>NW_028262380.1:49662272-49965303 GCF_047370975.1 Nipponia nippon
AGGAGACTTAATGTTCTCCTCCAATTCTCTTCCCTTTTATGTCAGCCTAAGGCAAATCACTCGGCTCAGTTTCTCCCATAAGATGAGAGCAACAGACTTTTGGAGAGCTCTGATTATTATTAAAGCAGCAAGTCATTATTCAGTTGACAGTCTGGCTGTTTTAACTGCCCAGAAAACTCTTGAGTCCCTATGCACCACACTCAGACAACACACTTAGGCTTATGGCCCCCATCAGAAACTCCTACTTGGCAAAATGTTTCTAAGCCCGGGGCCTACAAGTAATGAATTCTCATCTTACCTTCATTTCTATATATATATATATATACACATATATATATATATACATTTCTATATATATATAGTGTATATTGTGCAGAAAAGATAAGACACAATCAAGGCTCTCTAAATGACGAAAAAATACATTAAGTGTTTCAGAACACCAGTGGGAAGATTTCATGCAATGTATGGCTATTATCAGAGTGCTATTTTGCTTAGCAGATCAGAGGATATAATCAGCAGATAATGCAGCCATGATTTGCAAAGCACAGCCTTATTAAAGACTAATGAGATAAACGAGTTAAAATTCACATTTTGCTCCACTGATAAGGTTCATTGGCACACTTATCTCCAACACCATGGTTTGAATATTAAACCCACTTATTAATGTCTAGTAAAGCTAATTATAATGCTGAGTGGCATTAAAGTATAATAACCAAGCAGCATGGTAGAATCACATCCTTTAGCATTACTGTAGCTCTGAAGTTCTGCATCTGGAAATAAACACACCTGTTGAGCTCATGCTGTGAGAAAGCACTAGCCTTCTGCACCTTTTTCCTGACCCTTCTGAAAGCCCAAAGCCACGTTCTAACAACGCAACAGGCAGGTAAACATTGCTCGTTACTATGATTTCAACGGTGACTGTCTGTCTTATTGCAGTAACAGTAAGGATTAAGTGACAAGTATTTTTGTATCTACAATATATTACATTACACTTGGCATATACTCTCTAATCCCTAACAGAAAGAGCACTTGAGGTACTGACAAAATTAACAACAAAAGCCTGGAGACCATATTTGTTTTTACTCACCTTTTTCACCATCTTCTATCAAAACTCCACATATTACTATAAAACACCCACCATTTACTGAAAAGGATACTGAAAATACAACTTAGGCCTTACACTACCCTATATATTTTTAGGCCACCTCTATCCAATGTGAGCACTTAAATGGACAACAATCATTTTTAAGGATAACATAAGAGGACAAGGGCCACAACATTCTTTCCATTTTAATCTCCACAATGTATCTGTCCTGTGACAGCAACGGAAAGAAGGCAAGACAGGGGATAATTAAGTGCCAGCTATTCGTGGATCAACAGTAACCTGTGTCAGGACTCACATGTGCCAGTCCAAAAAGAATTTCTGGCAAGCATAAGGTTAAGATGCACAGTTCCTCTGGGAGCTCCCCATCCCAACAGAAGAGCGGCACCAGCTCTCCTTCCAAGAGGAGAGCCATGGAAGGTACAGGACTGCACAGCAGCCACCATTACCTTTTCAAAGTAAAACATACAAAAAGAATGACAACAAAAAGCATAAAACCACTATAGATAAAACAACTCCACTTCTTATTTGTAAGGTAATACTCAAAAGCAAATATTCATTACGGACATAAAAAAGGCTTTGCAGAACTACCAGAATTTTTTCTTCTGTGCAGAAAAGTGAAAAGGCACTTACAGCGTGACAATAAAAGAAACTAGCTGAGCAAATCATGTGTGAAGCATTAAATGCAACTGCTTTTTGGAACACGCTTTTGTTCCTTTCAATTTATCACCCGATTTAAACATTCAGCTCGTAATACAATCCATTCCACTTTCTTCAGCCCAGCTTTAAAATACAGGCATGCCATATTTCAGCAGTAGAAGCAAAGAAATGCAGTGGAGCTTAGAAACAGAAGATTAGGTATACGGCTTGATGTGAAGCATTCCACTGCATCTCTGATTATAGGAATCCATGAGCATACACTGGTATCCACAAGTCCGTGCTGTAGCCAGGCACAAAAAAAAGAGAGCGGTCCACTTCAGTGGCAGGTTCTAGTGCCACAAAACCATCAAGCCAGATAAGCTCCACCAGGCCTTTTCAGCTACTGGTAGCGTGAATTATGTCAGAAGCACCTATGCGTGAGGTCCTGAAACCAAACCTGGAAAGGAGTTTGTTGAGTGCTCAGAGGATCCCTCCCAACACTCTGTCTTGAAAATGGATACTTGTGACTCTGGAAAAGCAAAGCCATCAAGCCTCTTTCCCTAAGGGAAAATCCTGCCAGCCTGATCCCACAGGACCTCCTCTCTCTATGCAGGCTCTTCCCATAGAAGAAAAAGTGGCTCTGCCGTCTTTTTCTTTCAATACACTGCAGATGTGGCTTTTCCCAAGCCATTTTATGAGTATCGTTTGTTTGCTAAAAGAATAATCAGAGAAGCTGCTCCAATTACTCTTTCAACTACACTAATACTTGGTAGGTATTCTGAATCTAAATGCTTCAATACTTCCCTGCATCTATAAACAACAGATGCATCTAAAGCATATTATATTTTTAAAAGAGAGGCAGCAGCACAGTATTCCCACGGGAAGCCTTGTCAGGAAAAGATATAAGTGGTAAATAATTAATTTTCCTAGGTTAACTTGAATTCCAGACTAGCATTTGTGAGCAACAGTGCCATGGAAAGGTAACTAACAACTCTAGTTTGTATTCCTGTCCAGTAAGGAGCTTTACCTTACATGCAAGCGCTGACAGCAGAAGTCTTATCATCTCAGAGATAGGAAAAATAAAGAACACTCACTTTGTATTTGTGAAATACAAAGAACTTGAAAGTCTGTGCTTGGCTACTGCTGTATTTTTTATTTTTTCCTTTTTTGACAGTTAACGGGCCAAACACAGATAGGTGCTGAGCACTGATGTCAGACTGCAGCACACAGAACCCTCCAGTATCATCTGCCTTACAAATAATTAAAGATGTCATTCACTGCTTACTATGCTTTTTTCTTCTGCATTACAGATGTCTGGCAGGAAGGCTGGGGACAATTCTAAACATCGGGAGAGCACATTCCAGCCAAATCATCTTTTCAACATTGATCTTAAGTTTAGCAGTTTAACAAGTAAAGGTTTAAAACAGTACACAAAATGTTATGAGTAGTGCTGGTGTATATTCAATATTTGCAGTTTGAAGTCACTGAAGTTTTATACAGACTATCAATTGATAAATTGTGATGCATATCACACTTAGAAAAGGTGAATGATCTAATTCTTCTACCACTTCGATTTGTTGCCTCAAAAGTGCTGGCAGATCATAACAGTCAAAGAATAGTTCATACTATCAGGAATAAGCTGGCCTTTGAGACAAGACTTTGTAGAAGGTAGCTCCTTTTCCCTGGAAATGGTCCACAAAAATGGACTAAAAAACTGTCTACATAAACATTTAAGAAAGCAGCTTCAGTAACATATTGCTTACGCATTGATTTTCTGACAAATGAGGGGTTTCTTAAGTAATTCTATACCTGGTGGTACCCGTAAAGGAAACTGAAGAGCCTCTCACACTTAGCTTCATTTTCAAGCCATGGAACTAATCTAATACCCCACAAATTTTTCTTCTAAGTCTGATTTTATTTCTTGTGCTTCTAGAACTGCCTTGACTCTGTGACGGAGAGCAAAGCTGATGGACCTCAAGATCCTATTTCCTTTCATTTCCATCGGCTGAATTTTTAGAGGATCAGAATACAGTTCTATTATATATATATATATGCGCACCTTTATATATATATAAAGCTGCATTACAACCACGATAAAGAAACAGGAGAAATGTTCTGCTCTGTTCATTACAATCAGTAGATTATGTAGCTCAGTCAGAAAGCAGAAGGAATTATGAAAAAAAGAAAAGTAATCCTTAAACTATTAATATTTCCAGAACAACTTTTCTTTCAGATAGAGAGATTCCCACCTCCCAAACACAGCTAATAATGTCAGAAGCCCTGAGATTCATACAGTCACAATGACTAATATTTACATTAAGCAAATGTATTGCCATAGTAACATAGACACCACAGAGCTATCTACCTGCCACAGCTCACTAAATTATTTAGTATGCCAATACTACAGTGACACTGTGTAAATGATCACATTCATTAAGAGCAGAGTATGTACTGAAAAACTGAATGCTAGACAGCTATATTTATTGCCATGAAAAAAAACAATGGCACCAGTATTAGAATAAAAGCAGAGAAGCACAGAGGAAGGCTACAGCCTGTAGCAGAACAAAGCACCTTGAAAAGTTTCATTTAAAAAACATGTGCACATCCCCATCCCTGGGCGAAGCAGCACAAAATATAATCCCACTTATGGGACACAAGGCTGACCCACTGCAGCCAGAACAAACTGAGACACTAGTTACTTCCTGCGTTACATTTTTGGGATAATCATTAAATTTGTTTAACATGCATCTTACGTTCCCAAAATAGTATTCTACATCGTAGGATTATAAGAGCTAGTGCACATGAAATATTCAGGAGTAAGTACGACACACTCTCAGAAATCTGTAGTTCTTCAACAGTTAACGCATTTACAGTTAGGAGAGAGGTGCAATATTCTGGGTGACGGCCTGCCACATCCTCCAAGTGGCAGATGATGGCGGGGATCTGAATGGTTTGTGTAAGTCGCTGTCAACCACCTGAGTTAAAGAACTTTGGAAACATCAAGCACTTCCTGCAGGATGGATATTTTCCCTTCATCATGTGCAACAGCAGAATCAATGACAGGACAAGAAAACAAAGGGACAGCTCAGGTCAGCTCCTGCAACCAGATGGATTTCTTCCTAATTTTTGGCAGCTGTAGTTCCTTCTTTTGTTGGACACAAATCATGGTTTTTCACATCTCTCTGAACTCAAAACAACCAAGAAGAAACCTAAGGTCATAGCACAAAGATCCAGGCACAAAACTAACCCGGCCCAGCTCTAACCAACTCCTGTTCTCTCTGATCTTTTTAATTCTTCATGGGCTCAATTTACAGAATTTCAATGCAAGAGAAAGCTTTAAGTAATTTCTTCTATTAAATTTTTATGGAAAATAAGTCTGGCATACACCCCTCTCCACCCTCATGCTTGTATTATTATTCACCTGCATGGAAATGCCACAAAGTCTTAAAGACATTTTTATAATACTAGCAATAATCAAATCTAACCTCAAAACAATAGATTACCATAACAGAGACTCATGCGGAATTTGATCTTGAGACACCAGCTTTGTAAAATATCACAGCATTTGGGCCATGCTGCTCTCCAGAGAGACTACTGTTTAAATAACAAGGGTCTGCTTTTCTTCAAAAAGTTATTTTAATTAAGAATTATTCAAGAACTGACTTGCTACTCCACAGGAGAACGTCAGGAAAGTATGGAGAACAGCACCATGGTTTGAAAGCAGTTTTAGAAAGTAGCATCATGGAACCTATCAATAAAATCCAGATTACTTTCCACTCTCTACTAAGTATTTTAGATCTTCGGAATATATTCCGTACTGTAAGACAACGCGACACACACAATTTATTGTTTTTAACTCATCCAAACAATAAGTGACATTGCATATCTTGCTGTCACATGAAAGAAATCCTCCCTAAATGGTCCGTCTATATAGCCTCAATCTTTCCCTCCATTCACCAGCTGAATCTTATTTCTGAGAGAAAACAGTCAAAGATACACCAAATACTGAAACTTCCTCTTTGCCAGATAGAGGATTCAAATAAAACAAACAAAACCAAAAAACAACCAAACCAACAAAAGCCTACAAATCTTTCATTCCATTATCTTTAGAAGATTACACTAATAAAATTATCATTTTGAAACATGCTCTTGACAATCAGCTTCATTCTGCTTGTCACTCAAAGATCATCTCTCCTACTGGAACCTGCTACAAGAACCACTTCTGAAACTATACAGTTTTTCAGTAGACAATATAAACAATTAATGCAGTTATTCAGTGACTTCCTGTATCCAAGAAGTAGACAGAACTATAGTTAGTGGCATATCATACTGGACCAATCTGTGCTTACAATTTTCCTGACCTCCTGACAATTCTTAGAGCTGAAAACATAAGATCTGACACTTTGAATTAACTAAAGCATATTCCAGTGCTAACTAGAACACCAGCATGACTGTTACTAGTCATTTTAGCCAAGCTTCTTTGCTATCCTTGATTTACTGCAGGAGCTTAATTTGCAAGATTGCTATAATCAGACAAGAGGTATCGAGGGGGCTGAATGATTTGAAGTAAGAGAACTTAAAAACAAAACAACAAAAAAAACCCCAAACCAAATACCACAACAAAACAAAACCAACCAAACAAAAACCAAAAATGTGAGCTGACACTTCTCTACTATGGAAACAATGCAGGAATTGGGTGTCTTTACCTCTATGTTCTGTCCATTCCTCTGAAGCAGTACTGTAGAAACATAATGTAGGATCAAAACAGAATTCTGAAAGCTATGCACAGTACAACTAAAGACAAAAGCATCTATAAAGAGCCATACTTAGCCATGACTATACAGACAGCTTCCCAATATTCAGACTAGAGAGGGGTGCCTCAAATACTGGTACTGCAGAGCACAGGTGTGGTGAAGAACGCCAAAAAGTTGACTGCTTACTGAAGTCAGTTCATCTTCCAAAAGTACTTAGGCAGTGAACCTCTTACACGGAGTCTCCACTCAGTATCCCACTTGAGATCATGACTTTAACAGAATGGCTGCTGATTTTGTAGAAATACCTTAGTCTGCGAAAGACAAATACTGCCAATAGGACTGACAAAATATAAATTGATCAGATGAGAAGCAACTGACTAGTGGACTAATTAGCAGCAAGGAACAGAATTATGCAAAGCCTCCAAATTCCAGGCAGAGATATCAATTACATTTACATATTACAAATCACCTTGCTGATGAAGTGCAAGCTGGAAATACAAAGTCACCTTCAAGTATTCAGCATCTTAAAGCACATTTACAATGGGGCCAGTGGGGATATCTGCTTGGTTCACTGCAGTAATTTAAAATGTGCACTAATACTTGAAATGTTTCTGTGACAATTGAGCACCCAGCTAAAGTGGCTGAGATAAGCCTTTGACAATTCTAGATAAGAAACACTAAGCAATTAAGAGAGGTATCCAAACACTAACCTTAAATTCCACTTAGGTTGACTTTTCTCCTGCAGCTTCCATCTTTCAAGCTTATAACTGAAAGCACTAGAAAAGTCCATCCTGCTACATAAACCACAATTAATTCTAAATGCAAAACGTGTATTTTGTTTCCAAGCCAACAGTGAGCAGATGAACCCAAAAAGTAACAACAGTCCACAGGAACACTGACTTGATTTTATTAGATTTGGCTCAGCACCACTACTACTGGATCCAAACCGTCTCCTGCAGAACAATTCAAGTAACAACAATGCAAAACACTTTGCTCCAGCAGGAGTGGTTTACAGATCAGATGTGGTACCATTCCCAAAACAAGTCCACGTTTTTTGCATGGTGCTATATTATGCTAGAACAAATCTTCTCAAAACCTAATATTAAGCAAGCTTTACATGATACCAGCTTACATACAGCAGAACGAGGACTAATAATGACTGCACATGAAGCTGAGCTGACTTCAGGCAGAACGGGCACTTCTGTGCTGAGCCTCCCAGTGCTTCCTGTTCCAGGAACACATGTCCAAGCTGGTTCTGTACAGCAACCGCTTATTAATTTTGGTTCTGTGTCAGGCAAAACTAGTTGCACCATTACCAGAGACAAACTAACTTTGGAAACATTAAAGCCAGGTTTTCTGTAGTGCTGTGCCATGCCATGCCAATTCCAACATACCTAAACTACTTTTGGATCTACAGCATGGTTAGTCCACAGTCCAAATAATCTGGCAACATATAATTGTGCGTTGACATTACACATATACGGTCAATATGGATTACAAAAATTTTGCACAGTATAAATTATGAAGTTATATAACCAGACATAAAGCATACTGCACAATAAGCAAGATTGCTTTTAGGCTTTACCAGCCATCAAATATAACTGCTGCTTGAACTCCCTTACCCAGTACACAGAGTAGCAGATTCAAAAGAAAAGTGTGAAATTTCAGTATCGCTTACCTTTAAAAGATGATTTTATAGCAAAATGCTTTTATTGTATAAAAGATGACTCAAATCAGAATCTTTGTTTACTCTGTGTATACAACAAAATCTGACCCACTTTAAGGGTTTTTGCATCCAGGTTGTAAATAGATCTATCACGCACATCCACAGGTAAATTAAGCTGGATAGCTAAAAACTCATACATGTACCCAATTTTGATTTCTGGATGACCAAACACGTTCTCTGTCAGCAAGGCAAATTTAAGCCTGCAGAGCATTACTGGGTAGTCCTCTGTTACAGTTGTATAAACACACATGTGCGCGTATGTGCTAACTGCAGCACGTTTGGACAGCTCAGAAAGTATCCCAAGAATAAGAACAAAAAAGTCAAAATACACCATTTCTCTGGCTCAGTTAAATTTAAAAGTCAGACTAAAGCAGGCATAGGGACTGAATGGCAGCTGTACTGCAGTTTAACATATTAGGTTAACAAGCAGCAAGTAGGCTAGCTGACAAGGACATAATTGGCATTAAAGGTAACAGCAGCACATCTAATTTCCAGTGCTACAGTCACTATCTCAAGGGTGTTTTGTTAACACTGAAGTATCAATGACTGTACAAATAAAAGTAAAAACATTGATGTAAGACAGCCTAAGATATTCCAGAATCCTGTGGTACATTTTGTTACTTTCTCATGTATTATTCTGACACGAGGCTTGGTCTCACTCAGTGCAATGTGTCCTGTTCAGTTTAATGGCAACTTGATTCCCCTTTCTTAAAGCAGAATACAAAAAACTATAAAAGGTTCATTTTTGTTATTATTTGTTACTATTACCCTTCCTCCCAGGCTCCCCCTTCAAACCCAATTGTTCAAGGGACACGCTCTAACAGTAACTGCTTCAAAGTCCTGCAACCTGACAAGCCAACAAAGAGAAAAGGCAATCATGTGTTTAACATGGTCATCAAACTGATGTAGAACCTCCATGCTTACAGAAGTGAACATGTTTAAATGCCTTGCTGGACCAAGGCCAACTCAGGACTAAGCCCCAAAAGAGCAAGTCTGGAAAGAAGAATCAAATCCAGGCCTTCCATATGGTATAAAAGAGCATTAACTGACACAGGGTTGGCCTATATTTTGTCAAATTGTAATTTGTTTGGTTTTATCCATATATTGGCATGCCAAAGCAGGCTCAAAAAGGACCACGAACAGGAGGAGCTCCAGAGACTTTTTACTTAGGGGTTCAGAATTGAAAAGGTAAAGACAGAGTCAGCGGGCAGAGAAGACGCCAAAACTCGAATATCTCTCATCCTTATTTCCACAACTTAGTCCTCCAACCACTTAATTTTAATGAAAGTGCCAAAATCCTAGTTCTGCAGAGCATTTTGCCAAAGAACCAAATCACTTCAGACAAAACACAGTCAAGAGCTGATACTGAGGTTTTTGTGTGTTTTTGAGGCATTGCTGTACCCGGCTAAATGCAACTTGCAAGAACATCCTAACTGTTCAAATGACTCATCAAAATCCACAGGAAAAAAACAGAGCAAAGAGTGTGTAGTTACACCTGGGGAGTGGGAGCTGCTTTTATTTTTACTAACCCAGAAAAACTCCTTCCACATTCTGCTCTCCTTCTCAGCCAGGATGGGAACAGAGCCCTTCGTCAGGGTTAGCTTAGCCAGCAGCCTCTCTCACACTGGCAGCTGCTTTTATACATAGCTGGGAGACTTAAGAGGTAGAGCAAAGCTTAGCATTATCGGCTCAAGCCCAGGACTTCAAAAGGAATAAAGTTTTTTCTCACTTTGCATACCACAACAACTCAAACTCCCCTGTGCAATGAACTATGCCCTTTTCCCCTTCCATCCAGCCCCCACAATGAAAAAGAATCTTTGCCATGCTCTCTAACTGGCAGAAACTTCCAGTCCAGACTCAAACAGGCTTAATGCAGATATACTCTGCACATAGCTGAGATCCTCTCTTTTGAGTCATGATTTACTTGTATCTATGCATTTCTCCTACTTTTTAAAAACTACTTATAACAATGTTTGGGGCAATTTTCATGTAATTCCTGTATATCTAGAATAATGTTTTTAATTGCTCAATCATTTGGTGTCAGCTGATCTCCCGCAGACACCCTGCCATATTGCTGAAGGTGGTGCGTAAGTGATAAAAACAAAATGGGTAAAATCAAGAGAGGTGTATAAAGGAACAGACCAGGCAGAAGTAATCAAAGGTTTTTTCAGCCCTGCCCATCCCTGCACCCACACCCACTCCCCCACCTCACCCCCCAAAAAAAACCCGAAACCACAAACATTTCAAGTTCCATGACTAAAGTCACAGATGGCACCAGTGGCACTGGGATGGGACAATACCAGAGAGCTCAGTAAAGCAAAACAACAGAGGCCCTCTCACCATGGATACCCACACACCACCAATAGGCAGTCTTACATGAATTCAAAAAATGCAGAATTCATACAAGTTTTGGTACAACAAAAGTCAACAAACAGCAGAAGAAACAGCAGAATGTCTCTGATTTAACAAAGGCAAGCAGAAATTGGGTGGACAAATCCATAAGGACCTGAACAGATTGCCTAACTAACATAACCTTTACCTAGACCCTACCTCCTAATTCTGCTTATTAAAAAACCAAAACAAACAAAAAAACCAACCTGTGCTGTTCACCCCAAATTCCCTTCCATGTCATATACTTAACCTGAGGTAAGAGTAGAACAAGCATTCCAAGCGGGGAGGCAGATGCACACCAGGGTGGGTCCTTTTCACTCCAAAATTAGATTATTAAGACTATTTTAAACAAAGTTTTAATCAAGTTTACCACATCATTTTCTCATAGTAAGTACTTACATAGTGCAAAATTCCTATCAGCTTTCTTCTTTGCTAACCCTAGTCCTTAAAGCTTTCTTTGTTTCAGTAAAATAATTTTCTAATGAACTTAAATATCCAGAGAAAATGCATGATCCAGGGCAGGTCTGAAACAGGACTAGCTTTTTGCTGCCATTTCATATTTCAAAGTAAAGTTGACTTTATCACTTACAATTATTAAAAAAAAAGTTTTAAGCTTTCAACCTCCCATTTTCTGATCACACTTACATAGAATTTCAATTTCTCTCTCCCTCCCAACATCAGAAAAGTAAAAATTATAATCATTGTTTTGTATCAAGATGCTCAATTTGGATGCCTGCTGTGCTCTCATTGACACTTTTCCTACAGGTGCTCCAGGCAGTGCAGAATTAAGATAGTGAATTGCTACCACCCTTTTGCTTTTAGTTTTTGTCACTGCCCAATTCAAAAGAATTAGAAGTACAAAGCACAATCTTCCATGGCTGACAGAGGAAGAAGAGCTACAGAAATAAATGAGACAACAAAGCAAGAGGGAAGAAAAATTACAGAGAAGTGCAGAGAAAAAGGATAGATGCAGATAAGCAAGGGCCACTTAACAGATTGGAGTCTGTCATCTCTCCCTCCAGTTCTGGTAGAATTCGTGCAGAGCAATATTTGGGTTATCAGAACAGAGTAAATGGAGGAAGATGGAAATAGCAGAACTGAAGGAAACAAAACCAAGCTTTTTTTTTTTTCCCAGACAAAAATGGATGGGAAGAAATAAAGAAAAACAATAAATGGAAAGCAAAAGATAGATTTATAAGATTTGCATTGATTACAACACTAATCAACCTCTTCTGTACTGTACAGCAGTGTTAAAAAACCCTACCACCACCACCCCTTACACATACATACCAGTACACACAGAAACCAATACATGTTGCTGTTAGTAGTCAAGCTGCTGTATACTTAATACAGAGGCAGATTTACTGAACTGGTATTTCTAAATTAGTGTTCAAATGCCACAAGTGCCATACCTAAAGCATATGAAGCCCCAAATATCTAAAACTTGAACACAAAAATGACAGTTTCAGATGCAGATATCTTGCTATTAAAAAAACCCTGAATAATTACATATGAATTGTCACCTGGTCACTTGCGCAAATAACATCCTATCTTTGCACTCTCTGCTCAGGCTGTGAGCACGCTGAGGGGAGGGAAGATTGTGGCACCATCTCACTCCTGACTTAGGTAAGTGGGAATCCCACTCACAGGGATCAGTTGTTCCAGCTACTCCCCCATAGACAATTTTAAGACGATTATTCTACATCATGAGATGCTTACTGCTTTTGCATGCTACTGTAGCACTCTTTAATAAAAGGCTCAAGAAAGAGGGTATACCATACAGGTTTAAAAAAAAAAAAAAAAAAAAAGATGTAAAAGAAAAACCACAGAATTTATGTATTGTGTGATTTGACAGGGGAAGAGGTTTGTGGGGCTATGTCCTCCAGAAGTATCCAACACAGGGCTTGTCTCAATTAGATTCAAAGTCCATACTGTTTCAGAACATTTTAGAACTTTTTTGGAAGCTAAGGGTGACATAGTAAATGACATATGCCGACAGAGCACGTACAAGCTCAGTTGTCTTATTATTAGTAACATGCTAGTCAATACATTCTGAAAAAGAACACATACTTCTAAAATGTAGAACAGATGCACTTACATGACCTCCCCAGTTTGCATTTTAGAGGACGCAGATACAAAACACTATCCTATACCAGTTCAGGTGATTTTCTGGAGTACATGTTTGTAAGATAATCACGCAAACAATCAAAAAAATTTCCATTATAAAAGAAAAACCAAAGCATTCATAAAAGAGCATCAGTAACTCTGCTCAGGGTTTGTCAGGTTATTTTGTTTGTTTGTTTTTTTTCCTCCTCTTCCAGTTTCAGAAAAAGTGAGAAGTTCTGAACAGGGTCATTCATGATACTGATTCAGCTGCTGCCTTGTCTTTCAAGAGTGGCAGACCAGTTTTTCTCGTTTGTTTCAAGACAGCAATGCAATGGGACAATAACTTCATCTGCCGAATTAACTATTGTTGGGCACCCACCTCGAGGCAATTGGCTTACCCTGTGCAAGCACTTTATTACTACCCTCCTACTTGTTTATATTTCTCAAAATGCAGCATATTATTCTCTTCAACTGCAGTTGCTTCCCACATGTTCATTCATCTTAGTTCGTCTCACTGGATTTCTTCAACTGTGTCTCATTAAACAGTCTGAATTTTTCTTTCCAGCTGCATGCTAGGTTGACTTTCAGTGAAACTAAGGTAGATTTACACCAATGAAAGGAAAACAGAATCCAGTCACACAGTCTTAAGATTTAAGAGACAATAAAGCTTTCTAGGCTATGAATTTTAATGCTCAAAGATTAGCTATTCATCTTAATCTCAGTTTTACCCTTCTAGGACAACACAGTTATTTAGAGAGTTCCTGATAGGGTTTTTACTAAAGACATAGTTCCAAAGGATGGGATGAGCCAGTAGAACAGCACCTAGTTCCCAACAGAACAAGGTCCTTGCCCCAAATCCCTAGCACATTTATTTTGTGTATGGAAGCGCACTTTGTCACTCCTGAGCTGATTCAGTTCACCAAACTATCAGACATAAACCCAGGAGAAAAGAAAAAGGGACTGTTTCCTGTTCAGTTCACAGAGCAAGTCAGCTTAACAACAGGTCTAACGAGAGTCAAAATAGAAAGGAGTAAGCCCACATCACTGCAAGCTGGGAACGGAGGGACAACCAAGGCGGGGGGCAGGGGGGAGCTGTGCAGCTTCCACCTTTCACAGAGACTAGACCACCTCTGCTGCTCCTGGAATTAGTCCCTGACTTTTACTACCATAGCTGTATATTTAAAGCCAGCAAGTGAAATTCTGAAGATTCACAGCTGATCCCTTGTTACTGAGCCAGTAATTAATGATATGTTAGTTCTTCTGAAATACTGTTACAAGAATTCAAACTTACTAGCAGTAAACATTTCAAAATGTTCAAAATGTCAGGAGACATTGGATCCCCAGTCTCACCTTATTCCAAACTGACCAAATCATAGAATTGTTTAGGTTGGAAAAGACCTTTAAGATCATCAAGTCCAACCATAAACCTAACACTGCCAACTCCATCACTAAACCATGTCCCTAAGTGCCATGTCTACATGTCTTTTAAATACCTCCAGGGATGGGGACTCAACCACTTCCCTGGGCAGCCTGGTCCAATGCTTGACAACCCTTTCAGTGAAAAAATTTTTCCTAATACCCAATCTAAACCTCCCCTGGCACAACTTGAGGCCATTTCCTCTCGTCCATTGCTTGTTACTTGGGAGAAGAGACCAACATCCACCTCGCTGCAACCTCCTTTCAAATGCAAGAGAAATGCAGGAGAAATATTCCCTGGCCTGACAGCCGCTGTGGCCCGGTAAAGGACACAAACTGATAAAGCAGATGTATGAAAACATAACATAAAACACTGACAGAAGTGGGCAAAAATTCAATAGTCATACTGAACATGATCACTAGTCAAAACATTCCCGGAAATGTATCTCTCTTTGCAAATAAATTAATAAGAACTCCGTATGTTCTTAAAATAAACTTTTCACATCCTTTCCTCCTCTGGAACTGGAAGAATTCTGGTTTCTCAAAGATCACTCTCCTGGTCTATTTCTCCAAAATTAAGCCTCCAACTCTGCATTCAGCAAATGGCCATTCCAAGCTGAACATGACCCTTGGAGGCCAGCAGATTCTTTTGCATCTCACCCACCCCAGCAATTAAGAGTCGGGCTGCGCCTCCCACTGCCTGGCTACAAAGAAGAGTAACAAAGGATACAGCAACTTCATCTATTCTGTCCCACCCTCAAAGATCCTTGGTATGGAGGGAACCGATTCCAGAATGCATCTGCCATGACTCCAGTAAAAAGACTTCAGTTTCCACCTTAAAACACACTTTGAGGTGCAGTTGACACAGTTTTGAAAGGGAAAACAGACTGATAATGTTACAACCTTAAAATAAGGGGAGAAGCAGGAAAGTAAGTTGCTCCTCTCAGGCATAACACTTTTTTGAACTGCTCCTGGGATGACACCTACCATTACTTCCTTAATCACAGCAAAATAAAGTTTTTGTCTTGCCATTCATGAATAGCAAAAAGTTATTATGAAGTTTCTAAGCTGTTTTCAGAACAGAAGTATTTCAATTATTTTGGCTTTTGAAAGTTTTTTCCCCATGTCATAACCTTCGTAGCACTTAGAACTGAAAGATTTCCTTGGTTATCACGTCCCCCCGTCTGCTATCACCAATTTATAATCCTTCATAAACTGGTCAAGCTCCAGCTTTTTAATGTTCTCTTACATTCACTGAAGATACTATGGCATTTCCAAAGCAGTGAAATATCAGTCCACACATTTTTTTACCCAGTATCATATTGTAGCCTACTCAGTCACTAGAATCACCCATAGAATCAGATAACTGTCAGAGTGTTTTATGAGTCTGTTTTTTAAATGAGAAGATAAGTAATTAGATCTTTAAAGACTGTACTGTAAGATAAATTTTAAAGTTACTGAATGTAAAAGCTTCATTACCACAGCCTCTTCGAAAGATTAATTTTTTCAGTTGCAGCTGGTTGCTCAAGGGTATACCTAAATAATTATTTCATGAGGCTAAAATGAAGGCTCCTCTCCAGCACATCCTACAACAATAATACTCTGCTGCTGGTGTGTAGAAAGTGTATTTTGCATAGGCCATTTGAGAATCTACAACATTTTACAGATGAGCAACGTAATTTCAGCACACAGGGAGAATAAACTCTCAACTCAAGCAAAGCTCATTAGGACTTAAAAACGACCAGCAAAACTAGGAATGATCAAATATCAACACCCTGAGACAGAGTTGTGGGGTTGGTTTTTTTTTTTTCATAATGTTGTTATATGTCTTCTCAGTATAACTGGGTAGCCATTAAGTGTGAAGAACAGCTATGAAGTGAGAGAAATGCTATTGAAGAAAATCAATATTAAGTGGTACTTACCAAGTTATTTTCTAGTATCCCTTTTTATATCTGAAGGATCCCAAACAGCTTCAGAAAGCAATCAGATTCTAATTGTACAGTGATTAAACTGAGAAATACCAACTGTTCTACACTGAAACAAAATATTTATACATTTCTTGCACTTTAAGTTCAGATGTCGGCAAAATAAATCCCAGAGTAGTACTAATCAAGCCAATGAGTTATGGTAATTTTACCTATGAGAACACAGACTTTGGGTCAAAGTTTCAATACTGTTTCGGGTTAGCCTCCTTCTGCAGTAGCATAGTCAAAGATTTCCCCATTAGCAAAAGATTCAACCAAAAGACATTCACATACTGTCACACACCGCCTCTGTGCCACAGCTAGAATGCAGTGAAACACTTTCCCTCCCTCTTGAATATAATGTTCCTGCTAGAAGAGAGGCAAAAAAAAAAAAAAAAATCATGTGTTTCATAAAACAGTTTCCATGCAAAGCAGTTTAAAAGCTTCAAAACCTATGACTGAAGTAGTCAGCTGCACACCTTTGCAATACATGGAAATGGCCTACAACAAACCAGCCTGGGTATAAGATACACTGTTGCACCTTACTGGTAGCAAGAGGAAGCTTTAGAATTGAATGGGCATGAGAAGAATATCACAAGACATGTGCAAACTACATGCTAGGTCCAACAACTGGTGGCCTTCAGGAATGTATCCTATTTATCTGATTGCTTCCACCTTCTCTTGGTTAGGATAAGACACAGTTCATTTTAGTTAATAGAGCCACAAAAGTAGGATGACACAAATATTCTGCTTAGCTTGTATTTTGTAAACTTGAGCACGCATGTGGCAATGGAATCAATTCATTTACCACCCAGTCAATTTTTCCACTTTGAACTTCAAGCACTGCCAGCAAATCTCATTAATCTAATCTGAGTAGTAAAAAAGTTTCTCCAAAATTCATTTTCAATAATGTTATAGTTACAGTGTCCAAATCTTTGTTTTAAAAGACTTACAACAAAAATAACATTCAAGGTAAATTTTGCAACATTCAACTTAATATGAAGCTAAGACCACAAACACTGCTTTAAAAAGCCCAACCATACACTTGGAAGTAGGTGATAGATTACTTTTTCATTAATCCAATTCTATTTCTAGCAAACCAGAGTTTAAAAAATTTCACAGGAATCCTCTTTTCTCAGGGAGATGAATGACAGTGTGCATTCACAGCCCTGAAACATACGCTAAGGCAGAGACACAGAGTCCTTTAAAAAAAATTAAAAGGAGTATATGATACATGATTTAAACACCTACAACTTTGATCCTGCTTTTTCCTCCCTCTGGATATCTCCTTTTCCCATCTCTGCTTCTGCACGAGCATTAATTTGTGACACAAACTATGCAACTCATTAGTACAGGCCACAGCAGCTACCAAAAATATACATTACTTTTAAAAGCAATTAACCAAATTCATGAAAGAAAAAACCCACCGCACTTACAGAACAGAAAGACTATTGCTTTTGATTAAATAAGCCCGTGGCCAGAGATACTGCCATACGCTTGGACTATGCACATATTCTGCCCTATGCATCTGCCACTGGAAAACACCACTGTGCTGAGTTGATTTTTGACCCCAGCCAGCACAGATGCTCCTCAGCTCTTGTTTCAGTTGCAGGTGTCAGCGTAGCTGGTAGGATGGCACCCAAATCCGACCAACAGGAAAACGTGCTGAATCGCACACGAGGCCCTCTCTGGTTTTAAATCAAAACAGCATTTCTGAGACACGGCCACCGGGAACCCCAGCTTCTGTGCTTGTGTGCACAACTTCCACCATGCTCCTGCCACCTTCTCTCAAGGGCCATAAACCCATCACCTCCTGTTGTAACGACAGTTCAACTTGAAAACCCTCACCAGTCCCCACTGCTCCATAAACAATGTTCGCTGCATTGGTTGTAATCTCCATTGCTTGTCTGATTAACGGGCAGCTTGTCTGACAACAGCTACTGAAAGGTTTTTCTGGCAGTTTTCTGTTCAACCCAGCAGATTCTCAGACTGCAGACACAAAACCAAAATCTAATGAACGAGTTTACATTTAGCCTTCCAATTCAATCAGTTCTTGCAGGCCTATATATTATCAGCTGTTACTCCTCTATTTCATTTATTATTATTTATTATTAAAAATTAAGTCAACCTTACCTGAAAACCCTCTTTGTTTTAAAAAATGTTGGGATGTAACAAACAATGATACACAGGAAAACATCCTGTCAGCTGAGAATTTGATCCTTACAGATTTTGTTCTGCAGTTTTATTTTGTATTAGCATGACTTTTTCCTTATAAGTTTGCTGCCATCGCAATGGTGGTTTTTCCTCCAAATTAAACATAAACCCACTATGTTGATAATGCTCACTTTTATTATGAAAATCATAATCACTTTTGTTTGCTTTTTTTTTTTAAGACTATCATAAAATCTCCTAATTTCTAACACTGAATTTACCAAATTTCCTTCATTCAGAATGGTCACAAATTCCCTTAGGTTTCATAGGGCTGCTACCAAGCACAATTTACACTGACTTAGTAGTAAGGGAAAGCCAATTCTGGAAAGATATCTATTTACTATTTTTATTTCAATGGGACCAAAGTTGAGAAAAATAGCTGTCACTATAATCAGAAAACTAGTCTTACTTTTCTATTTCATCATGCCCATGGCCTCTCCTATCTACCATTACACACTGCTAACTTCCCTGCACTGTGCTTAATTCTTCAGGGCAAAATATGCACTTATCTAATTAGACTTAAGACACAAGCAATGACAAATAAGTCAAGATGGTTGGACAAAACATTCTTTATGACACACCCTGAAACTTTGCAATGAATAGCCCACATTATGTGATATATATGCAAGTTTTTTCCTTGTTTGTCTTGAGCTGAGAAAGACCAAGTATCTTATGCATTACTAAAGCATTGCATACACCTTTATACTTACCCAAACTGCCAGGCAGATGCATCCTTTATAGACCTATCCCTTAGCATCATAGTGAGAGCAAATTCGTATGCTACTGTATAGTGATGAAAGATTAGAAATAAGAACTGTTTGAGTTAGTTATAGCATATCATTGGCTCCTAAAGGCCATGCCATGTAGCCTCCAACTGGCCCAAGGAATCCTATGAAAGAATAAAATCTAAATCATATAATACTCTTTTCTATTAATACTAACATTTTGTGAAGCTCAAGGCAGTTTAAAAATTACCTACATCAGTAAAATAGGATCTTCGCCTATAATATTAATTTCAGGTAACTGATAGCAACCACATTTTCACTGGATTGCTCCTAAAATCAAACTCACTGCTGAATGAAAAAGACAATTCCCTCCTCACAAGTCTGAGGCTTCACAGTTTTTGTACTTTTTTTTTTTTTAAACCAGAACAAAACTCAAAACCCTACAAACCTTCCACCAGAGAGAGAGAAAAAAAAAAAAACACACCACCACCAACAACAACAAAAAAACCCCAAACACACACAAAACCACAGGAAGAACACAGCTGAAAGGAAGCATGATCTTAAGATCCTACGTACAAACTAAATAACTTTTAAAGAGGGCTTTTATCCATTTTGTACCTTTTTTCATTCTGAAATTCCTACCTGAATCTAGGAAAGCTTTCCTTAGAAAAGTTTAAATGAAAACAAAAATATATGGGAACATAATTATTTCAAATGCATTAGTATTTTCTGATAAAAAACATTATCGACTCTAGTCCCAACTGGTATTGCAGCCTTAATCACAGATAAACTTAAACTAGATACTCAAGCTCTTAGGTTAAGAAATTAGAAATTTTTTTTTAATTACTATTGTTAGCTAAACCAAGGGGAACTCAAACATACTAGCATAATTGATGACTTGAATTAACATGGAGTAGGAACTAGTGCAAACTAGAAAAAGACTTCACACCACTGCATTAGCTGATGTCACTTCCCACCATCAGTGACTGTAGTGCCTTTCTATTAGCATAACTAGATTTTAAGTCAGGGACAGAAGAAACAACTAACTGAAAGCTGTACGTTGCTATAAACAAAGTTACAGAATGAGATTGGACAATAGTTTAACAGTTGTTCTTTTGTCTTCTGTCAGGAGAAACAAACAGATTTGCCTTTATTGCGTAAGATATTATATTCTAACACTACAAACCATCTGAAGAACAGCTCTTACCTACAGCAACTGATTGAGAAATAGTCATTTTGGCAATCAAAGCTGCTTCCATACAGGCACAGAACCATGGATGAGCTGTAACTCAGTACATGTGAAAGCTGATACTCATTCAATTTTGGATACAGTGCCATCTGTCTTGAGAACATGTAGTTCTTCTGGACAAACACCCTGCTAGCTGAGCTTCTAGACAAGGTTTGACATTCAGAAACATTTTAATGATCTGCATTGGATAAAGCAGGTTTACAACACTTTCAGAGCTGCCAATTAATTCCTTCACACAGTGGAAACAATAACATATTAAATACTTGTCAACATCAGTGTATCTACAGCCCCTCAGTTTCCTGAAGATACTTTGAAATGATACTTTGGGAACTTGTACAACATATTACAGAGATACCAGATCCCTCCCTAACCCTTACAGAGCAGCACAGGTTAATATGAGAAGAATATCATCGCTTCCAGCTTGACAAAACAGAAGTCTCCCATTCACAGGTCAGCATCAAGAACTGCAACAAACTGCATCAAGAAAGAGGTGGAAGAATGAGTATGTAGCATTAGAGGGGAGGATGAGACCAGACACATTCTACATGAAAGGCTGCTGAAAGACGGTGTTCATTTTCATAAAGCAAGTGTTTAGAGTTTTAAAAATAACAAAACACAGCACAAGAGTTTACCAGATAGTTAATACTTGGTTAATATCTACCAGCTATTCCTATTTTTCTTGATCAGTTTCAAAGAAAACCTGGGTATATAAAAAACAGGAACTAGTGATTATTGTAAAGTATCATTTCATATTTGTTCCCCTCTCTAATGTTATTTGACTGATATGAATGGCCTACCTGATGTAACTAACACAGCTCTGGAAATCAAACATAGTGTCAGATTTCAAGCTTGTCTGCACTAATCCCAGTCTCATTTCACGCCCACACATCAGGCTCCCTCCTACTAGGTAGCTTGGGCTTCTCTTACACACACTACTTCCTTATGTCAATCTTGCAATTAACATCCACATCTCCTCCCCAAATGATGCCAACTCTTCTATGAAACATTCAAGCTATGAAGACCACACCCCCCTTCAAGCTCTTTCATCAGCCCCTTTTGCAGCCTGAGAATAAGCTTCTCTTGGGAAGGCAACTCATCGTGTTCAGCCCTTTTCACCTTGTAAAACAGCTTGTCTAATAAAAAAGGGACATGTACGATGTTGCATCAAGAACCAAATGATACTCATCCTTGTAGATCAGGTCAGGGAGGAGATTTATCTGAATTTTCATCTGTCAGCTGACTAGTTTCACTGCAGAGTAAGGTGAAATAAGATGATCCAACGACAAACCAGAGTCTAGGAGCCTCTACCCCTTATTCAGGTTTTTTTGTAAAAGTATTTCTAAAGTTTCTGTGCTCAATTTTTAAGCACAGATAGAGAAGACAAGTCTTTCCTCCTTCAACTCTTTCTGTATCCTACGGTGTACCTGTTAGAGTCAGAGGAAAAAACGAAAACGTACATTCTTCACGTGACAGGCTTTGCAACTATTTCATATCCCATAGTCCAAATGACACAGAGATATTCTGAAACAAAAAAAGAGGAGTCTTGCCAACTCAAGAAAATCCTGGCATACAGTCTTCTGGCTTCTCGTCATTGTGCCACTGGCAATCTGTCACTGACTTATAGGGTATGTAGGTCACATACTGTTCTCCAGAAGTTACAGGGCACTAAGAGACAGCTAAAGTGCATATGATAATTGCCACATATTCATTTCACATATAAGCAATTACTGTGGTTGCCACAGGAATATTATGCAAATGTGAGTATACTGTATAGGTGTGAACAAGAAGAGAACTGAAACACCACACATTGACAGGATGCTCCAGAGCCCGCGTTATCTAAATGCGGCTCAGTGCTACTAGAGCCTCTATTTGACATTTTAAATAAGACTGAAGTCGAAAGCCCGCTTTTCAGAAGACAGGTGTCTATACTGCAAAAACCTGTCATGACACCCAGCATTCCAAATTGAGATCTCATGGATCAGCAAACAGACTTCTACTATGAATTACCTATTACACACACACACACACTTACTTTACCTGCAATAAAAGCATGTCAACAGGTCAGCAAGGAAAAACTTGCTCTGGCAGCTGTTCCATTTGGTGGAAAATCTAGATCTAAGGTTTCTTCAGCTGACACCATTCAGCAGCATTCAGCTTTCCACTACAGACAAGGAAAGGCAGAGAAAGTAGAAAAGTAAAAATTACCATTCTCTATTAATAGAAAGTAACTGCCCAACACTTGAATTAAATTTGGCAGTTTAACAGCTGAGGGGAAAAACTCAAACCATCTTAAGGAGAACAAGATGATAAAATCTCAAGTATACAAGAGAAGCAGTAACAAAGTGTATTCCACAGCATGAGACAGGTCCACACAGACAAGATCAGAGCTTTCAGGCCTTCCACCACTACCTTGATGAGAAGCCCTTGAAAACACCAAGGCCATAGTCAGCTATGAGCCCACAGCACTGCAGAAGCAATCCACGTTTCACTTCATTGCTGCCTTCTATTCACTGCTGCAACCCAAAAACATTTGCATCTATGCACTTGTGCATCACACACTGAATGTGTTTGGGGCAATTAAGAAACTGTTCTGGTTAAAAAGTAACCACTGAGGAAAAAAAAATAAATAACATGCAAAAGCAGAAAAAAGTGGTGTGACTGAATGCTAAAGCTGGCTACGCTGCCAAGAAGCTGATTATAAAACTCAATTTTCAGACAGGAAATGCTTCATAACAACATTTTGTTAAACAAGCTAAACACATGCAAAGGCAAAGGAGGAGAAATCCACACCTTTCTGTCAACACTGGAGTCATTTATATTAAATTTATATTTGACATGTAAAAAGGCTGCACACATACAAAAAAAAGCAAGTATGAAAAGGGTGTCTATTCATTTACACAGTGCTTAGCATTCAAAATTGATTTTACAGACATCCTGCTAACCTGTCTGGCAGAAATTCCTCCAGACTACACAAATTAATTCAAAACAGGGAGGCTGTCAGTTTTTCTCTCTTATAAGCAAGGAGGTAAAATTCTGAAAGTTTTCGGCATGCTGAAAGGAATCATGCAAAAGCTAAAAAGGTATATACCTCAAGGGAGAAAATAATTATTTTGCATAAATATAATTTTTGGCCAAGAACTCGTAGTTTAAACCAGGTTCTTATATAGCTTTCCCATCAAAGTAGCATGAACAAAACCACCCCAAAATTAAGAGCTTATGGGTAGACACTATCAGTTTTTAGATCACAAATATAACATGGTTTCAGTAGAGGCTAGACTAGATGATCCAAGAGATCCCTTGCCGTCTTATGATCCTGAATTTTAGGGATGATTATACCAGGTTCCTCCACAGAGGTAACTAGAAATCTCATAACAGTCTTTTAGCATCATTTTTTCCCTCCATTAAAACAAAGACGTAGTCCTAAAAACTAGCCAATTTCTGCAAGCGAAATGATACCAGGGTGAATCTCTCTATGCTCCAGACCATCTCCAAAACATTTCCTGCCAGTGCCTTTAATGTAATCCTACTCCAGCCTGTGCCTCTAAACAACAGAAAAAATATACCTACCACCAATATAGAACCAGATCAATCCAGAAAATTTTATGAGGTAAGGGTTAGGCTTTTTTTGTTAAAGTACCCTTTAAATAGTATGTGGGGATTTTTATTTTTTTTAAATTCTACATGAAGAAAAAAGTTCTGGGTTTTTTTCTTGGTTTTGTTTTTGGTTTATTTTTTCCTCCTTTGACCCCAGTTCAGAAAGGTATTACTTTGCATAGCTCACTAGAGATAAAAAAAATCCGTAAGAGACCCATGAAGGACTTATCTGCATGCTTTTATCTGCCGACATTCTGTATGGCCTTTGTTACTACTAGCTGGCTTCCACAATCTGACAATGTGTGCAGCATCACTGAAATAGTAAAATACTGTTCACAAAATGCTAGCTTACTAAACCATGATATTTTCAATATATTTTCTTATTACTCAAAATAATTCTGAGTGGGGGCTCTAGAGGAAGGAGATTTCTCCATAATTTGTAGTTAACACTAATTCCCTACCTGTCTGCTTCATACATCCATTATGTCTGGTCATAAAAATAAGATTATAAGTTTGACTTGTTAAATACAGTTTTTCTATTTTTGTTTCGCTCTATCACTTATCTGTGTAAATTTGTAAGTGGAGCCTATAATTGTGTTCTTGACCAAGCTGTCCTTTAGCTTAAATAATTACTTTCTCCCTTGGATTCACCTTCTTTAATTTGCAGCATAACTTAAAGACTACTGTCATATACATTAAAAAGGTATAGTCTAAATGAAGTCATCATGATTGAGGTTTACAAGTTGATCAGCCTGGCATTTTTCTTTCCTTTTAGCTACATATTAAATAGTCCATCACAACAAACACAAAAGAGGAAGAGGAGAAAAAAAAAAAAAAAAAGGAAGAGAAATAGCCTCTACCCATAGTCAGAACTAAAGACTAGCACAGAAGGTAAACCCAAGCCTCTCTAGAAATCAGTTTACAGCAGATGTGGGAAAGGAGTATGCAAGAAGCACCCATGGAGGGGTCTCAAGTGATCAGAATACAGAAGGGCCTCAGGTGATCAGAAGCAAGGGGGGGGGGGCGCCAAGAAATGAGCCTTTCAGCATAATTGTTTTAAGGATTCCAGCATGCTTCAGCCTGAAGGACATTTCTTATCCAAAATCACAAGCCCAAAACTGAAAATTGGTACAAGAGACTGAAACCACAGTCAGTGAAGAACAGAGTCACATGAGGAACAATCCCTTTTCTGATCTGGCTAGTGCCTGTTTTCCATCATATACTTAATAAAATATTACACATATTTAAGAGTGGTGCCATATTATCCTAACATATTCAGTGTTTCAGCTTCCAAGTACTGCAAGACTGATGCAATGAATCTTTGTTAGTCCTACTGAGGCAGTAAAGCAAAACACAAAGGTGTGTTCTTTTGTAGTCTACAAAAGCATGATTTCTCCATTATATGCCGTTAATACGCAGGTTTTAAAGAGAAGACATTCAGAACATGGAAAGATTCTCTAACTACACATATGTAAAAAAAATATGGATCTGAAACCTTAACATCAAGCTATGGTAACTTTCCAGAACCTAAGTGCCTTTAGCTTCCCAACTCATTTAAAAACAAACAAACAAAACCAAAACAACACAACACACCTTAGGTTAGAGGGCAAAAGAAGACTCAGTCTAGTATACGAAGTCACAAGCATTTGAATAATCTAAAGAAATTCCTATTTCCAATCAGCTTTTTTGTTTTTCATTAAAAAAGCTGTAATTATATTAAAGAAGCAGAGTTATAATTAAACAGAGAGCTTCCTGTACTTGTGACCCAGGAGAGTCGTATTAATCACACAGTATTGCCAGTGTGTACTTGTTACCCAGTCTCATTCACCTCCAAGACAAAATTCAGTACTGCCAGGTAGAAAATAATACATCCTTATCTCCAGAGAGCACTGACACTTGGACCTCTTTCTAGGCACTGATAAACCATTACTGCCAGCCACAGTCTTGCCTTATGTAATGTATTTTTGGAAGAACAAGTATTTTGCTTTTGCATCAAATACACAGCTTTGTAAAAGCAAGCAAGCAACACCACACACCAGGTAAAAAATAATATACATCCACATTCTGTATCCAAAATGGGCGGGGGGCAGAGGGAAAGAGAGAGAACACAAAGTTTCTGCCTTCTCATTTCTGAAAACCGAGACAAATGAGGAAAACATGAAATGGTAGAGGAACTGCTCCAAAAAATTGGAACCAGATATGAAAAAAAAAAAAATTTCAAATCATATGAATATTAGGGAAAAAATTATATATATATATATATACACACACATTGCTTGGATAGACTGAGAGTCTGTCCTAAAATAGGTGTGATGAGGATATTAAAAAGTTTTAGAACATAAAAACAGTCAATTCATAGTAGTAACCTTCATGAATTAAGATGCTCTATTTTATATCAAGATATCATCAACATAATGGCAGAAGGCAGTTTTGAATGTTTCTTCAACCCACAGCAGAACAATCTGTCAAACCTTCTTTTCATAGGTAGGTTACAGGACATCCTCAGAAAGGCAAAAGCCTTTTCAAGGATTTGTAAGTGAGTAGCCAAGAACTAGCCGTCCTCTTTTACACAATTAATTCTGAGCTCAGGATTATACTGCATTTTATTTGAGATGAAAGTTGTCCTTCGAGACTGTATTGCATACCATGTATCATAACCCACACCACTACCCAGGCTAGATATTATGAAAGATGCATAGCCTTGTGGTTTGGGAAATTTAAATTGCTTTCCTTATCTTTACCCTTCACGTGAAAGCCCAAGAAAATAACCCCAGAAACCATAGTCAACAGATTTATGAATCAATACAAACACTCCCGGTAGCAATATATGCCATTCAAAATCTCACAAAAATAGCAGATGGACTTTAAAATATTAAAAAGAGAAGTATGTTAAAAGTTAGCTCTGTTTCATACATGCATGGTGGTAATTAAGAGAAAGAACACATCATAGAAGTGATACATCCTGAGAAACTTTCCTCTGTGAGTAAAAAAAAAGTCTCCTAAACTGTTAATTTTACATAAAATATTTGCTTTTGATTTAAAGATCAGTTGACACTGCAGGACTTCCTCAAATCTTTGTTTTTCTTCTGCTATTCATGGCTTTGCCCAATAGCATGCAACTGAAATGAAAACCTTTGTTTAATGTCACCATTGTTATCCCTAGCATTGAGACAAGAAATCTCACACAGTGAATAGCCATCTCTGTTTTGTGCTGTTACTGGACGATTAATTAAAGGAAAAGAGTGAGTGCACCCAAATAAACACAGGCTACAAGGGCAGCACAATAGGGGGTTGTTTACAACATACAGTAGATTATCCGAAAGAGTTTGCCAAATTGTCACTAACACAAGCTGATTAAGTCTGCATGGCAGAGAGCAGATATTAGCACAGGTCTGGAAGCAGTAAAACCGCAGTGGCTTGGATGCAATGCCATACAAATATGACTAAACTGTTTTTGAAGCTAATCTAGGCATCTTCACAGCAGATTTCCTAGCACTCCCTGTTCTAGGATTTGCTCCTGCAGAGCCAGTGTGGGTACAGGCATGCCCGTAGTCCTTTTTTCATGTTGTTGTCTTATAACAGGGAATTCTAGCTACTTTTCAACAGCCACAGCAATGTGAAGTTCTATGTCTTGCTCATCTACTCCATGCAGGAGAAAAGAAAGAAAGAAAAAAAAAAAGGCATAATGTTTTCATATCTTCTGGATCCTCCCTGTCAAATGAGATGCAAGAGTAGAGGTAGGGAGAAAAGGAATTCTCAGTACCGCACTCTCCCTGGATTTTACAGATTGTGCTGCTCCACAGTAACCATCTCCTATTTACCAGTCAAATGATCAAAAATCACCTCAAAGTCATCTAGTCCTTCCCCCTGTGCCATGGTAATACCCATCATGTTTCTGTCACAACTCTCAGATGCTTGCATCACCCATGCTTAAAATTATTCACAAATTTTCCTGATAATATATTCCAACGCAACAGTCTTACCAACCAAGGAAAGAAAACAGATCGTTGTGAGAAACATGTATATTTCACAGACTAACCTTCACTCTCTCATTTCTCCACTACCTCTTTCTCTTCTTTGAAGCTAAAATAACAGCTCCTGGTTCATTCAGCCATTCCTCCAGATACCCAGGTATTCTTAGTACTCCTCTCCAGACTCCCTCCAATGGGTTCATATTACCTTCTTTTTTTTTTTTTTTTAAATAAATTCCGTCTTCAAAACTGGACACTATCTCAACACTGGCTAGAAAGATTACTTCACTGAACTTGCAGAATATACTTCTATTCTCACATGTGTGATGCAGTCACAGGACCGCACAGCAAGAACAAGAAAGGTCCTAAAGGTTTACTGAAGCAAGCCTCGGGGGAAGCATTCGGTCGTTCTGGCCTTCTCTGATTGCTCCCATCAACCAGGAGGCAGTAATTACTTTAAAGAAGGCTCGCTGTGTTTGAAGTAAGGAACTGAGCTGTGAGGCTGATGCTTTTGCTATGCAAACCTCAGTCCCAACCTGAGAACCAGCCCTATTAAAAAAAAACAAACAAACAACCAAAAGTTTTGTAAGGGCAGAATTCAATCATTCTGTGACAATATCTTGGTATGATATTCTCTAATTTTACAATTACATAACAATGTTGACTCTTATTATTCTTGTCATCCACTATAATACCTAAATCCTTCATATGTATAAAAAACAAAAAAACCTCACCCAAATCCCAAAACACTATCTCATGAGTCCATTCCAAGAGAAAATAATGTTTTTCAAGCAGTTTAGTGCTTACCCACAGTCGATTCCTCCAGACATTCTTTAACAAGAGTGAAGTTTTGACATTTTCTATCATAAAGAGTCAAGCTATCAGAGATCAACTGCTCCTCTTCTGATTGCAGGGCCTGTTAGCATTTTGGAGAAAGAAATTGCATTAGTCTAACATGGCTGAATCTTAAAAATAGAATCATATGGGCTACTGCTCGTTTCTTTGTCATCTTCTACTGCTTTAGGAGGGTTTAATTCCCAGGGAAAATACTCCAATAATCAAAGTTAAACAACAGGGTCTACAACTGCTCATTTCCACTTCCCCCCCAACACCTGACAGACACTATAATCACTCTTCTCAGTCTCACAGTATTACACACATCCTCCATGAGTTAAGTAACTGCAGAAGCTCAGGGATTACATCAGACAGCTCTTACCCTTTCAATAAGGTTTTTTAAACACTTCAAACTTAAATTTATCTAAATGCTTTATAACTCGTTCCTTCCTCACACTAGCTTAGGGTTTTAGCACTTGCTCTGAACACCATGTTTGCCTCCTAGTCCCCGTCTCTCTTATTAAAGATGAGGTGAAAAAAAAAAGACCTCAGTTTGCTTTGCATTTTCTGTCCACAGCTCCAGTCTTCAAAGAGCAGCAAACCTTCCCTATTTTTCTTTTTACTAACATTGTATTTCTATAATGATTTCTTATTACTCTTTTGGAGTTGGCCATTCTGAATGTTGCATTTTAAATTATATGTGCTTGTGCTATATTTTTACACTTGTCCTTGGCAATCCAGCCTGGATTCCTTTTCCCTCATTGTGTTTGATATTAAAGAGCTCACTAGTAGCCAAGCCAGCCTCTCACTACTTTTCATATTTATCTCTGTGGAAGAATAGTTTCAATTTCTGCCATTAACATAATTTCCTGAAGAAACAATATCTCTCCCAATTTTTTTTTCCCCTCTTAACACACAGAGAGTGGATAAGATTCATGTTAACCAGACTTACATGAAGTCTGCCTTTCTAAAAATCCATTGTTTTATTTTAGCACAAGTCCTCCTTCCCAGACTCTCATTTGTTCACTCTCACACAAGTTACATATCTTCTGGTTATAACAAAGCTTGGAAGAGCCTATCCTCTGGTTGCTTTCTTCATATTTAATACCAGGAAAGTTTTACCAAGGTCCTCCAAGAACTTAGTAGGAACCTGCATCCTGCTGTACACTCTAACCAATACTCCTAGGTAATCCTGCAAGCTGGATGATTTCTGATAGGTGTCCACAAACACCCTTGTCCAGAAAATCTCCCTGATTTGCCAGCCTTCAGTCACTTCTACCAAGACAGTACCAATATTCTTTTCCTTTTTATTCACACAGACTTTTAGAAGAATTGTTTAGAATGGAAAAGTTTGTTTATTCTGCCACCAACTGTTTTTTCAACTCCCTTATGCCACAGACCCCAATATTCCTGTACTTGAATAAATAATATTTTTACCTCAGAATATTTGAATGTACTTTGGAATGATAACTGCTTAGATCACATTATCTCCTGTCACTGAGCCCAATGCTGAGTGCTCCTGAAATGTTGCTGTTGAGTTGATGCCTCTTTCAAGCCTGAACTGTTGTTACTTTAAATGTTTGCCAAAACTTTGTACAAATGTTACCACTAGTAATGGAATATGCCTTGCTGCCAGTACAACAAAATTTTATCCCCCACACTTGCTGCTACTTTAAAATCAAACAGTAACTTTCCACCTACTGAATCAGCGCACATGTACCTGCTATGGTAATGATATAATGCACAGCAAGTACTGAACTTAAGCTATGCATAGTTTATCACTTCCTAAACTAATACAACATCCATGAAATGTTAGGCATTACCATCACCTTAGAATTTTAAACTGTCAAGAGGAAGAATCAGATAACATTTCATTCATCTTTAATTAATTTAACTTTTAAAAATGTGTCAGCACACAAAGTAATTCAAATTGAATTTCAGTGAAGGCTAATGGGAAAAGTTCATGCAAATAGAAGCCACAAATTCCGCTAACAATTTTTTTCCTTATAGGCAAAGACTAAAAGAAAAATTAATACCTGGAAAAGTGTTCAAATTGCTTCTATATACACCAAAAGTCAAATAATACAGTCATTTTAACTGAGCTGACTTGAATGTCAGCAGAACCAAGGTCTGTGTGCCCAGAACTTTGTCTACTTCCTCAGCTACAGAAATCAATCTAAGGAAGAGCATTATCACTTCCTTTGAGCTTTGCCCTTACGTCCTTAATGTTGGGTGGTGGTTTTGATTTACCATTTCTGATTAACTCATTTTACTAACAAGTAAGTTGCTAAAAACAACACTAACAAAAGATATAACTTGTGAATAGCATGCATCATAAATGCAGTTTGTTAAACTGCCTTAGTTGCTTCTCTCTGAATATTTAATTTTTATTTTTTTTTCCAGCAATAAAGGTTCTTGTGAAATAAAAAAGTTTTCCAAGTCTAAGGACTCCACTGGCATCCAAGCAAAACAAACCTAGCTCTATCTAGCCTAAGGAAATTCTGCAAAACCATCTCGATACTATGATGTGTTCTGCTGTATCAACGCTAGCAAGTCAGGAACCCCTATGCACTGGGCTGCTGTTGGCAAACATCACCACTGTAAAACTCATGCCAGCGAAACACTGCTGAAGGCAGATGTAACCACTGACATTCCATAAAACTTGTGTGGTATCTGGCAGCCAGCTCATGCTAATGTTTCCCAGTGTTCTTCACGTTGCTGGGACCAAAACACTAAGAACAGAAATCATTGTGAGGGCAAACAAGTTTCTGCCCTCCATGTTTATTCCGCCCCCCCAAGGAAATGTGAAAAACTTCCACTTCACATGCTCCTCATCCTACAAAAATGTTTCAAGGAGCTAATAAAGAACTTCCTAATTGTTTACCTGAAACCACTACAAGCAGGCTAGCATAATTAATCTTAATGCAAGTCAGCAATTCAGAAAGGAAATTATTCTGTTACACCTATTGCTGACTCTGTGTTCTATGCTTCCCTGTACTGAATGGCAAAATGGCCAATTAAAAAAAAAAAAAAAAAAAAAAAAGGCAAGACCACCTCAAAGTAACAGACTAGCTGAATCCACTACTTCGCTGAAACTCAGAATCTTAAGTCCCAATATGATTGATATTCCCAATCCATGCCACAGGCATTGCGAGGACATTTGAGTGGTTCGATAACAACATCAGAACAAAACAAGGAGCAATGCATCCTTTTTTTGAAGGCATTAATGGTTCGCAGAAAAATCTTTGGCTGCTTAGCACCTGTCACAGCTGTACCTTGGTCAGGCACACAGGAGAGAGAACCCACCATAATTCTAAGTCACACGCAGAGAGGAACAGAGCCCTCACCTCCGAAACAAATCCACGCCTCGCTGTGGTTGGGAGCATGCACTTCCTGCAAAGTCCAGCATGGAAAATAAAGGGAGTTCCTCACAAGGGGAGATAAGCTTTTGTCCTCCATAGGTTTTCTTACAGGAATACTGAATTTATGACACTGTACTAAAACATATTTATGGCACCGGCGAAGTGTAAAAGTGTCACATACATGCAAGGCGGAAACAGAACAGCTGTGTTTAATAAAGCACATGGGTCCAGTGTAACAAGGTACAAGGCACCAGTGTTTCAACTTCAACTTGTAATTATAAATGCAGCACCTCCCTACTCAGGCTCCCTTCTTCCCGTATATGTTCAACATACATACGCTTACAGAAACACTACTCTTAATGTAATGCCAGTACAGCGGTGAAGCACCAAGACAAATTATCTCTCCCTCTCAGGTTAGTTGCATTAGGGCAGGAGCCTGCCACATCAAAATGAGTTAACACAATTCAGTAAAAACCCACATTACTTTTTGGACCTGGCTGCACAACAGCAATTTCTCATTCGTTGCTCTTTGACCTGTGTGTCAAAAAACAAACATCTGAAAAATGTTTAGTTATTACAAATATATTAACCATTAATTGTTAATAAAACTAACTCAAAAATACAAAATTCTCTTCCCTCCTGCTCAGGGGTACCTGAGGTTTTACAAAAGGTTTTGTGAACACAAGTGGGATTGATTCTTAAGCAGTTCAACTCTTCAGCCACCAGCGCAGTGCGATGAAAACAGCCAATAGTTAAATTTAAGTTACAATTCAAAAGTTTACTGGCATATAGGTCTTGTCAATAGCTTAAAGGCTTTATTTCTTTCATGTACATTAGGAAATCCTTCTGGCTGTGAGGTCTTTCGCTGGCATCACTTTATTGGTTCCCCAAGAAAACTAAACTACTACTAGAATAGTCACTACCTTAGGTCTACTTATATAAAAGTTTTCACAGAAATAAATCCTACCCTCCACCAATACAGGCAACTTGTAAAAAATGAACTAGAATTAGAAGGATAAATGGCACAAGTGTCTTTCAGCAACAGTTATTTACACAAAGAACCTAGCACATATTTTTATTATCACACAGGTTTTTTGCCCCTTTTTAAAAAAAAAAAAAAAAAAAAAAAAACCAAACCAGACAAGTTATTCTAAGGCATGCAACTGTTTATTTAAACAAAACTGTGTCTGTCATACTGTTTGGAGTCTATGGGAGAGGTACAAGGGGAGAAGATGACATTTGACTATGCTTCTACAGTTAAACGGCAAAAATTACATAATAAGAATTTGCCTAATACTTTTAGCACTAATCTAATCTAGCTATGTATTTCCTCACACGGAAGCAGATAATATGTCCTTTACAATGCTAATTATGATTAGACCAGAATTAACTGTCATGGTCTACCATCACTGGGCAGGTGGGCAATTCAGTATTACCTCACAATTTGATTTTTTTCTTTTTTTTAGGAAAAAAAAAAAAAGAAAAAAGTCATTGATTTCCCAATAACTTACCACCCATGGGGAGCCACCACAGTTTGAAACGGAATAAATTTCAGGACAAATTCTGCAACTGCTATGAAAACATCCTGCATTTAGTTCAGAGATAACATGAGTCAAAGCCGCTACTACATCTTACACAAATTAACTCTGCATCTCATTCCACCTTTTCCTCCAAAATCAACTGCCACCTGAAAAATACTGTTACGCGTATATACAGAACTCCAGTTTTGGGCCTCCTGCATGCAGACAGCTATAATTGTGTCACGTTTCCAAACTTTCCTCTGTTAAAGGTAATCCCACTAGATATCAGAGGTAACACATTCTTAGATCGTGTCTTTGCCTGCCTTGAGCCTCTACCACCATTGTCACCAGCTCTTACCTTACTTGCTCTGCTTTCATTCCACATGAAATTGCCTCACCTGGACATGCCTTTCAGGATCACCTTTGACAAGAATTTTTCAGCCACATGGTTTAAAACAGAAAGCATTCTTATACCATCAAGGAGTCATTTACCAAAAGATACCTACATATAATAATAGGAAGTCTTATGATCAATGCCTAAGACAGAAAGTAAGGCAAGATGTGTTCCCAAAAGTTCTTCTGTCTTCATAACACTAACATTAGCTGTGAATGTTTTGCTGCCACCACAGCACCTCCAAACTTAAGTTGACACTGGTGTATGTGCGTATATATTACACAGGAGTAATTATTCCAGAACCATGTATTGCTGTATGCATTCAGAAGTGCATTCAAAACCATTCTTTCAACTCAGCCCAGTCAGTCTTCAGACTTGATCCCAGTCTAACTGACCTGCTCCCCACAACACAGTGAAGTCCTAGCTCTACTTTCCAAATCCATGAATCCAATCAGAAAAAGGCACCATTTCTTGGAGGCTGTTCGCATGAGTTTTTAAAGGTACAGCAATTCTTACAGAACAGCCGTACCAGCAGTTACTTACAAGCCTTTATTTGGCCACTGTGCTGTACTACAAAAAGGACTGAAGGAAATTCAGAATTTCCAGATCACTAGTGCCCCAGCTTTTGACCAGTGCAGGCCTTTGTAGCCTCTTCTGGAAGCACCCCAAGGTTGCTGGTCTTGGCTCAACACTATCAGAGCATTAAAAGTGCATCCATAACGTGCCTAAAGTATAGGCATCCACTGTTGTGTAATACATCACCTGAAACACATCCAAAAGCAGGACACACAAAAAGCACCATTTGGCCAACAGCCTTCCTTGATGCCCTCCTTCCTGTGGGCTTTCTCCGATGGGGATAGAGAATTCGATTCTTCCTGGGTTGTAGGTCAGTCTTACGCTAAATAACTATCTGATTAGGCTGAGAAGAGACCACAAGCAAGCTAACAATGCCAAGTCAGCATGTTTGAGTAGGAGAGTCTTAGAGTTTAAGTGCCTATAAACTAAAATACGGTTATAAAACTGTTATAAAAAAGGATGACTAGAACAAGAGGTCACAAAAGCCCTGTTCTCAGCAGCACATAACAAACACCACAAACATAACTGCTCTAGAGCACAGAGAGAGAGAGAGAGAGAATATCTCTCAAATGTTTGAGGGAAACTACTAGTCACAATAAGATTATACCAGGATGTGGAGACCTGCATTTTTTAAAACTCAAGTATGCAACTCAAACATGAAGGAACAAAACAAGATTTCCATAAGTCTAATTAAAATTTGAGAAGCCCTTGCAATGAAACTTTCTGCAAACATCAAAAAGCAGCATTTGTATACTAATAAATAAAGATATGCTAGGGTGGAACAGCAGCATTTGTGAATAAGTTCTTTTTAAAAAAGCCTTAAAACTTGATGTACATCAAAGTAATCTTGATATCCCTTCAATGAACACTTTAACAGAGAAACTGATTCTTCAGATGGTACCGAGAGTCTGTAAATCTGAAGACTTAAGCTTAACAGGCATCAATGCATTAGTATAATCTTTTGAAAAGAAAATACACATCTAGATTTCTAAAACTCAGTTTCATGCCAGGGTCAAATAAAACCACGTCAGCAGAAGTTTCTCCAATTTTGGTTCTCTTACTTTCGGATTCTATAAAGTTTTGTATCCCATTTGGGGAGGGGGGAAATCAAACCCAAAACAACCCTCACAGAGGATAATCCAATTTTTACCATCACCACCATATAGTTTAGACACAACGTGGATACAGTAAAGTTTTTTTTTAAACAAAAAAAAAAGAAAAGAAAAAGATGTAAATTAAGTTATGTTCTTCCATGGGCTTTGGCAACACATTTTTCATCATTTTAATAGAATTCACTTATTTTTCAAAGCACATATCATCAATCATCATGGCTCAATAAATAGATTAAAATAGCTGTTAGCAGAAGTCAATCGAAAACGTTTGTCTTGATTGAGATGGATAACAGCAAAAGGTATCTGGATGTTCCATCAGTTTCACAGCTGCCATCCTCACACCAATATCTCACTGGTACAATCTTGCCCTTTGCAATTATTTATACTTTACAAAATAGATTGTAAGTTTTTCTGTCTTTTCCTTCTCTCTTTGACCTTCCATGTTCATTAAAGCAGAGTCAGAGAGGAAGAAACAAATTACAGCACTAGGTCCTAATTCTTAGATTAGTTTCAGATCAGGTGGACTCTTCATACACAGCCCAGCAGAAGTAAGGCAACAAAAATAATGTGAAAACCCTAATCTGACTTCACTCCTTTGGGTATTATAAACCTTTCCAATCGCCATTTTTTCTAAAAGGTTTACTTCTAGAAATTATGGTGTAAAACCAGCACAGATCAGGAACATAGGTCTGTACTTTATGACCTAACACTGTTACCATATTGGTGTGCGAGAGATCTCTTTGAATAGGCAGTTTATTATCACTCCCTCTTCTCTCTGAAAATGAAAACCAGGTAAAAGCATCATGCTTCACCACTCACGAGATGAGGCCCTGAATCCTACTTACAGCTACAAGGAGGAACAAAACCACTGTTGTACAGACCAAAAATGCAACTATAAACTCTTGCACAGCATCAGAGTTTCACATTGATCAACAGAAAACATCTGGGCAGTGAGAGAAGGCATTGGCAGATTCTGAAGTCCTTTTCAGTTCAACCAGAAGCAGCATGGCAGCATATAAAATAACATACTCATTTTTAGGCATTTTTCTTCCTCTTATCATCGTATGGCATGTGTTAATGCTAATCAGAAAACCAATCACACACCCCAGGGAGGAGGAGGAAATCAGACTGAAGCAAAAATCTCCAAATACTACCAAGTGTGCCTTAGCATTTTGCAGTTATAAGAAACCATATGCCCCAACCTGGCAAACTGTCCTATACTGGCAGGCTGACCCTACGCACAACCTCCTAACAGACAGCGTGTATCTGCCCGCACCTACACCTACAGATTTGTCCACGTGGAGTAACTCAAAATCATGCCGAGTTACTACCAACAGCCTTGGGTGACAGAACACGTTCGCACGACCTTGCTAGTAGTTCCTCATTGCCTCAGAGATCACAGCAACACAGCAAACGCTTTATCAGGACACACTGCCTACTCCAGATACCAGGGCCCTGAAGCTGCCGAGACCTCTGCTTTCCTTTGCCATCCCAAGAAAATACCAAAACAGCCTTCAGTGATTTGGTGAGCGACACAACAAGTTTCCTGAAGAAAAAAAAAAAAAGGTCAACGTTACTAGCCTGCTAAAAGAGAAGCCTGAACCCAAACTGACAGCCCACACGCAGGGTCAGGCCGCTGCCTACCTAAGTAGAAATACCTGGCACTACGTAAAGCATCACACTTGTGAGAAAAACACCTTCTTTGAAATAAAAGCGTGCATCCCACGCTCTCACCTCGGCGCTCGCCTGCTCCCCTGTGTGAAGCCTGGGTCCTCTCCCAGAAGTTTGCGGCCAAGGCTGCCAGGTCGCCCTACAAGCCAGCAGGAGAAAAGCCGAGCCAAAAAAGATAAAGGGGATTAGGCAGGCATTACTTCCAGTGACCTATATACTCCGCTCGGCGGCCCGGAGGCAGACAGCAGCTGCCCGGCTGCGGGGGACACCGTCCCGCACCGCCGACGAGGGGAAACGGCGGCGAGACGCCCCCTGAACGGGTCGCCCGGGCGCCGCCCAACCCCGGGCGGGAGGCGACCGCGCCCGGCACCGAGGCCCCGCCGCCAGGTCCGAGGCCCGTCCCCAACCGCCGCCGCCACCCCCTCGCGGCACCCAGCCCCTACCTGGCGCGGGCGGTGGCGGAAAGTTTCCCCGGGGAGAGGCGAGGCGGGCTCCGCTCCCTCTCTGCCGAAGCGACCGGCTCCGGGAGGGAGGGCAGCGGCCGCCCAGGTAAGTCGCCGTCAGCGACGGGGCAGCCGGGACCGGCGCTAATCCCTCAGGAGGGAGGGATCCCCCCCAAGCCCGCCCTCACCGAGCGCCCCGGAGGCTCCGTCCCCTCAGGGCGGGCATCTCCCCCCAGCCCAGCCCAGCCCAGCCCGCCCCGCCCTCCACCTCACGACGGGCGGCCCCAACTCGGCACCGGCCGCCGAGTTTGTGTAAGCGGGGGGCCGGGCCGCTGAGTCAGCGGGGCGGGGAGGAGCCGCGACCTGGCGGGGTGAGGCGCGGCCCCTGGCGGGCGGCCGCCAAAGGGGACAGAGCCGGCCGGTGCCGCCTTTTGAGGTAAAACTTGGGGTTATCAGGTGAGGAGGGCTCGGCCCGGGAAGAAACACGCTCCTGTAGGAGCAAAAAAAAAATAAAAATCAATGTTTAAAAAAAAATAAAAATATCTGGTGGATTGGCCTTGTGTTTTAGAAGCGATGCCGTAGGAGGAGGGTGACCCCAGTTATGCGAGTCACTAGGTGGCACTGTTATACACACACCCCCTTTTTAATTTTTAATTGTTATTATTACTAATTTTTTTTTCTTTAGGTGATACCACGGCGTATGAGCGTTGTCCCCTCTCAGCAGAAAATGCCGGCGCTCCCTGGGGAGCGTTTCGAGTCCTGTTTCCTCGGTGAGCTGCACGCTGGCCTTCGGGGCCTGTTGTGGAGGGTTACGGGTGGGGAATCACCTGCCTGCCGTTTGCCTGGACCCTCTGGGAGGGTTGCTCACGTAGCCCCCGTGAATAACTAAGAAAGCTTCCTGACATCAATTTCTCCTACATGGAAAACCTGCAAACCAGAAGTACCATTTTAAATCTAGCCCGTATTACTTACAAATTAGAATTAGAGGGAGTTCCCTAATGATACAAACTATGTAGTTCGTATTTTTAAATACCTCACTATAGCTGCGACAGACTGCTGCGGTGAATAATTAAGCATGGTTCGCTATGCTATTGTGTCTTTTTTTTAAATGGCTTCAAATAAATTAATTAGACTGTCAGGGTACTGATTGTGATTTCACTAATGACTCAAAATAGGAATAGATGCTGGCCTGTTAGGGTAACAGCTCTTTTAAATAAATGTATAATATAATTTACTAAGTGTAATGGTGTTCTCTATGAGCTCAGGAAGCATTCTCTCCAAATGCTCTATGTAATTAAAGAATAATTTACTAAGATTACTAACTAACTAGATCCACACAAACTAACTCACTCCTAGGTATGCCAGAGTTAAGATTTCCCAGGACAAAACCATCATCCAAAAACCCAGTCAGAAATAAAATTGATCTAACTTAAGTCAGGTTCCTCCAGTTAGAAAGACTGGAAGAATCATTGGTTCTTGTAAAATATCTTGACGCACATTGAAGCTAAATCTAAGCTTTAAGGAGCGGGGGGAGCTGCCATTTCCAGAGACTATAATTTCTCCCTCTTATGCTGCTGTTTATTGTTTTCAGAACTGCAAGATGAAATATTACTTCCACATAATTCTTTATTGCAAATGTTATGGTAGAAGTGCTCAGCAGAGCTACTAATATCATCCCCCTCGCAGTCTGAATCCAGAATCTGTTGCCTAGGTGTCTGGGTGCACGTCTCTGATGGAGAGGTGTTTTCCAACGTTAGATCTAGTATTTCCTACCATTCGTTCAGGAAGCAGCTTCCATGTGCTGCTACAGAGCCTGGGTACGCAGGTGGGTGGCATTCGGTGGCTGCCTAGGATGGCAGAGCAGAAACCAGCTTGGGAATTTGGTAAAATCGTCTAGAGGACTGTAGCAGAAACTGAGAGGATACTTCTGTTTAAATTGTTTGGTCTCAGAAGCATGGGAACCGTCAGCCAGCACACAGATGAAAGATGCCCTTTGTGTGAAACATCTCATCATAAGCAGATCATTAAGGAGTGAGCCTCTGAAGCAGTGCCTGTTAGGGATGCTGATATAATCTATTTCACTTCTTTCTATTGCTGCTCTAAGCATTTTAAAAACACTCCATAATTATTTCTCCTGTGATAATTAGGTTGAATCTGAGATAGCTGTCCCTTTACATCCCTATCTCTTAATCACTAAATAAGCTGTTCTATCACACAGAGTTAGAAGAGATGGAAGTGTAAAGATGCCTTATCACAAGCTCCCACTAATCCTCCTACTGCTCCCTCTTTGTTCTGAAGGCATTCTTAGCTACTAAGAAACACTTCACCAAGGTCTAAGAGACATACCGCTTGAACCCAAATGCAATTGACTGACAGGATAGTTGCAAGTAGTAAAGGTAACACGAGATTTAACAGCATTTGCCAGTCTTGAATGTTGTGTCATCAGTACAATTGTGCAGTGCCTCTAGTGAAGTTTAAGCAATAATTACAACTCAGTTTGTATTTATAGTAGTTAGAGAATGTAACAGCATGTATGCTCATACTTCTGGTTGCTAGTTTTACTCCACAGAAAGCTCAGGCTTTCTAAAGAAATTCCAGAAAGTTTCTGCTTTCTGCGACCCAGGGGCATGCCTGCAGCATCAGAAAAAAATTTACTATTGCAGATAAAAATGACCACATGTATCTACATATATAAAACAGACAGCTTTTAGAAGAGCTCTTTTACTGTAAGTTTCTGTACCATTTTTTTCATGTTACATATTTTAAAGATGTATAAGCATTTGTCCATTAGGAAGTGTGCTTTATGCAAAGAATTTAACTACACTCTCCAATTACAATTTGCAGGTGTACTACAAATAGAAAATCTGTAAGATAGAAATAGTTTCATTTAAAAAAAAAACAAGTCACTGTCAACAAACCGGAATGCTTGCTATAAATTAAGTGACCCCTAAGCTACCCCATTTAAGACAGATTTTTCTTAGATGTGATCTAGATATCATCTCAGTAAAACAAACCTATACTACATTTGCTTCTTAGCAAGAGATACGATTTCCAGGAAAGGTGTTAGAGGATAAACATGTTCTGTTTAAGAATGAAGAGGAATACAGGAATGTGTTCTGAGTCATGTTATATGCTATGTCACAGCCTTTCTTCCTCACCTTCTGTGAGCGATAGAAGAAAAGAAAATCTGCTTTAAATCTTCAGAAATGTCTTTTAAGGATTTTCTCTATACATACCCTAAAACCTTCATACTGAGACAGAAAAGCACTGTACTTTAAACGCCTATGAAAAGTCATTGTTTACTTCTACCTAAATCGTATTTCATCTGAACAGTGTAAACCACATTTACCCCTTAATGTTCAAAGATGTCCCCAAGCTTTTTTGAGATACGGTTTTGCAGATATTTTGCTTCAACACACAATTTACCATGCAGTACCATTCTAAAATCATTAGTATGTGAAAGATAAATGTTATATTTAAATGGATAGAATCCAGACACTTGGCTGGACTGGTAACTAATGAAAATATTTATAAAGATTGGAAATTAATATGTTACCTTTAAGTGCTTAAGCAATACAATGAATACAAGAAACCTAAGATTGCTAAGAAAAAGATAATGAATTCTGAAATGTCTGTACTTTGATGAACAGAAACAAAAGATTTCATAATCTATCTTAACTGGTATTTGTTGATTTACCTGTTTCAAGACAACTCTTTAAACAAACGAAAGTTTGTTAAAGCTATGTAACAGGATTTAGTTAAAAAGACTCACCTTTGACTATTATAAATTAGTGATTTATGAGACAAACCAAAACAAGTTCACTGCTCCTTTAACAAAATTATTTTTTCCTCTTTAAAACTAGATTTGGTTATCTATGATACATTGTAAGGGCCTGACGCTAATTTGGAGAATAAGTTAATTCACTCTGCTCCAAAAGTCAGTCCACTCATAGTCTGTAATTTCTCATATGCTGTAAAATGGCACAGGTCAGCACTGCTATCAAAAGAAGTAATCTTGCCTTCCTCCACCCATTCTGTCCCTCCTTACGCTTCCATCTTCCCTGATGCAGTCAAAGAAAATCTATGCAGCTGTTTAATAAATTAGATCCGTTCTCTGATCCAGATTAAAATTACCCACCCCCCCTTTTTTTACGGTTAACTTTAACATGGATCAGTTCTTTGATCTGGTTCACCTGCCACCACATAAATCCTTACCCTGGCACAGAGAGGGAGCAGCGTGAGGGCAGGAATGAGCTGGGACACCATAAATTAGCATAAAGAAGCTATGTGAAGCTGAAAGTATGATTCCAAAAAAGTCTTTTAACAGATAGGCATCTAGAAACCATTGTGCTCTATCCTGTTGTTTGTGAGGTTTTTTGCTTGAGAGTATGTGTCTAAAGCACATGCTATAATATATCCTCTGCATTATCTGAGAACTTGCCTTTGTCCTCTTCAGGTACTCTCCTTTTCTCTTTATGCTTTGAAAACACAGAGCTGAACCCTGGACTTGTGCTGTAAATCCTTCAAGCTGTGTACCTGGGGAAGAGGAGGGCAACTGACAACTTTTTAAAAAAAGGAAATTAAAAAAAAAAAGCCTCCCCTCTCACAGAAACAAGACAAAACCTCCTTCCTGCTCTGTAGGCTGCTACTGTTGCAGGGTAGTTGCAGGATAGAAATTTTTTCCGTCTCTCATAGATTTCTTTTGGATTTGCTAAATCATCCCTGCCAGCAAAGATTTATGTCTGGACCCTAGCAAACTGCTTACCTTAAGAATACAGCTGAAGGATATTTAACAAAAATATATCCCTAGAGGACAAGTAGCAGTAGACTCTTTCAAGGCTCAGTCCTCCTTTTCTAATTACGCGTTATACTCCAAGGTCCAGGGGGAGCATTGGCCAAGAATTACATAACACATTTCTTAATGAAAATTAGGTTATCGATGTTACTCTGCTTTTCTGGTTATACAGACTGTGATTACAGAGAACATGGTGATTAAGCAAACAGAGCCAAAGCTACTCTTCCATAACCTATAACCTGCACACATGTCACATTATAGTCAATAGTGGAAAAGCATCTACATTTTCTATCCCTACCCCCTCAAAAGTCACCTCTGACAATCTGGATTTAATAATTTAATTATCTTAGATTTTTAAAAAAACGGAACGTTGACAGTTCATCAGTAGGGAAAATTTTAGTAGACCGCAATAGCACTATTGAACGCTGGCTCAGATACAAGGCCTCCTCCCAGCTAATTACAATGCGATCTATGTAAATTCCTTAGAGAAGCACTCGCTTATTAATAGCTACACAGTATTCTCCTTGTTTTCATAACATGCCTCCTAGTTTTCACCATTATATTGCCCTCCTAAAGTCACACTTCTGTCTGCTTTCACTTCTGTCTGCTTTCATAAAACCTTCCACTTTGTCCTGATAGACCACATTTTTGGTAGACTCTCTAATCACCAAGCTACTGACAACGGGAAATAGGTTACCTGTGATACGGGAAAATCCTGCAGTCTGTGTTGCACAAAGCCTATCTTCCAGATGTGAAATCAGACATACTGGAATTTTTTTTTCCTGAACTAACATGAATTTGCACCTGCTAGAAATTGTTACTGAGGGAGGGAAAATGAAAATGTCAAATTGTACAAGCCCACTGGTCTCTCAATAGTACTACTGTCCAGCTGCATGCCTGGGAAGATGCAGAGACAAAGCCGGCAAGGAAAGATCTTATAAGCCTGCACGTCTCTCTTATACCACTTAAAATACAATGAAATGTTATTAACTAGTATTCTTGTGTGAGTATATGAATACTGATTTCCTCTGTGAATGGACCAATACTAGACAGGAGATGAACCATTCAGCTGCTAGGCAAAAAATCTATAGTGAATCAGAGAGTAATTCTTCGTAGTGTTTTGTTCCTCTGCGTGTGCTTTTTTGTTCCTTGCTTAAGTCTGGAATAAAGTTATTCTTCACCATTGTCAGATACTTTGTGAAGTCAGTAGGGATTACTTTGTATAGAGAAAATAAGAGACAGAAATAAGACTTGCAAAGGAGGAGAGCTTGACTTTGCATTTCTTGCACACAATGTACAGAAAAAGGTTATTTCCCGGAAACTCAGTTGTTTTTAATGGCTTACATTGTAGCTTAATTTCTCCTCAGAGTTTATGGCTAACTGTTAAGAGTCATAAGTACAAAGTAGTTAATTGAGAGAAGTTTTTACTTAATCTTTTGAAAAATTGTTTTTCATTTTTTGCCAGTAATGATTTTATTTGTGCCAAATAAATACTCAGCGCAAGAGAAAAGCTGGGCACCTATCTCTGTGTGATATTAATTACTTCAAACTCTCAGAGTGGGCAGTTGGAGACTCTCAGAAAGAGACTGAGAACAGTCAAGACAAAACCTCCAGTATGACTTCCAGCAAAATCACAGGCATAAAGCTCCACATTTTAAGGTCCCTCCTTGTTCTGCAAGGTATTCAGTAGGAAGTTTTACTGAAATCCTCAGCAATTTACTGAATTAGAGGTCAATGGCCATTGGAGATTTGGGGTCAAATATCAGCATTAGTAGGTGCCTAAATTCTTTGAAATAAAATCCTGTTGGGATTTTTTCAAAAGCATCTGGCAGGTGAGAAGTGCTCATAACCCTTTGCATTTAAAAATCATTGGATAAAATACATAGGCAGCATTAGGATCAAAGACCAGCTTCCAAGTCTCTTTCTCTCCCTTCGAGAGCTAGTTCTTAGCTGCCAGCTGGCACAATCATGTGTGCTGTTCTCAGGCTTGTGCTCTTTGCAGCATAGTACCCCAGCTTCAAAAGACTCCCTAGTTTCCCACTTTGTATAAATTGATGGGTAAGAAACATTGATGCAAGGAAGGAAAGGTGAGTTTGAATTTCCTTGGCTGAGTTAAAATTAATCCATGCTCTTTTATTTAGTAGGCAAATCATCTATTAATGAACTATTTATAGTGCCAACAGCAGCTCCTCAGCAAATGTTTTGAAGACGGCTCCCTTCAGTTCTTTCTAAGAGCAGTTTCTAGACTCTGGGTGCTAGCTAAATAAAAATCTTCATTTGTAGCTCCAATTCATACACTGAATCTCCAGAGAAGACAGGATTGCAGTTACACTCTTCTGTGTTGCATAGCACTTTAGCTAGCTCTAAGCAGCTCCCTGATCAGGGGAGACTCCTTGGATGGGCTTTGTAAGGGGCTTAGTTCTCCCCATGCACTCCATGAAGGACCTGTAATGCAGGTATGAATTTCACTCTAGCATCTGAAAGTTAGGCGGTGCCACCGCTGTTGGAAATCAACTGTTAACTGTCTTGCTGAAGGCAAAATAGAGAACCAGAAATAGAATTATATTCTATTTAATTCTATTAATTCTATATAATTCAAGGGAATTTATCTTTCAGCTGCCTTTTTTAGGGTATTTCTGTCGAGTTGTTTTGCTTTTCCTATTTTTCCTTATATTTCTCTCCCCCAAATGAGATTCTGTAGTATTTTCCTTGCATTAAGAGAAACTTGCATATGGTTGCCATCTACTTATACAAAGGAATAGAAAACAATGCGTAGTTAGTATCCTAAATAGATTGGATTACATAATGAAATATTATTAATTTTGAACTTGGACTGTTACAGTTCAAGAAATATGGCCTAACTGTACAGCATGAGTTGTACACACTTGTCTCTGAGAAATCAGGTACAGTTTGCACACCCAAGAACTCGTATATTTACAGAATGTAAGCTGCCAGATACTAGTGTCTTGAGATTCTTTATCATAAGAAATTTTTTGTTCAAGTCAAACTCGACACCCTTGTTTAAAAAAAAAAATCATTTTTAGGGACTCTGTCCTTTAACATGTAGTCACTGGAAATTGTAATCCTGATGGAATTCAGTGTTTTTCATTTGTTGGCCCTGGCAGCTGTGCATTAGTAAAATAAATAAATTAAATAAACAGCAACATCTGTTCCAGTCACTAGAGGCTTATTGCTGGAGTTATCTGCATTGGATGGGAGGAGAAGCTCTAGTAGAGGAGCTCAGCTTTCCAGAGCAGAGATTAGTGGAATCACTAGGAATAAATATGTAGACTTGTGTGACCTGTGGGAAATATCTCACCTGCCAAATGATGATGCTGACTAGTATTAAAGTCTGAAGTCCTCTAGCATCTATTCTGCATTATTCATATGAGTACGAATCCCATTATATTCAAAGAGCTAATATAGTATCAGTCTGTATCTTATTAAAAAGAAAATCTGTGGTGTAGTTGAGAACCTAAGCCTGTAGGTTTTTTCTTTTCATTCATTATTCTTGGCTCCAGGATACCTTAGTCTATATATGTATATGAATACTATAAATGTGTATATATACACACACATAATTCTTTGTGTGCATGTGTGTGTGAGTGGGACTGGATAATACATATATGACCTTAAAGGCTGTAGTCAAGGCACCTCCCTATCTTGTTTTGATAAACTAAGCAATAAATGCATTGGATAGCTGTGATGCACGGAAAGTAACACAAGGTGATCTAATAATGCCTCAGGATTCAAACTCCATATATCTCTCCATAAACCTGGGAGAGCAGTCACAAAGTAGGTATTCCTGTGCAGGTATTCCTATGCTGGTATTCCTACCTGATAAGTCAATGAATGCTCTGTTACAATTTTTAAAAAGGTGCAAAATAAATTCGTAATCAGCCAGATACATGTAACTTGCCAACTCCATGAAAATCACCTGGGAGAGCAGTATACAGCTGTAGGTAAACAGGGGCAGAATGAACCAGAATGTTTCACTTCCTTTATTGGAATCCAGAAACTCAAACGGAAGTTACTTATCAGGGTTGCAACCACAGCCAGAAATACATGCTAATAAACAAATATTAAATTGGAAGGAAAACAAAAATGAAGTTCATAGACTTCTTCTGAAGATGATTGTGCTGCTGAAGTGCTACAGTTGTATAGTGCATGGTTGTTTCAATTGGCGAAATCAGATTTCTGTGAAACTATTTCTGTACTGAGTCCTAAGCACTTAAGAAAAGAATTTATGGTAGTTAATCTGTTCTTAGCTGGAGCCTGACACTCAAAAGAGGGCTTCTTTTGACAGAAATTCCTCGCTTCTGGGAAGGTAACTAGTTCCCCACCTTCTTGTGGTTCTTGTGCAGGCACCTCTTTGGAGCTAATTGTAGCAATCGGAGACCCACAGAAACACAGAATCATTCAGGTTGGAAGGCATCTCTGGAGGCTACCTAGGCCAAGCCCCTGCTCAGAGCAGGGCCAAATAAATCAGGTTGCTCAGGGCCTTTTCCAGTCCAACTTCAAATGTTTCCAAGGATGGAGATTCCACCACCTCTCTGGGCCCTTGTTCCAGTATTTGACTGCCCTCATGGTAACGAAGTTGTTCCAGATACCTAGTGGGAATTTGCTGTGTTCTAGCTTGCGCCCATTGCCTCTTGCCCTATCACTCTGCACCTTCAATAAAAGACAAGGGCACACTGCTGACTCACATTCAACTTGTTGTCCAACAGGACCTCCAGGTCCTTTTCTGCAGAGCTGCTTTCTACTCATCTGGTTTTCAGCCTGCCCTGTTGTGTGAAGTAATTCCATACCTGACACAGGACTTTGCATTTGCCCTTGTTAAACTTTATGAGGTTCCCATCAGCCCATTTATCCAGGATGCAGAGGTCCTTCCGAACAGCAGCCCTGCCCTCCAGTGTAACAGCCATGCCCCCCAGTTTGGTATCACTCACAAACTTGCTGTGCATGCAATCCAGCCCATCATCCAGGAATTGGCCCTAGTATCCATCCCTGCCTGAAGGCGCTGCTAGTAAGTGACAACTAGTTGGATTTTGTACCACTGATCACAGCCTCCTGGGCCCAGCAGGAAAGCCAGTTGCAATGCCTGGCTTCCTAGGAAAGGCAGCTGTCAGGGCCTTTCAATGCTTATTCCCTTAATTTTAGTCAGGGGAGTCTGTGGCATCATTATTCTCATAACATAATCACTAGAGGGCTGTCAATGAAGAGATCTGGTTGCAGGTTTAAAGCAGCGAGTAAGCAGGACGTAGTGGTAGTGTGAGGGATAGCAGCTGAAGCCTAGGAAGAGGTGTCAGAATGCCTTGCTAGATCACTGATCATTGCAACACAGTGGCTGTAAGGCAACAGTAAAAATGGGTTCAAAGGGGAGTAAATAAAATGGAGGACAAGTCCCATTTATTATAATTGATATTGAAAAAAAGTACTCCTGGCGCTTTCTCTGGCTCAGAAAGTTTCTGAACTGCTTATTGCTGTAGAGAGAGCTTAATTAAGCTATTTTCATCCTCTTCCTGTAAGTATGTATTATTATCTATTGCGGAAGGTGGGATATCAGGCTGGACAGACCCATCTGTGTGAGCCATTATAGAGTACTTGACTTCCATCTCTTTTCACATTGAAAACATGGAAGTATTAACAGGCTAAGTGGCAGTGAGGTAGACCTTGAAGGAAAGAAGGTGTTGACTTTGTTTTGATATCCAGGAGGAAGCTGAGGAAGTTGGAGGTTCCCACTTTCTTTTTCATGCTTTAGAAACATCAACTTATTGCAAGCAGCAGGTGTGGAAGAGAAAGGAGCAAAATATGGACTATTTAGAGTAATTGTTACTGCTCTGGGAAGAATTCTGTTTGTGAGTTCTCCCTATTTTAAGCACTGAATGTCAGCCAAGTCAGTCAGATGGATATGTGTGGGTAAAAGGGATATGTGGCAATTTGAAGGAACCTGAGTATGCCAGGAAAGGCTTCTTCAACTTCGTGTGAGGGTGCTTTTCAGTTTTCAAATTATATCTCAGTCTGATAGGCAATTTTCAGGCTTGCTGCAGTGAAAGTTGTTCACATGAAAGTATAGTGCAGCCTATATTTGATTACTAATTGGTTGGCATTTCTCTCTCCACTTTTCTCAATTTTGTATTACTTCTGGTCTGCAAAGAACATCAGTAATATGTGGACATCACAGACACAGAAATCAGGAATTGCAGCATGAAGATATTTATTGTGTAATAACTAAATTTGATAATTGCAGCTATTTGAAGTAAAACTATAAATGGTTCATATAAAATAATTCTGGTTTTAAGGATAATGAGCTATATAATTTAGTAGCACTATATTGGAGGAGTTTCTGGGAATGTGTGACAGAACACCTGGGCTTCATGTTCTACAGTGAGAGTATGATGACTTCTTTAAAAGTTGCTGTGGCTAATGCTTTTTTCATACTAATTTCATGCTGTTAAAACTCCACCAGCGTTAATGGAGTTAATCCTGATTTCCATTTACATAAATGCAAAGAAAGCTCAGCCTCAGTGATATTTTACATACTGTTTCAAGTGTGCTTGAAACTGCTCAACCCACTTAATTCCACATAAAAATAAAGTTTCATGCAGAGAGATCTAATTGTTCTTATTTCACACAAACCTCTATGGCAAACAACAGAACAATGATATACTGTTCTTTGACATTTTAGATTTGCAATACTGGTTGAACATTCAGAGGCTTTTTGAGCTGTATTTTTATCAATGAAAAGTCTATGAAACCACTTAACTAAAAATTAGCTTGTATTAATGTAATCCTGTCCACTAGCTTCCATAGATGATGGAAGTACTAACAGCCTGTATCAAAGGGAAGAAAAAGCATTTGATTTTTAAGACATAAATCAAGTCCTTCGTTTCTTACTCTTTGATCAGCTTTGCTTATGTGGGCACATAATCTGACCCCCTTTGCCATCTAATTTTCAACCTCTTTCCTCTCCCTCCCCTTAGTATTGAGCTTTTATCAAGGCCAGATTTTTTTTTTTTTTTTTCTCCAGGGACTAGTCATGCCTCATTCATTTTTCTCTCTAGTGTTTAGAAACCCTGTTGCAATGTTAAACCATTAGGAAATGCCCACTTCTTGGAACATCAAGTACATCCTTTTTTTTTGTTACTAGGCTGCCGCTCTATGGCCGTATGCATAAACTACAGCTTTAGTTCCACTGAAGTAAACTATATTGGAGGAGTTTCTGGGAATGTGTGACAGAACACCTGGGCTTCATGTTCTACAGTGAGAGTATGATTACCTTAGAGAGGACAAAGGAAAAGACTACCATTTCACCTGTAGGCACCTCCCAGCCTGATATCTTAAATACATTACAGACCATCTTTTTGAGCATTAATACTGTGCATATTGTAATACCCTTACATGTAATTTACCACTATGCTGTTTGCCCTGGCTGTCTACAATAATGCTATTTTGAACTGGATTTTCAATTGAGAGAATAATCAGTCTTTTATGCCAGAAAGCAAAAGGATATGCTTTCAAAATACCCTGGCTAGGAAATCAAGTAGATGCTTAGACTGATACATGCCTGGTGTCCTTCATAAGGATGAAGATTTGATGCTTTGGAATCTGTGCAATAACTAAGTCATGGAAGTGAACCAAAGAGTGTTTTAAATGTAGAGGCTTATATGTAGCCATACACAGTGGTTTACAAGTGGGTTAAAGTGGCATCTAAACTTTTATTAAGAATTTTTGCATTTATACAAGGTTGGAATACACTGCCTACTAAGTTATTATATAAGTCATTATTTTCACATCTGCTTCTGAAAATGGAGAGGATTGAAATTTAGCAGATCTTCCTTCTGGAGTACCGTGAGCAAGCTGTAGATTTATCTGCCTGTAAGCACTTCTGCTTGAGTGCTAGTGTCAAGACCTTTCACAGCCAAAACTCATGTTGAAGAGGGTGGGAATGGCACTGTATATGTGTGCAGTATTATTCCTCATCCCTGGGCAATTTTGCATGTTTCCATTTCAGAAAGTGGAATAAGAGCAAGCTTGAGATGTGTTCCTGCCTTCACTTTTAGCACACCCAAGCTAAGAGGAAAACTCCAGCATTGATGGAGATCTAACTTCTCATAGATGTTAACTTCTAAAGAACACAGTCCCTGGTTGATGTACTGTCAGTGACCATCAGTTACTATATAAAATATTGTAAGGGCTTCAAAATTATACCATTTTCTGTATAAACAATACCTACCGTTTGAAAGCAATCTGAAAAATTAAAGTCCAAAGCAAAGGAAGTTCATTCATTCAGGTGAATAAAAGAGGTCTTATTGGCCAGAGAAGCCCAGTAGCTTGAAAACAAGCTCAACATTTTTAGTATGTGTTTTCCTTTGAATATTCTCCTGTATGCACTCCTGGGTTTGCTGGAGGGCAGAGGGGAAGAAGGATTGTTGAAAATTAAACAGCTTGCTCTTACTAAAATAAAAATCCATTGTACAGTCATCGTTGATTTAAACTAAAACAAGTGCTGACCTTTGGCCGTGTTAGTAACATTGTTCCAGAGAATCTCTACAGCATTTTAATATTTTGTGTTAATGTAGATTAATATTTTAACGAGAGACAAAACTTCTTAGAATAGTATTTTCCAGGATGTTCAGCCATAAGGTACCTTTGGTTTCTAAACAGAACCTGCTGTTAAAAGTGCTAACTAGTTCTGCCAAGAAGGTAACAGTGCCTATGCCCTAATAAACCAAACTGTAATTTATATTAGCAGGCTGTGAATGCCCCAGTTATATCCCCCCATTTAGGAACATCACAAGTAAAATTTACTGTGAGCAGGAGATTGAGAAAGAAGGGGAGATCATAAAACAATATGAAGCAGGAGTTCAGAAAGAAGTTGGATGAGAAACAGCTTGGGTATGGGAACTAAACCAGTATAAAAGGAGATAAAAAATGAGCTAATTTTCCAAAGTATTACTACAGCAATCAGTGCCATCAAGAGCAACATAAGAGGTGTGGCTTAAAACCACAGGCTGAAGCTGCAAGTGACAATATTGAAATATACTAAAAGTATTTGTAAAGAACAGGGATGCTGACCAAATAGCCAGAGGATGGAATGCAAAAGAAAGTGAGGCTGCCTGAAGCACGATGCAGGCAGCGCTAGATCCTCCTCTGTAGCTTATTTGTTATATCAGAAGCACCAAGGTCCCAGAGTACCGATCGGTGCCGTGTACAAACCTAGCAAGTGCTGCAGTGCAGCAGTCTTTGACACCTAGCACATGCAGCTGAAACACTGAAGTCTACCAGCAAGGCTGAAGACTGAGATTTAAAGCAGTAGACAGTGAGAAAACATCAACAAATTTTCTGTTGGGTGGCACTGTGTCAGGTATACGCACAAGCAAACTGTATGCAGAGGCATACAGCTAGCAAAAGCTAGGTTAGCTGTAGTTTGCAAGAATTAATTTAACTGTTGGTTTAAGATGGTGAATTGAACTGCAAACCAGACCAGATCCTGTAATAGTCAACACAGTTTTTGAGCTGCTGTAATAAACTGAACGGTTTCTTTCACATGGAGATACTAAAAATGTCCTTCCTGTACAAAAAGTGTTGTATTTTTTTTTTCCCCTGAAACTTTTGCATAACTTCGTTGCCATTTACCATTATTTTTCTTCTGCATTCTTCCTAAATGGTTGGAAATGCCAGTGCACTGTATTCCAGATATGGCTGTAATAGGGGTGCCACAGAGCTGTATAGAAGATTATTTATGCTGCTGAATTCCAAATATGATCCATGGTTATTCTCAAAATGCCCCTGTTTCTTTGTTTTTACAATGGCATCATATAACAGGCCTGTATTTAGCTGCATACTTTACACCTGTCTGGTCTGTCTCTGTTTCTGAGACAGTAGGTGTCCAAAACGGATATGTTTTTTTAAAACAAAATAACATGCCCTCAATGTTTTAGAAATGTAAAAACATCTTAATACTACTGAGTGATCCTAATCCTGAGAAAGGGACCTTTTCTTCCTTGTGCACCTAAATTATTCACAAAGGGAAAAGGCCTGTAAAACCAAATCAACCTTAGTGTCAAGACATGGAAATATAAATAACTGCTTTTACTTTATTTTCCTTTTCTCTTGTTCTGTTTACTAGAAATTAGTCAGTCAAACAGGTTCTGTGTATTTATTTTATCATAGTGCCCAGGTGATTCAGTTATATCCAGAATCCTGCTGTGCCAAAACAGAAAGTGCCTAGGGGACCCAAATGTAGTTTTCCCAGTTTTCCTGTCCCTTGCCACTAAAGACCTTGGGTAGCATCGTTAAACTAGCAAGGTTAGAGCCCTAGAGAGGCAGGGTTAATTACCTGTTTCTGCCATCCCTGGTGAAATGCCATTTCACTTTTCTGTATTTCAGTTTCCACATGCATTGTATTTCCTTCCTCTCGGCTTTTTTTTTTTTTTTTTGGTGTTGTAGCTTTGTATTGTGTTGGTGTTTTTCCATATTTGTTTTGACAGTAAGCTTTTCAGTGTAGGAACAGGGCATTTATACAGTGCCAACCACAAAGGGGCCCAATCTGAGCTGGAAGCTCTTTGTGTTGATATAATCACACTAATAAATTCTTTAGCCCAGGTACTCTAGCTCACTTTATCACTTTATCTCACTAGATGTAGTTCCTCACAGCACTTCTTCCTCAGTAATATTCTGTTTTAGTAGAGATGAGCAGATTAGAAGCAGCAGGACACCCGCTACTACCCTTGCAAAATGGCGGAGGTCATGGTCAGATCCAATTAAGAACAAGAACTTAAGAGATACCAAAGTCAGTATCCCCTTCAGGTATCCAGTGCTCTGCCTTCTCTCACCTCAGACCAAGTTTTGCATTGAAATAATCTCGTCTTGATTTTCCTGCTTTGTTTTATTATCTGTGCTGTTTGTACTATTTCTTTTCACGTTATATCTATTAAGCTACTGTTTCTTTTCCTTTTGGCTTGACTGCAAAAGTCTTATCCTGAATATGCACGGTACCTAGTACAACCTTCAGGCAGTGGTGAATCTCCAATACTGTTATTTATAAAAGATATTTTGTGGACACTATACACACAGTAGTAAATTTATTGAAGTGTAAAGAGAAAAATTGCTCAATACAACGCAACACGTCAGGAATGCATTTTGGTATAGCTCTCAATCACACACAAACATGAAGTTATACTGTCTGTCATGAAGGAATTGAATGTGATAAATTCTGTGAGCAGTATATTAAATCTAAGTCTAAAAAAGCTAGCCACTTTCACAGTACCAGCTCCAGGAAGCTGACTTGATTTCCCTTTGGTCTTATATTTAGCAAATTGCCATGAAATTATGTGGGTGTTCTTTTCTTTCTCTTCAAAACACAGCTTTTTGAAACTTCACTCTTTAATATTTTCTGTTCACATCCTAATGGATAAATACTCACATCTCAGAATTTCCCACAGTTGGCAGAAATTGGCAGCACTGTTGTTTGTTAGAAAAGAGGCAAAGGACTGAAATGGAATGGCATTATTGCCCCATGAATGTGATCTCATCAAATCAATTTGCAGGTGTGGAAAATTTGTAGTTCTTCCATTGGATTCCTTCAACACTGGATGTGTTTTGTGGGTAATGTGAGGACTTACTTACATGCCTGATCCAAAACCAGCTGAAGCTGGCAGAAAGACTCCATTGTTTTGATTGTAATTCTTCGGAGTATGTCCCCTCATCTACTGATACAGATTAAAATAGGTGTACAGAAATACCTGTGCCAAGCTCCTGTTCCATCCACACTGCCAGGGGAAAGCACTCGTATTTCTGCTGTTTTCTCAAATGAGGAAACCCAATCCTGATGTAGAAGGGAGCCTGCCAAATTAAGTAAACAATGCAGCAGCCGAAAGACTACAGGAGAATTTTTACACTGCATGTGTAGAAGCAGGAGGACTGAATTCACAGCCGTAGGAGAGGATAAGCAAGACCAGCTTTAAACTGTCTTTGTACTCCTCTGATTCTGGGTTGCTCGGCGGTCTGAACTGGCTTCCAACTGGTGCTGAAGTTCTGGCTCTGACAGCTGCCATTTGCCATGTTTTGCAAGAGACCTTTGAATAAACAGCCTTTATACTCACTATACCTTTATACCACCACCACCAAGGACTCCACCAATTGCAGAACACTCCAACTATCTTAATAGGCACAAAGTGGGTAGAGCACATGTGAAGACATTTAAAGTGCACAAGAACTACTTCACTTTTATTGACACGCCCTAAGTAATTTCTATAAGAGGCTCACTTGCCAGGAAGCACAGTGCTGATACAGCTCTGCCGTCACTGTTCCAGTTCATCACTGAATTTGCTCCCAAAAATAATGGGAGAAATGCAGAAGACACGACACCAGAGGCTGTGGTGAAACCTATGCAAAACTTCCTTGCAATCAGAGTCTGGATCAGTGTGGACCATATGGGCTTGTTATAAATGCACCAGAATATTTATTATGCAAAGAATAAATATATAAACGTAACTTTTTATTGTAGCCAACAAAAGAGTAATATAACTGATAGAAAAGTGAGGAATTAATCAAATGTGTAGTTGATGGCACAAACATAAGAACTGTGATATCAAATGTAAGGCCAGAATTTCTGTGAAATAACAAACATCTCAGTGTGTCTTTTCATTCTTTTTATTTCCTGGATTAAGGTATTAATGATACCTTAATTAATGATAAGGTATTAATGTTTGGGGCGTTTAGAACCCAGAAATAAACTAGAATGTATAGCAAGTTTGTCCTGACCCTCCCTTTTCTACTGCTACCCCTTGCTTCCTGGCTCTCGTTTCCATCTCCCTGTTCCTTAACATTGCTTGTTCTCATTAGCAATCATGTCACAGTCCTTCACCAATTAAAAGTCTCGCAAGATAGTCCCTCTAGATGGTTTCTGGTTCTACCATTTCTCCTGATTCCTGATTTCTGATCCTACTGTTTCTCCTGATTCCTCCCTAGCCTTTAATAAAAATTATACTTCTGGTAGCCTCAGAATTTCCTGCTTGAAATAAGCTTTCAAGTATCATGTGTGTACTAGCCAGGCTGACTGAAGACAGAGGTAGTATGAGAACCGGGAGGCCTTTTAAGGAATATTTTCAATATAAAAAGATTCATGTGACAGGACTCTGGAAACAAGACATTAAAGAAATCAAAAATTAAGTCCAATGGGCATGATTTTTAAACATTTTTACTTCGTTCAGTAGAATCTGTTCAGTTTTCTTTCTCAGGAGTGCCGTGAACTTCTGTTTTTCCTATTTCTTCTTGGCTCACTGTTTGTATTCTGATATCACTTTGCACAGAAGAAGATTGCCTCTTGGAGAGTTCAGTTACACATGCCGTTCAAGTGATCCTGACAAGGACGAAAGGTAATAAAAATTGTCCATCCTTTGAACGTGATTTGGATTACACTGCAGAAATTACATGTCAATATTGGATAGAGCTGTATGGGGGATATACACAAGAAATATAGGGTTATATGTGGACATGATTTGTCATTCCCCTCTTGACACCACTCACTCTACATGCCTGTTCTTTATTTATAGGCAAGAAGCATGCTGACATTTCAATATTCCTTCAGCTCAACAGTTCAGAGTACAGTCACAGCAAGAAAAGCAACATGTGTAACCATGAATAGCCTGAGATTCATTTCACTGGATTTTCCAAGAATTTAATTTTAAATTGAAAGGTAAGCCACAACGCTAATTTTACATGAGTTTTGAAAAGGGGAGGTCAAATTTTAGGATAAAAAAAGAGATGTATGAATAGCATTCATAAGATAATGAAGAGACTGGAAAATGGCATATAAAATTCCCTTTACATTTTAGTAGTAATTACAGGAGACAACAGATGCTGTCCTGTCATGCAACGTAATGTTTTACTTTATATAGTTCTGGGCTTTAATTGTATTACTAGGGCCAAAAGTCAATTGTAGCTTATTTCTATGAATTGTGTATTCATTACTGACAGAAACAGGAATGATCATGTATACACAAACACATGCAAATGTGTGACAAATAAAAGTTGTGCTATTGTAATTAGAAGGATGAAAAAAGTGTATGAATTGAATTAGGCTTCAGTTAATTTCATTAACATGCCAGGGTACTGTGATCATGAGTGCATTAGAAATATCTTAACAGTGATGATTTTCCATCTCTCGTGCCCCCTTTCAATATAATTTTTGTCATACATAGTAAATCATGAAAATTTATAGTTATTCCCTGAAAGTTTTGACCTGATAATGATGCAGAATGAATATGATACTTCTGTTAGTAGAAGACCAAGAATGTCGAAGTATTTCAAAGTAAATAAGATGGACATTACATCTTGCAAATACAAGATACTTTGGTATTTTAGTTAGCAAGAACCATTGCATTCAGGCAAAAATTCACTTCCTGGGGAGAACAGGAATTGTAATTTAAGTGTTTTCATTCACTAAATCTGTTTTTAAACTCTCCAGTGAAAAATCAGGCCTGTAAATTTTCAGAAGTCTTGAACAAATATATAAAAAAAGAATCAGAATGGAAACATTCAAGCATGTCACTTTCCCAGTTGTTAACACACCAGGTGTAATGTTAGCACATCTGAACCTGTCCAGTGGTAAGCAAGCAGTTACTTTTTTTTCAACAAGACATTTTTCATCAAGAAACAAAAATAAAAGTCCTGCTAGACTCAGTAATCTCTGGTTTGGCCAACATTATGTCAGTATTATTGGGCTTCAGTTGCTAACAACTTGCAAGCTGGAGAATTAATAACCAGACTTAAGTTGCCACCATTCACTAATGAGGTTGGAACGTGACCTGCACACCTAACCAGCCATGAATAAAAAAGAAAAAGCTCAAGGCTCATTTACTACAACTGTCAAACTAATGCGTTTTCTTTAGTGCTAATCCAAAGAAGGATGAGCCCTAGTGCTGCAGCAGTATATCAACATTCAGCCAGTGTAAGCACCAGAGTAAAACAAGAGACAATTTACTCCAGAAATTCTCAATACATGTTTTCCTTTTGCTGTGAACGTTTCTAATGTCTTGCCCTGGGACTGGACGATAAACCCATATTAATCCCCTTGGAAGGCTGTATTTCCTGTAATTGTGTGAGATGGGACCAAGGTTTTATCTGCATATTTTACATTCTCCTTTTGCAAATTTTTGCGTTCCTTTCTCAGTCTTCAATCATTGCTTTGCCAATAATAATTGTGTACGCCAGAGCTATCAACAGTAGAAAATTCCATATGTTGCTGCACAGATGAAACACAGAGAAGACAGTAACTCAAACCTACCTCCTTTATAGGCACCCCTCCAATCTGGGCAAAATAGGGGTGTACTGTAGATTTCATAGCTGAATTCTAGATCAAAAACTGTGTTTTAATTATATTTTCAATTAAATCAGAACATCTCACTTGTTTTCTCTCAACTCAAAGGAAGTCTGAGATTGTTGTCCAGATACAAATTCAGGGCACGACCACATCCATAGATTTTCAGAATATAAAGGCTGTGTTACAACCCTGAAGGTTTTGTAGAATAAAGTTGTCTCCGAGAGAGCTGCCTCAGGACTGATAGGTTGTTCCTGGCTCCAGCACAGTGCTGAGCACATGGCTTTTGTGAAAGCATCCCAGAAACTGGTTCTGACACTCTCTTCCTTATTTTCCAGACCATTGAACTCTTACTGATCGGGAATTGAACACTGTAGAGATCCTTTAAACAACTTCTGGCATTTAGACAGCATCGGGAGGAGGGGAGTTCACAGTAGATATAAAAGATTTCTTTCCGTGAAGCAGTTCCTGAACTGATAAAGTTAACCTGAGATATGCATTTAGGAGATTTTGTCCATAAATACAATTTAGTTAGTCCATGGGAACAACCAGAAAGAGTGTAGAAAGTACAGGCGAGTGTGTCTGAAATCTTTTTTGCCCTGCTAATTCCTGGATGCCACTTCCTGTCCTTGGAAACAACAAAAACCCATGTAAATTGGAGCGAGGACCTTTTTGGAGAGAGAAGGAATAGCCCATACTTCCTCCCATGGTGTAAAACCCCAGGAAATTCTACCCAGGCTTTTCTCTGCCTTTCGTGCTTTCCACACTCCTAAAGCTTTCTGCTCAGCAGCCCCTTGAAGAATGTGGCATTTCCTTTGAGCTAATGAAATTGCAAAAAGCAGTTGTAAGATTTGGACTGAATGGGCTGATTCTCTGTGAGGAAAGAGTGCAATTTCTTTCTGGGTAAAGGAATAAACATTGTGAAGCATAAACAGTATGAGTAGCTGCAGTCTGAGGAAGGCAGAGGTTTGGGGCAAGCTAGAGGATATATATGCATTGGGGAAGAGTATGAGAGACTATGCTGACATAAAATGCTACAGAAAACAAGATGTGAGGGAAGTCTAAAAAGGTTGGAAAATCATGCCTTGGGGAAAATCCAAGTTGCTTCAGTTTTCAGCTGAGAACTGTTGTGTACAGATGTCACTCATAGACTGGCTAGCTCAAAGCTCTGATGGAAGGTGTGAGTTTTCTGTGAGAAACTGTCCATCCAACTCAGGATTTTGCCAACAGTATCTTGCAAAAATGCTGCTAACCTTCATCAGTCCAGACCTCACTGGGAGCTCCAGACATTTGGGAGCTCCAGACATTTGGCAGACATTTGGTTTTCACTTACGTAACTAAAACAGAGGAAATTTGGTTACTTTTGTGCCATCACATTATAAACATGAACTTTGTATTTTTTTAGTCACATGAATCTTTTTCTTTTGAATGACGCAATCCTATGATTATACTTGGTGAATACGGAAAAAAGTTCTGAACCCAGTGGATACGCGTACGTATATGCGAAGTAATGAAGAGGTAAAAAAGTAGGATAAGGCCTCCATTGTTGGACTATACTGCTAACAAAATGCAACATCAAAGAGATTAGCAAGAGGTCATTGATACTAAAAACACCGGACTGCTTTGTAGTAGCAATGTGTGAATAACATGAAACTATTTCTGGGAGTCAGAAAAAAGAATAGTTCTGCAGCTCCATTTTTCATCTATTTAAATAGCATAGCTATCTCCTTGATTACTCCGGAGTTGTCAGCTGAGAAACTGCCATTGTTTACATAAGTATGTATAACTGGAGTGCAGGACACCTAAAAGCCTAGCAAAGTAGATTCTTGCAAGCGTGAGTGTGAAATACATAAACCCCCTAGCTGATATCAAGGCTTAAGGCTCTTTAAAGCCAATATGGAGGCCCTGATGATGAGGATGCTTGCCATCATCTATTCCTCTATCGACATTTGGTGATTAGGGTAAGGGTTGTGGTATAAAATTGAAAAAGACAGGACTGATACTATCATGTAGGATTATTTTTATTTTTCCCTTAATTGCTACTGAGGTATGTAGGTCCTTGCTTCTTATCAGATAAATTGAAAAATAAATGCCTGAGAAACACTGTTATATCTTGCATCAAGTTTGGCTGCCTGGCTTAGAATAAGTAGGTGTCATCCAAAATTTGTCAAGGGTCCTAGCCAAGTACTCAATCTAAGTTATCAAACTGTTTTTCCATTCTCCACATTTTATAAAAACCAAATTGTTTTAAGAAGCTGTGTGTTATTGAATGTATGACTGAAAGGTAATGTCTGTAACAGATCAAAATAATTTTTTTTAGAGTTGGAAACTCATAATATTCTATTTGTAATACTCTATTTTGAATTTTTGAAAAACTTCCACATTAGAAAAATATTTTTCCATTAGCAAACACACATTAATGTAACTAGACTGTTACAACCTCATTACTAAACTTTTCAGCACTGAACTCACAAATTAGTAATTATCATACAATTATTTAATTGCAGAATTATCCTATTGCTGAATATTAACGTACGTTTGTGAACACTTCTGGTAAGCGTGAACTGTGTCAATGTTCAGCACAAGAAAAACATGACAGAATGCCTGACTGCTCACAGGTGGTACTGTGGGAAAAACAAAAACAAAAACAAAACAAAAACAAAACAACACAACAAAACAAAACAAAACAAAAAAAAAAAGACACAGGAGACTGCAAATTTTTGTATTGAATTGTGAAGATTATCCACCTGTATGTCATGTATATTTGCAGTGAAAGGCAGTCTACATGCATTTCATGGCAGAAGAACAAAATCAGAGCTACTCATATCTGTAACCAATTTCAGTACTGTGAGAAACTTCTAAATTTACTGCAAGGGACAAATTTATGACCCCGCTTCACCTTTTGAAAATTCTTTAGGACTCTGTTTGCTGTCTTCCGTAAGTTTTTCCCTTGTCAGCTCTTTGCACTGAAGTGCGAACTGCAGTGGAAAAGCTGGTGTCTCATCCTGGGGCTAACATTGTATATTCTTAGGTATTAGACTCACGTGTGTCCAATGTGATAATACTTCTTACAGCATGCTGTTGCCAGCTCACTTAGCACAACATCAACACTGTCCACTGATAACTCTGTGGTTATAGAGTGAACATTTCAGGACTCAAACTACAAATCAATTTGGCCTTGACAGTCTCTCTAAGAAGCATTTACCTCTGAACCAGCTCTTTTCTCTTCCGTATTTCCTCACATTTTTTCTACTTCTTTTCTTTATTCTTTTTAATCATGAAGGCAGTAGAAACAGATATATTTACTACCCTGCGAGTGATAATACTAATAAAGGAGAAAAATACTGTTAAGAGATGTTTGTTAACAGGACAGGAAAGGGTGCTTTTAGTCCACAAAAGTTGGAAAACAGCAAAAGTAACAAACTAATTTGTAAAACTAATTTAAAAACTAACAACTGTAAGAATCTCCCTCTGAATAGGTTTTCCCCGCTTGACTGTCAATTTTTGGTCTTTTGAAATTACTGGATTTGCTGCTTTCATGCAGAGATCCTTCTCATTTTTCTGAGAGCAGTCTCAAAATCCCTAGTTTTGCATAATTTCCGAGTGTTTCAGTAAGAAAGGTCCTTATTCAAGGAAATCAATAATCTTCTGTTTCACTCATCTTCACTCATCATAAAACCATCTACCTTTAGACTGTCATCACGCCGATGTGCTGGGAGCCACAAGCAGTTGTAATAATGCAAGGGGAACCCGCACTTAGCTGGAGACGTTTCAGGAAGCCTGCAGGCTCCTGATATGTCATTCTCCAACTACACTAAAACCCATTGGCCCAGCTGAACACAAATGGAGATCAAATTATCAGATCTTGGCCCTCAGCAATGTCAGCTTCCTATACTGGCTGTATTGCCAACGTCATTCGTCTATTGAACGAGACCCTTGTTATTTTTACTCGGAACAAAAATAATGTTGTCATGTCCAAAGGCTACATTTTCCCTTTTGAAAACACTCTTTTTCATCCTTTGCATTTTTTAAAAATCCTTTGTCTGCATTCTTTTGTGGTCTGAGGCTCCTGTATCTCGGCCAAACACTGATACATTCATTGCAGGCTTCAGCTGCTTTGCAGAACCTGAATAGACATTGAGGCTACACGGGCGACTTCAATTAAGCAGTTCTATGGAGCTGATATTTTTTGTTGAAAAACAGTGTCTTTTTGCAGGGCCAAACAAAGTGGCAATTCCAGGGATGCAAATCAGAACAAAATACTTAAAAAATAATAACTGCCAAGGCAACTCATTGTAAGCATTCAGCAGATAATACAAAGACACATTTACCCAGTTGCTTCCTTCTTTTACTCCACCGTTGTGAAATTCCAAATATGTACATTACAGCAAAGATGCATATGATAAAGTAGAATTTCAGGAGAAATTTCCGGATTTTAACGACCAAATTGCAGACTTTTTGAGACAGTAAGGTTTGTTTTCTTGGAGAAGTGTAGCTATGAAAATATACAAAAGTCTTTTTGTTCCTACGCACATGTACACAGCAGAGATTCTCACTGAAGTACAAGAATGCAATTATTTTTCCTTCACCCTGCTTGTAAGACACAAATGCATTGTACTTCGTGAAGGGCTTTAGAGCAGCATATGCCACATGCTGACGTGTTCCTCTCAACTACCTGAGACTACAGCAAGTGCTCTGCTTCTTTTTTGTTTGGTTTTTTAATACAACTTTTGCAACTTGCTTCTACATGTACTTTTTCTTCCCCTTTTATTTCTTTTTGATAATTTCTATCAGTTTATTTGCTGAAAAGTAAAAGAGGAGCTTCGTTCCTTGACCTTATGGAGAGAATTTCCCACATGGCGTTAATTCCTGCTGCACTTGAAATGGTTGGGTTCAATTCATCCCCCCCTCCTCTTTGTTTCCTTCCCCTGGGCCCAGCAACCCAGCAGAAGTCTTTTTTTGTGTGTCTTCCAATCTGAGCCAAATTATCACAAATTACTCTGTCTGGCCTAGGCTATTATTAGACCAGCCAGCAACTGTGGCTCTTTTGATTATTTCAACAGCTGGTTTTGTTGCTTGTCTGAAGACCCAAAAGCACAGCCCTCTGCTCCCCCTAGAAACTGCCTACCCAGATAAGGAGCTGTGTCAACATCTGTTCCAAGACTGCTAAGGTGGATCTGCTGTTGCTCCGTCAGAGCCCCATCTATCTCCTGCAGACTTGTTGAAGCCTACCTCCTTCCTAGGTACCTCCATTATCTACGCACGTTTATCAGGTATCAAGCCAGTGATGTGTTGTTGCATTTGACAGAAAACCCTAAAGCTGTTGATCACTTGAAAATACCAACATAAACTAGAAGTGAAGCACAGCTCACAGTCAGAGTATGGATGAGTGCATCTGGCAAGCACTCACTAGAAAAGAATAACTTGTAAGAAACGGAGCTCTAGACATCCACCCTCTGTCTCTACTCGCTCAGATTTTGCAGCTGAGAGAAGTGAAGAGTATGCGAACATACTGTCTTACACATTCCTGTACATTACCCTACATACACTTGTTCTACAGGCATTGAAAACCTAAAAAACACCTCTAAGATTGAATGCTTGTGCCATTTGTACAGTGTGAGTACACCTACAGACAACATACCCTGAAGAACTCTAGGTACTGGTAAGCAACCTCCTTTTGAAGGCAATGCGCTTAATTGAATGTTTTTTGCAATAAATGTTTCAGACATATGATTCAAGTATTTCATGCAATGCTGCCTTGCCTCTTCATTTGGTTTAAATGCTGGGAATTTTTAGTTGTTTCCAGTAGTACTGATTGGAAACTGTTTCCACTGCTGTTTCCAGTAGTATGTTGGTTATTGCTACCTGAATCTGTATCCACATATGAATTGTATCACAGTTTGATCTCTTCCTCTCTGGTGAAATCTGTCCTCGATCAGTTCCAGGCATTTCTTGAACGGCTTCTCTAGCTCTAAAACTCAGTCCCTGTCCCGAATGCATTTCCCACTGGCAGAACTCGGTATATGGCCAAGCGGTTGCTTCAGAGACTTCATCACCTTATATAATTCAGGTATTGCACTTCCGTGTTTAAGTAGGACTTTCCCTGTGAATGCTAAACAACTCTTGATGATCGTCAGCATTAAATACTCATGATCCTTCCATACTGTATTATTTGAGATTTTGGGGAATGTTTTCTTAGTCATAGCTGGAACTACTCTGTTCAGCATGTTTTTCTTAGGCCTAAGATCTCTCCAAATGTATTTTTGAGTTTTATGTGCTTGGAAGCCTCTGTGTTAATTGCATCAAGAGCAGTAAAAGAAGGTTTAATTCCATTTTCTGGGCTCTTTGAATTCGTATTATGTTCTATGGTATAGTTCTGTTTTTTCCTTCCTTCGTGATTTTACATGATAGCAAGCTTCCTTTCCTTCCCCTCCCAACAGTAGCGAAACACATAGTATTAAAAGGAGATATTCAGGAAGTGGAAAATGGATGGTCCTTGTCACTCTTTGTGGTTAGTGGAGTTTAGGAGCTGAATACAGGTGCTGCACTTTGGCTCCACAGCGAAGAACCAGAATACAAGCAACACATCATACTGTTTGTTTTACATGAGAGGTTCTCTTTTGTCTCTCACACGTGCACATACCAGCAACTTCCCTCTATTCTGCTGTTTTTCTTCATACTTTCCACATTGGAACTTCTTTTTTGTGTTTTCCGTTGCAGGTGAGGCTTTGCGGAACAGCCCTATAGCATTATCTGTGACCGCAGTGCACCACTGAGGGACTTTGTAACCAACTGGTTATCCTGTACAAGGTACGCTCGTCTTGCATTGCAATCTGTGAGGTGAGGTCCTTTGACTAGCACGCAATCCACCCATGCAGAGGTCATCCGAAGCATGAGGCTTTTGAGAACACGCACCCGTAGTGGAAGGTTTGATTTGTCTGTTATATAGTCCTGCTGTACATACAGTTTTCTGCCTGGCCTTATGTCCTTTTATAGTATAAAGCCTTAGGTACTTCTAAAGTGTAACTATTACACCCCTTGAACACTAAATGTTCCAGGGAAAAAACCTTCTGTTAAGGAACAATGATTGTAAAGTCAAGCACTGAAACACTAAGAAGTGCATAGACAAACACTTGTATTCACACATTATGATATATTTTTCAGTTTTGTGATCACATACTTTTTTTTAACCCGAACGATCTGCTTTATTCAGTGTACAGAGCAGACAGTGGTTAGCGAGTCAGCACAGATATTGCTCAACATTAGGATTACTCAATGTTTTGTTGTTTCTTCCTGATCTAATTTGTGGTCACATACTTTATTTATTTACTGACCCTTATTCACCTGCTCTGAAGCTCAATTTAGCTTCCTTATATGCTTTTTTTAGTGGTGGCTAATATGGAGTCATGTGTAAAAACATTTCTGGCTTGGATTTACAGTAACCATATGACGTGAAAAAGCAATATCATTTCAATTTTAGATATGGGCAACTGAGTCCCAGGAAAAAAATAATTAAAGCTAAAACTACACCTGACTTCTAAGTGGCCAACTTGAAACGTGGCCAGGTTTTTCGTATCGCTTCTGCGCTGGAAGCGTGTACCTCACCGCTTTCAAGTGCGTCCCTAAGATCGCTTCTCCCGAAGTGGTTTAAACCACCCCAACGAGCCCACGCCAAGAAACATGCTCCGGGCAGCGAACTCCAGCCGGCCGCCGCTTGAACGCCTTCCCTCAGCCCTAAGCCCATGGGCCGCCCAGGGCCCCGCCGGCAGGGCCGACCCGGGCTGCTGCCCTGCCCTGCCCCGCCAGCGCGCCCCGGCCTCCCGGCCCGCTGGCAGTGACCGCCCGTTTCACCTCGCCGTGACGGCGGCAGACCTCGGACCCCCTGGCCGCAAGCCCTTCCTCCCCCTCAGCACGGGGCGGCTCGGGTTCACAGGCCCCCCGCTCGCTACCGGCGCTGACCCCCTGCGGAGCCCGGCCCGGCCCAGCCCAGCCCAGCCCAGCCCAGCCCGGCCCTACGGGGCACCCCGAGGTGCCCGCCGCGGCGGAGCGCTGCCCGGCGGCGGCCGCCAGGTACCTCCCCCCGCCGCCGCCGCCGCCGCCGCCTCCTCCGCCCCCTTTTGTGGCGGTGCCAGGCGGCCGCCGGGTTTCCTGCTGACGCCGGAGAGCCGCGGATGGGCAGGGAAGGCCGCCGCCGCCTCTCCTCCCGCCCGCCGGCTAGCGCCTCGCCCCCGCTCGCCCCGCCGGCAGGAGCGCGGAGCGGCCCGGGCTGAAAGCTCGCCGGGAGAAGCGGGGCGGAGAGGGCGCAGGTGCGGGTCAGGCCCGGGAATCGCGGGGGCCGGGCGACTGCGCTGAGGGGACGCGCCGGCCTCGCCCGGCAGGGGCGGGAAGGCCCCCGGCCGCGGGCGGACATGGCAGCCCCCGCTTCTTGAATGCGTTCAGCCGCCCCCCCGCCGCCGATGGCCGAAGCCTGGAGGCTGGAGGAGGACGAGGAGGAGCTGCGGGAGGTCGGCAGGAGGCACCGGAGGGTCGCCCTGAGCTCGGCGGCAGGTGAGGGGCGGGGGCGCGGCGGGCCGTGGCGTCGCTTGCTTTGGGCTCGCCCCGGCCCGGTCGCCGGGTCTGAATTCCTGTCAGGGGCTGGGCGGCGTTGGCGGGCCCTCCCCAGCGTCTGCCCTCCCCAGCGTCTGCCCTCCCCGTCGGCTTCACCCGAGGTCAGGGCAGCTCAGGTGCATCTGAGCCACGGGCTGGCGGGAGCCGCAAGCGTGCCCTCCCCGGGGGCTCTCCTCCCCGGGGGCTCTCCTCCCCTCTCAGCCCCAGAGCCCGCGGCTTCTCCCCGCTGATGCTGACATGGACGCTTGCTGTCCGCCAGAGACACATCCAGACCCTTAAGATGCCATCTCAGGAAACACAATACCAATTTTTCTTGAAAATACCAAGGCGGAGGAACATTTAGATCTCAAAGTTGTCCACACGTAACCATTTCCACGTAGGTACGGACAGCAGGCCTTGGCGAACGGGAGGCAAGCATAGGTGTGTACGAGAAGGCATGGAGACAGGAGGTTGGGAGCAAGCAGGTTGATACGGCGTGATAGAGAGACTTGGAGGTCGCAACAAGCTTTTATTTGGTGACACGGTGAAATCCAGTGGACCCTGGCAGCAATTGAAAGTATTTAATCCAGACATCATTGTTAATTGAAGGGCAATGCATGTATCACTTTTCTGTAGTCCCTGAGGTGTGAGTGCAGCATTTCTTTTTCTGTTAATGTAAAATCCCCTCCAGAATTAATCGTTTTCCTAAGGTCTCTTTCCAGGCAAAATATCAGCCACACTGTGTATTTAAAGTTGAATTCCAAATATTCTGATTTTTAATAATTATGATACAACTTTAACGATGTAGTAACTTCTACAATTCATGTGGGTTTGCATCCATTTGAGCAACAAGAAATTGAGTGTCCCCTTGTAGATGACAAAAACACAGCAATTTGAAGGGTCTCAGAGGAAAACTTGCGACATGCAGGCCTTGTGGCTGCCACCCTGTGGCTTCCAGTGCCCCTGGTTATGTCCCTGCATTTCTGGGCAGGTGCAGGATTAGCAGGAACCTATTGAAACCCTTGTGGCTTGGCATGCGTGCAGGGTTTTGCCTCGTCTAGGGTAGAGTGCAAAAAAAAGTGCTGGTTCCTGTATGGTTTCCTCAATAGCTAAATGTTTGAGCTGCTAGTTATGATGCCTGTTTTTTAGAGGTGTTTCTTTTGGACATTTTTATTAGTGGAAAACATGAAATTAGTTCTACAGTTTATAAATGTATGTGATCTTTGCCGCCTTCTTGTGGAACAAAGCTTGTTCCCAGAGTTTGTCTTTGGCGAAATGCTACTAATCAGTAATAAAGGGCCTGTGTCCTTTTTTTATTTTTATTATTATTTTGTCCTGACAACATCCCTTTGAAATGGGCCCGGCAGGGTTTACCTTACTAGTGTAAAGTATGTGTGAATGACTGGCATTCTGCTTTAGCTGTCTCGCCTTCTTTCCATCTGTTGGCAAGACTCTACAGCGGAAAACAGCACAGAGCATTCTTAAGGCATCCCTGAAGAATATCACCCAAGGTGGCTGAGTTTGCTGTTCCTCCCTTGCTTGGCAATTCTCTTACTCCTTTATTTACAGGCCTATTGAAAATAAGTGGGTTTTTTTGCATGCAAGATGCAGTCACACTGCCAAAATGGTAAGCAGGTGTTAAATAAGCCTGTTGGATATTTTTGCAGGGTTTAAGAAATGGTGTAGTTGCATCTTAGCAGACTGTCAATTTAAGCGTATCAGTCTGTTAAACAAGCTATGAATGCAAGCAACTTAAATTTCTGGTACGTTCAGCTTATGCATGAAAATGCATAAGGGCAGTTGCTCACCTTTGTCCTGCACGTACAAGGTGTGTATGCAAAGTGGCAGTTGAAAGGTGAAAGTTCACAAATGCTTCTGACATACTAAACGCTCAACCATGTAATTAGCACTGTCTTATTGGAGGACCAGAACACAGGAGACTGTGGAATGAAGAAGTAGTATTTTCCCTTGAAGCTAGTCACAGTTGTGCTATGCCAGATACTGTGGGATGAAGCCAGCTAAGCGAATCTAACAGCTTGCTGCTGCCAGAGGTGTGATCTCTTTCATGGATGCGCACTTCTGCTCTCGCCCGTGTGTCAGCTCTGCTCGTCCGGCTTGTTGGTGAGTGAAGTCACTGAAGTTGTGGTTTGGTGGCAGCCTGGGCTGATCGACCCAGTGGCTGCGGAGGCCTCTCTTGGAGCCCTGGTGCTCACTAGGACCTGCACCAACCTGTTCTGGTGTGTTGGCCAAGCAGAGAGCTATTTTTCTTGTTCTCTTCAGTGGATGGGAGCCTGCTGATTCAGCTCGCTGGAATGGTTTTGTACAGGTTCTGATGAATGTTGAAGCTGGCACAAGTGAAAGACTAGGAACTTGCAGCTGGAGGGAGATAAGAGACTATGCCAGCCAGGAGTTAGTTTGGCTTAGGTTGTTGTGAAACTGCAGCCTGAGAGCTGTTAGAGATCTACTCGTGTGGGGTTTTTTATTTGGTTGGTTGGGGGGTGGGATGTATGGTTGGTTGTTTTTTTTTTTTTTTTCTGGATTAGGCTGGGGGCTTTTTTGCTGGTTTAATGAGCTGAAGAGGCTTGCTGAAGCACTAGAGAAGTGCCAGAGCTGATGTTAAAGCAGGGAATGACAACTTGGAGACGTGAGCAGATGAGATGGGCAGAAGCATCCTTGTCCATGGAGTAGTTGTAGGTAGCTCAGCTGATTTGTCTGACTGCCTGTTTTTACCCCATTGCATGTCATGATGATGGAATTGATTTCTCTGAATTCAAGAAAGCTTTTTAATTAGCATGTTCTGGAAAACCTGCAAGAAGATACTAAGTAGAGCAATGTGAGACCCTTCTAATGAAATTATTTTCTCTTTGAGAAAATGCTGATTGCTTGATTATTTTTTATATATATATAAATTTTTTTTAAGTGATAGGGAGGAGAACTAGGATACATTCTTTAAAAATTGAGAAGAATAAAAGTAGCTGCATAGGTTCATTAAACTTAATCACCTGGTCACCTGCTGTGGGAAAGGAAGCCAGTCTTGCTGGAAACCTTTAGGTTTTTTTACTGCAATATAAATAAGTAAAATAATGTGATCAATTTCTGCCCCCCTTGTTGCATATTTCTGTCACATACATTATTGCTCTGGGAAGTAATAGAGAACACTGGATTTTTACTGGACTTTTTGGTTTAGAATGTTAGTATTTTTATTTACTTTGTTTTTAATAAAGTGGACCAAACAACAACAAAAAAACCAAACTAAAATCCTATTTCCCCATAGGCTCTCCAGTCTAACTTTGGACATGAATCTGGTGTGCTTTCCTATTTTGACTAGCTTTTTATTCTGTGATTACTGACTAAAATAAGTGGGCTTTCAGGAAAGTTTATAGTGAATATAGTAAATCTTACCTAGGAACTGCATGTGTTAATTATGTGTCCTTGCTGCGACATTAGGGCTGAGGGAGCATCTCAGTCTTCTGATGTTATCTAAAGTGCACAAGAAATTTTTAACATATTCAGTATCTGTCTTATTTCACTTTGAATTCTGGTCAGTGTACCTTGAGAAAGAATAGCCCAATATGGATGTGGCAGATATTTCCTTACTTAAAAATAAAATAAGATTGCCAAATATAGAAGTCAATAATGAAATTTATTTGAGTTCATAATGAAGAGCTATTGTGATTTGTACTTTAATGTGTGGTTAAAAGTACAGATGGTCAATAATACAAGGAAAGGCTTTGATTTAATTTAATATTGCTCTGTTTCACTTATCACAAATGATTGTCTGTGGTTTGTTCCCACACAGCGGCTGTAAATTTTGCACACAAGTTTTGCTATGCTGACTGAAACATCTCTGGTTTTCTGTTGGTTCCCCCCCCCCCTCCCCCTTCTGTTTCTCCATAGTATTTCAGATGTTTTCTGGAACTTTTTGAACTCTAGTGGGCAATTTTAGATTATGGGTGAAATCATCTGGCTTTGGTTGGTTGATTGAGTGCTTTGGGGTTTTTTTTTGCCAAAGCAAGATCTAGTTCGGAGTTGGATCAATTCTTTACACTCCCACAACTCCCACATCAAACTGGCGCTGACTTGTTTTGGAAGCTGAGAACAATGAGCTGTGTCCAATATAACAAATTAAGGTTGAATATTTCACTGCTCAACATGCTGAGAGGTTAAGGGGGTACATTTGTGTAGTGTGTCTCATGAAATTCAGTGAACAGTAATTTGCAGGCATGATGGACTTTTTACAGATAAATTAAGAATTTGAAAGAGGAATGCTCAGCAGTTGTTCCCATGTTAATGCAAAATATGTGTTTGGTCTTAAGAAGTAAAGAATAAGATGGTCTGAGATTCTTCATTAAATTCTTAAGTCTGAGACTGATTAAGCGATGATGTCCGTTAGAGTTCACTGGATCGTACCATGAACAGCTTGACCTTAGTACTTCCCAAGGGGTGACAGTGACCCTGGAGCAGAGAGAAAGTGTGATTATGAAAAAGGTGGCTGCAGGAGTTAGTCGCTGTGTTCTTAAAATCTTAACTAAATCTTATATCTAAGAAGCAGAAAGATCTGCATCTCACAGAACAGAAGTCAGCATTGTTCAGCTGGAAACTTCTTTGCCTGCATGCCTGTGTCCTTTGCTGCTGATCTGGAAATTGTTCCGCTTGTCCATAGCGAGAGTAACGATTTATCGTCTCTTATTCAGAGAACAAAAAATATAATCCCAATAGAGCAGATCAGCTGTCTTGAACAAATGCATAAGGTCTATGATCTGCTAGTCTGTCCATGTGTACACAAGAAGCCCTTAAAAACAGGGCTGAGAGGAGAGTTGGAGGGGTGGGTGGGAATGGGTACTTGTTTTATTTAATTATTTATTTAATTGGCTCACAAGTTCAAGAAGTGGTAGAGCTGATTGCCAGCTGGCCATCTCTTCCCTCTTTCTCCTGGGATTCAGTCTATTTTGTTTTTGTAGTGCCAATGCAGGCTCAAGGGCTTCAGTTTTAATAACTGCTTGAGGCAGCACCACAGTAAAACACTTAAAAATTCAAAGAGCACAAATAATGTAATTCTTCTGTAATAATCTCTAACTGGTGCTAATACGTTGTTTCATGTGAGTATTAAAAAGATTACTTGATTAGGCCTTTTCCATAGCCCGTTGAAGTTGCTGCACACATTTCCACTAAATTTCATAGTCTTTGAATTTAGCTTGCTTGCGGTAAATATACTAACTGAAGCTTTTGTGGAAGTTAAATAATGTAGCCTGTATGTGGAAATTCACCAGCATATCTTGAAATTCAAGTGTACTGTCAGTGGCAAGAAAAAAACCTGCTTGCAGTTACTTGGCCAAGAGCGTAGACTGAACCACAGAGAATGTTGTGTCTTCTGAAGCAACAATGCTCCTAAAAATGAAGGCTGCTCTAAGGAAAATAACTGAATAACTTCTGATAGTCAAGAGGGTGATTCCCTAGCCAAGGAAACTGTAGAAGGACAAATAATAATAAGTATTATTAAGTGATGAAATGGACCTTCTTCATTTAGATTATAGCCAAAGCAAGGCACAAAAATGTATTATTGTGTAAGGAGCGGTGAGTTTGTAGCCAAAGAGAATAACCCACTGAGTTCTCATTGCCCAAAGACCATGCTGTTAACTGTGTTGCAAGCAATCATTTCCTGTCAAGGTAACAAATGATAAATCAGGGTTGTTGCATAAAGAATGGGGATACACAGCGAAGGGCAGAATGAGTCATAACCTCATTGCAAGAAGCTTTTACCGTAGTGGTTGTTGTTCACGGATGAGAAATCTTTAATATTTGTAAATAAATTTGTCAATATTTACTTTTGACAGTATAGCCTTGATTTAAAAACTGGAAACAACAGAGAAGCATTGGTGATACTCTTTCCATTAAAAGTTGATGTCGTTCTGTGTGTGTTGTTTCAGTAAGTATCTCACACAATATGTGCAGTATGAAAAGAAATTTTGTTTTGATAGCACTTAAAGCCATTTGACATCAACTTCTTCTGCTGATGCTTATTATCTATAGTTAAATACAGTGCTTTACATTTAGCATAGTTTAGTTTCTTCGCTTTGATGATTTTGTGTTTGTGGCTATGGGAGTGTTGGCTGGAAGGGAGCTCTGGGGTTACCTAGTCCAGCCTCCAGCTTGAAGCAGGACTGTTGCCAAGGCTAGATCCATCCTGCCAAGACTTTGTCTAGCTGTGTCTTGAAAAGTCTCCCAAAAGAGAGGGATTTGCCGCCTCTGCAGGTAACCTGCTCCAGTTCTGCATTACCTCCTCATGTTCAACCTGAACCTCCCAAGCCACAGTTGTGACCCTGCCCCTTCTAATATTGTCCACTAGTACCAGCAAGAGTTTGCATTTGGGATCTTTATTGCTACCCTTCAAGTAGCTGTGCGCTGCTGTTACATAGCTCCTTTGCCTCCTCTTTGCCAGACTAAAAAAGTGCGGTCCCTTCAACCTTCTTATTGTGCAGTCCCGCCTCTCTTATTCAGGTTCTCAAACTGTACAGAAATGGAGTGGAAGCACTGGCTGTGCTGCTGGCTGCGATTTTTACTCTTCTCTTGAAAAACAGCATGCACCGAAGTTACTGAAGCATTCCAACAGCAGACTTGGGAAGACAATCTATCATCTGTATATCTGTGGTTTATGCTTGGCAGGCATCCTTCCCTTCAGTGAAGGACGAAAATAAGTTTTGCGGGAAAGCATAGATTTAATGGTTGATGGGACACAGAAAGAAAACTTCCTTTTTTCCCCTCAACGTTCTATGAATTTTGAAAGACACAGGATTTTATGGTTATCGATATTTTTAAATTGACCATCTGATGTAGTGCTGTGTTAAACTAGCTGCTTCAGGTGGTGGTGTAAATCAGCAGAGATTTGTATGGATTGCATGTGTTATTCTAAAAACATCAATTTGACATTCTGACTTGAGAATTTAGGATCTTCTTACAAGATTTAATGGAATTCTAAATAAGATGCTTCAAAGATGAACTTAATTGGTTTATGAAATCTTGCATATGTTACAAAACAAATCTATACCTGCTTTCTATGGCTGTATGTAGCTGTATTTGGGTCTAGCTTGAAGGGCTGGATGAAAGCAAAGCTGATAATGTTCACACCATAGTAGAAGCTGAATGCAACAGACCTTACTATTAATTTTCTTTCCTACTGCCTTTTTTTCCCCCTAAGCTTTTTAAGAGGTTGTTGTATTTATTTTGTGCATGAGTCACCACCTCAGTCAGCTTGTTCAGGCTTTCAGAGAAAATGTGATTGGATCAGAACATGCAGAAGATTTCAGATGATTGACATTGTTGCTCCTATAACTAATAGAGTGTGCTGCCTCAGCCTTTCAGAGGCATGATAGTAGCTCATATACGCCCCATTGTGCAAACTGAAAACAACATGGAACAAGAATTTTATAATTTTCACGTCCTTAGGAATGTCATACTGGATCAGACAAAAGGTTCATCTTCTCAGGTAACCTGTTTCTTACATTTGCCTACATATGTCTTCAGGAAAGTCTGCAAGAAACATCTCCTAGGATTCAATTTTTACTTCTGAGAGAGATTCCTTGCCCTTTGCAGTCAATGTCTTAGCAACTTCTCGGAGCCTGCATATGAAAGGCTCTACTAAATAGTTGCCAATGGATTAATCTTTCATGAATTCAATTCCTTTGTTTAATCCACTTACACTTTGATCTTCAAATCTTACATGGTAGTAAGGAACACAATTATTTATTATAATAAATCAGTTACTACCTTTTACGTGCTGGTTGGTACTTTTACTGGGTATTCACTAGTTCTTGAATTATGATGATACATTTCTTGTCTATATTTTGCTCTTTTAATATGGTTTTGAGTGTGGTGATATACACTCTTAAAAACGTAGGTAAATTTTTAAGCACTGTGTTTCCTACAAAGGGGTTTCGGATCCACTCTCCTTCTAGACAGAATATTGTATGCATAAAAGAAGCCATTTGATTTTTTTCTTCAGCTATAACATTTTGCTTCTATTTATAAGAGGTAAGCTAAAATTAATATCAATTGTTTTCTTAAGGTGATAAATTTGTATTCATCATGCACTCTGTCTTGCATTAAAACCTGAGCACTCAATATCACAGATCTGCACATGAAAATTGATTCAGGTTGTGCCCATCTGTGTTAAATCATTTACAAGAATTTTTGAGTGAACAGTGTGCTGTGATGTTATTCATTATTAAAATACTGTTGGCTCATCCTGTTGGAGCGATGGGACATAAACACCTGGAAACAAGCTCAGCATTTTGATAACTTTCTCATAATAAATTGCTCCATCAGTGTGCTGTATTCATTTTATGACTGTCTGCACTGTAAATCTAGGGTGCAAAAACTGATAGAAATGTGAGACTTGGGATCAATGTAAAAGTTTTGGAAAAGAATCTCTCTCCTTCCACCTAGTGCTTTGAAAATGGCATTGTCAGGTGCCACAGTTTATCTGATGGCAAATGCTGTAAGCTTTGTCATTTGTCATAAGTTTGTCAGCCTTTGCAAGTATGTCTGAAGAAACACCCAGTGATCTCCAGACTGGAATGGTGAAGTTCACCTGAGAATGGAGTTCCTGAGGGTGGGACACCTGCTGTAGTCTACCATGTCTGTTGTTTAAGCAGGTCAAGACAGTGCTTGGAAGAGTGTCACTACCAGCATGGGACAGGTATCACTGAATGATGAGATGGGATAATGCTGCAGACCTCATGTATCCAGCACTCATGGGCATAACGTCATGATGACAAAATCTGTTTTTCCATGCTGGTGTGCAAAGCTTGCCATAGATCACCAATATCATCTCTGGGAAATTCATGGTAGCTGCTGCCGTGACATTAGGCACGCATCATTTCTCTAATTGCTCTCCACTAGCTTGATGTTGGTGGATCCATTATCAAGAACTATTTAATTGAAGTGTGTCGTTATGGTATTTTACTCTTGGCACTGTAGCAATGTAGAGGTACTTATTAGTGTATTTACAGAGGCTGGATGCCTCTGGCAGGATCTGTAGGCCTTTTTGGTGTGTGCACAGGAGTGGGAAGAGAAAAGGTCTGGGAGTGTGTGGAGGAGAGGTATTTCTCCAAGGTACTGAAGAATTTGCAAGAGCTTCTGCCAGCATTACCAGAGTGCACAGGAACCCTGAGTTTATCTGCAGTAAACACAGAATTCTTTGGTTTGGGGGTTTCTGGATGCTTCTGGCTTTGCCGTCCTTGTGCTTGGTCATTTTAAGTTGCCTTATGGTTTTTGAAGCCTCTCGTTGAACAGTAGGGAAACTGCTTCATGTTACCATGAGTAGCAACTGAATGGATGGAATTTGCGTTTAGAAGAGTGACAACAAGATGCACTAGCCTTATGTCAAGGCTAGAAGCAGCTAAAGAATTACTTTTATAATAGCTGCTTTTTCTATTGTGTATTTTTTTGAGAGGCTGGAAGGAGGAGGAAGTACAATTGCTAAACATCTGGAAGAAACAGATGAGAAGGCTCTGTGAAATACTGTAATTTCTCAGGAGACCACAGATAGGTGCAATCAGCTTTTGTCTAAAGCACAAGGGCCGCATGTGAAGACTGAAAGGTGTATGCATCTAATATGAGTGGTTGTTTATAAGGCATTTCTTAGAACTGTGACTTACAGCTTTCATTTTGTACACAGAGGGACCACAGTATTTTTACTGTGATTCGTATATGTTTTGTAAATTGTGTTGAATTCAACCATGTTTTCAATTTTTAAATAAAAAGCACACCAAGCTGTGTGTTGTGAACTTACTTTTATTGAGCATCCTTGAAGTTCTTACTAAGTGGTATAAAAGCCATGTGCTCTGGAAGGGTTGCCTGACTTTCTTTCGTCACAGCAGGTGGTGTTTCTAGTCTGTGACTTGCCATTTCCTTGTTGTCCCTTTCTTTTTTCCTCCTGAATTCCCTCTTTATAAAACATTGTTATCTTCTCTTTTGGAGCTTGGGAGGATATCTATGTTCCCCACTGGTTAGGCACGGTGACCTGTGTTAAGGTAATGGCACTGGTTTCCAGTGACTCCATCTTTCTGTCCTTGTCACAGTCACTGAGGACCTTTGGGCTTCCTCAGTAATCTGCTGCTTTTGGCACTCTGGCTGATTAGCCAGGACTTGTGATGCACTCCCACTGTTTGAATTGCCTTCCGTGTCAAATTCCTATCTCAGGTTGTAGTAAGACCCTAATTTAGTGTTGGTCAGATGAGTCTGTGCACCTTCATTTTCCCATGGACCAGGCTGGTGCAAAAGACATGGCTACAGCGTGATCAGATTTACTGCACAGACGGGCCTTCTGCCAGAGGTGAAATCACGGTGCAAGGAATCCAGCTGTACGTAGTGACTTCTGGTCAGGACGGTCCTCAAGGACCGAAGGGCACATATACGCAGATTTACAGGCACACATGTTATACCAGTAACGAAGAAGTCTGAGGTACCTTAAAGGGGATTTGGTAGATGTTTAACACTTACCTTGGAGTGGATGTAGATAAACTCATCTCACACCTCAGTAAAATGTCTTCAGAATGCCAGGTGACTCACATCTTAAAATATGAATTTTGGATGCTGATCTCTAAACTATCAAATAATACGCATTAAAATATGACGCGTTTCAAGAATAGACAAGTACTGGGCTGCCTGTTCTGTGGAATACTAGCTTAGAGTTGCACAACTTTTAAGCATGTGCTCAAAGCTAATAGGGGAGGGTTATCTCAGCTTGCAGCAATTTATTGGTATATACCAACATTATTAAACAAATCAAATTTTTACACCTCTGAATTAGTCCCTTTTATGATGTTTCTAGATCTTGTAATCTTTGTTTTACGATAAAGTGCAAGAGGCCTTTTTGGGAATAATTCATTTTGTGGTACTTAAGAAAAATCCAATGCATGTGAGAAGCAATTGTTACATTCACTTTCCCAGAATTTTTTATTTCTGTGTGACTGTTGGGCAGAATTACTAGTGTCACTGGAGGAAAATATTTTGTTAATAGGCTAATTTCAAATGTGTTTCTATAGAAAATCAGTACTTGCAACAAAATCATTGAGGTTTAAGAATGTTCTCTTGTTAGGTGTCTTTATGTGGACTGGGTAAACAATTTGGGGATTCTTTCATCATAAAGAGTGACAAGGGACCACAAAATATTCCAAGAGCAAGCTATTGAGTTTTTCAGTGGTATCTTAAGAGAAATAAATACTGTTATTTGCCTGGTACGCTTCTTCTGTTTTTATAGAGGTTGTTCTTTTATGGTTGAGTGTGTTACAATCTTTTATTTTAATAAGTAATTTTCTTTCTCTTTGCGTCATTTCATCCCCCTAGTCTCCAAATTCCTCCCAAAGTGCAGACCTATGCACTTACTTGCACTCACCATAAAGTCTAATTCCTAAATTGGAAGCAGCGTCATCTTTATTGCTGTCAGTGACTTCACAGGATGAATTAATTAAGAAAGGATTTTTCTTGTTTGTTTGTTTTAAAGCTGCATTAGTTTCCTGTGATACAGAAGTGGGAGTATCTTCTGCTGATATTGCTACTCAGCACTTTATTGTGAATCCATGTCTCACGCACATTAAATAAGACACAACTTCCAAGTGCATAATGCATACGGTTACACTGGAGACATTTGTTGTTGAGGTTTGCCATCTCAACAGTCTAAACATATCGTTTTGGGTGCGCAAATTCAGAAAACTTCTAACTGCCCAATGGGACAGGATTGTTGGGTTGGCAGGGAGGATAGGAAGGGTGACATTTGCCGTGTTTTACATGCAAGAATAAATAATCTTACTATATAGCATAGTAGATGGAGATTCTGCCTTTTGGAATAAGGTAGGGTATGATTTCTCAAAAATTGTAAATGATTATCTGAAATGTATATAACAAAGGGTGGTTCTGCAACACATGGTTTTGTACTGTGTAGGTCAAAGGAAATTGCTTAAATGGTGGAAATGATATCCCCCACAGTCATAGCCTCAAATTTTCCTGCCTGTGGCCAAGAATGCGCAAGTTTAGGAAACTGTTGTTCAACAGTAAAAAAAATCCAAACTGAACAAGCCAAATGCCCTGTAGAAAACATAAAGAAAATGGTTCTTTTTATGTTATTCTTAGAAAGCCTTTTATCATGATTGTCTTAGCCACTCAACAGCAATATTCCTCTGTGCATATCTTAGGTCTCCAGGCATGGAGTGTGCCCCTAATTAGTGTGGTAAGGGGCATGTTGTGACAGGTAAGCGTACCTACACACAGGTGTTCAAAGCTGGAGGCTCTTTTGGTGCTGGATGTGCTGGTCCACAAGCAGGGCAAGCACCTAAGGAGAAAAATAATTGAATACATTTGGATCTTGATATGATGCATTGATGTTTATAAGATGCTCTGTTAATACAGTGTAGGGGCCACGGGTCTATTCACACATGTCTAACTGTATGGCATTTATTGCATGTTGTGTATCAGCACCCTATGGCAGGCAGACATAACTGTAAGCCTGAGCTCTGTTGTCTAGTTGAGGAATATGCAGAGCCTCTACAGGCATGCTGAGTCTCTGATTTGGGAAGAAAAAGATAGTACTATGCTCTTGAAAGATAATATCCTTTTACCTGCAATGCTAGCAACATCAGAGAAATGTTTTTCAGGAATGTAGATCTAATATTTCTGAAATGCCTAGAGAGGAAGGTATTTTGTGGTTATAAATCTTTTGTCTATCAAAAAGTTGAGTCAATTGGTATTTTCCTCATGAAAGTATAAAAAAAATTAAGTATTAGGGCTCATCTTGAGTAGCTGCCACTGTGATTCTGGCGGTGTGCGGATACCTATGTCTGCTTGTACCTGAAGTACATAATCTAAGAACTATATTGCACTGATCAGCTGAGATGTCTTGTATGAAGATGTGGGGATTCAGGAGTTGCTCATTTCTTGAAAAAAATGCTTTAGAAACAATTGTATCCTAAATTTCCTTCTTAAACAAGTGTGGTAGAAGGTATGAATGTGGTAACATATGCATATGCTGTGTGTATTTGATTGCTTATATACTTTGTTTATCATTCATGGCCTGAGAACAAGACGGGCTCCTGGTGCTGAGTTTGGTCTAGGTTCTTATAACATGGACCTTTTTGAGAAGTGATGAGAGCTTACACAGTCTGTTTCCTTTCTCTTATTTCTGCATCAGCCCCACTCTTATGCTGGCCCATCTGTTCACATTGGTGCGCGCACACTTTTGCTGTTGCACTGGAAGAGTAACATAGGAGCAGGAGTGAGGGGGTGGAAATTCAGAGTAACAAAAATAAATCAGCAGCAAATGTGGCACTGGCAAATATGGCCTCTGTTGTCCAGTAAATTCTTTTTTCACTTATATATTGTACAAGTGCAGAAAAGGCTTTAAAGGTGACAAAAGTTTATTGTTAATCTCTTCAGCAAGTTAAAGAATATGGTCTTTGGATAATTACAAGCTTTATGGTAGTCAGTAGGTTTCAAGGTTAAATACTCAACCACAGAGGTTTAATGCATTCTTACGTATGTGTTGGGGTCCCCCCCAGCCGTGTATCAGTCATGCTTAAGAGTGGGGGAAAAAGCGTTACTCCAAGTATAAAAAAAATGCAGAAATACTTTGTGCTTACAAGGCCTGGTTACTGTTTAGTCTTAAAACTGGCAGACTAGTGTAATTTCATTTGGGAGGGTTATAATGTATTTTTTTCCCTGCAATGTACTGCTCTGGAATTCAGCAGCACACTGTAGACTTTAAAGCAAGTATAAAAACTGTCTGCCTTTACAGTTATAAACTTGGAGCGTGTCCTGGTTTTGTGGCCTTTTGGAGTAAAGGGAAAGCTATATGTAACCTAAACTAAAAAAGTTTCTTCCAAGCCTCTCATTCATCTCTCCTTTAGCCTTCTGCCTTTTAAACAACTGATAAGGGACTCTGCTGTCAATACTAAAATCCTAAAATACATAAATAAATGTTCAGTTTTATGGGTCTTGTTGTATAGCAGTTCCTAATAAAATCGAATGAAATTTATAGTAGATCCTATACAGTGGAATTAATTTGCATTGTTCTGACTCCTTATCTGAGAGAAGTGCTAAAAAGAAGGAAGAGTCACTGTGAGCCACAGTGTGCCTTAACAGAATGGAAGACAAAAAGATTGCAATATCAATAGCAGTTATTGCTTATCTCGGTGCAAATAAAGCAACTAGCATTGAAAATCCAGCACAAATGCAGATCTTTTTCCCAGAAAATGTGCAGTTTAGTTTGAGTGAGGGCCCCATCTACACTGGCAATTTGAAATGGAAATTTGGGGCTCTTGATCTGATGCAGTTGGCTAACGGAGACTGTTGCACCATTTAGCTATGATCAGCTGGGTAATAGTCAAGATACATGTTACTAAAATAGTGGTAGGACCCATTGCATTTCTACATGATGCCTTGTAATGTTGCTGCATTGATCTTAGCATCTAGGTTTGTTAAGGCCTGGAAGCTTACAAAAGTATGCTCATTGGGGATTAATGCATTCAGATTAGGGCAAGTTGTTTAGCCTCTTTCAACAGTTGCCTGTTCTGAGAATATGACTTCTCTGTATATTTTGTATTTTGGTCTTGCCAGCACTGCTTAAGAGCCCACTGTTCCCATTGCTTGGTTCATCTAGAGGCTTGCCATTGTCACAGAAATATTGTTATAAGCATCGCATGCTACTTTTCATTATGAAAGCACTACTGTGCCATCAGGGGCTAAAACCAACAGAGATGGAGACGGTTGCTCTAATACATGTCTTTCTGAAGAGTGTTACAATGTCCTGCCCCCTCTGGTGGCTGCTCAATTCAAGACCCATAATTAAGATGAAAAACACAGTATTTTCCAGAAATGGAAATGCTATGTGCCCCCCTTTGCTCCCTTCAGCCCATTCAGCTTTTAAAAGAGATCAAGCTGTGGCATGGGGTTAAGAGTAGGAAGTTACCTACCTTGGGAGCTAATTGTGTTGGAAGTTCCCCAGTGGCTTTGCAGGTTCGAAGCAGCAGAATGTGTGTTAACTTTCCACTCGTTTCTCAACAGCATTTCATGTTTATACTTAAATTTTTTTCTAGTGAGAGCACACTTTGCAGTTGAAGTCACTCTTAGCAACAAGATACTTTGAAGAAGCTTGCAAAATAAACAGAGAAAAACAATGGCTCTGGTGTGAGTTGTTGCCTTTTTCCTTTTCTTTGCTTGTCTTCCAGAGACAAGAGTGAATGACTTAAAAGCTATTGCTTTCTGCTTTGGTGGTCTTTTTGGCAAAAACTTAAGCTCTTCTGAGTTTGTGGAGCAACTGAAATAACCTTGAGTCAGTTATTTTTCTCCTGATGGTTATGTTTATATTTTCCTTGAGAAGAAAAACTGTTCTATCATATTAAAAGCAAACAAACAAAGAATATAATTTTCCCATGCTTGAAGGGTAAGAGAATCACCAGTTAAAGAAACCTGACCCTTTCTAAAAGCAACTGAAACATGGCATTTCTGTCTGCCACTCAATCTTTGAATGCTGAAAAAAAGCATAATGAGTCCACACTACTGGTGAAATATACACAGCACGATTTTGTAAATAAACACTAGATTTGCCAAACAGTTGTGGCATGAATAGCCGATCTTTGTGTCCTGATGTTTTCCTTGATTCTTCTGCGGTGCTTAAAACTTGGCACCAGTCTTCCCAACCTCAGCCAGGAGTCTCTGACTTCTTCCACCTCATCTGCTCCACCTGCCAGCTCCTTGACTTCTTGCACTGTATCCTGCTGCTGAACAAGGATAATATATTTCTCCTGCACTGGCTGTATTTGTATAAGGGCAGCAAAGGTTTTGTAAAGAGTAGATGCTAGCATGAAGTGGAGAAAATTCTTTAAGTCTGGACTGCAGGAGGTTGGAGAGGATGGTCGGTTCTTACAGATTGAGAGACTGCAAGTCTGGCTATGCGAACTGTGGATTGGAGGACAGGCAGAAAGAACTTTTTTCTGTCTGCAGAAGAACCACCTTCGTGGTGTATGTCTGTGCTATCTGAACTAGCTGGCAAAATCTGCAGTAGTAAAATTAGAGAGATGATAGCACCACGCCACCTCTAGGGTAGTTGTCAGTAAACCGCGAACAGATCTGCCATGCTAGCACAAAGCCTGAACTACACGCTGTTCTCCTCTAACTATCAGGTTAGGGAGATGATGCTGATTTTCAAGAACAGTTCATTAACCAAAATAAATTTAGAATCAAACAATCCAGTTTTCTAGCTTGTGAGTACTAGCTGCTTAGGAATTCCTAGCTTATTTGACTACACTTGCATACACAATAAGGAATTGTATTGCTTTAGCAATGCAATGATAGGGAGAATAGTACTGGTGTCTCATCTGTGGAAGCTTGTGTCTGGAAGGTAGTATCTGCCACTGGAAGTTGAATTTTTTTCCCATAAATTTCCCATGCTGGAGTGCGGACTGCCTTGTTTGTTCATTGTGCATGCTAGTCCAGCAAACGTTCGATGTTTGCTCTAATCTGACACGCGGTTTTGGCTTCCAGAGTTTAGAATTGAAGGATATACAGTATTGTGCTAGAAAGACATCATGTCCCATAAAGTTTTATAGCAATTTATGTCTTCGATATAGAGGAAAATCTGTAGTGCAGGATTTGATTTTCAGATCTTTGCATCTATACAGTCTTCTTGCTTATTTTTGTTAGAAAATACTACAAACAGGTCTCTCGGTTGTTGAGGTAACATGTATAGAGTAAAAGAGAATCAGCTGTGGGCATGCACTTTTGTCACCCAACTTTTGCAAGCCAAGGTTTTGCCTGCAGAATGCAGGAATGGGATCTGCATGTGTATGTGTTTAAATGTAACATGTGCGTGTGTATTAAAAAAAAAAAAAAGATTTGTGTGTTTCTTCTGGACTTTCATATTTTGGAGGTGTGTCACATTACTTGAATTGGTGCGCGTACATAATGCCAAAACAGCATATAGAATTGCAAAAGTTAAGCACTAAATTGAAAGATTCAGCTCTTTGAGTATCTTGTTACAAATGATACTAAATCAAATTTAAAAGATTAAGTTCACAATAACCTTAAACAGGTGCAGGTTTTATTTCTACTTTAAAATGCTAACTACGTGCTTGTAGGATTACGTTTCCCTTTGTTCTTTTTAGTGAGACCAGTGTGCATGTGCACGATGTGCTTTCACTAAGTTTAGCAGTAAATAAAATGTGTAAAAACAAAGGTAGTATTTCCTGTTTCAACATTTCAATGAAACAAAAGGGCAAAGGGAATCGCATTGATTTTCTGAACGAGGAGGTTGCAGCCATGTGGCTGGGCTGTGGTGGATCTGCTGACTGGACGTGGGCTGAGGGGGAGAGCTCCCAGACGCTGTGTTCACATGTGCTCTGAGTCCTTTTCTTCCTTCTCGCTGGTTTATTCACACAATCTTTTTAGAAGTGGGAAGGTTTCATCTGAATACTATTAGGTTGTGGCTGCGTACGTAACAGGGAACATTGATAACAAGCAACAGATGGCAAGCAGTTTTCAGTAGGAAGTCCTGCCTTATTTTTTTCAATGCTCACAGGTAAGGAGGTTACATGAACAAATGATAAGGATGGAAGGAGCCTTTCTGTGCGTGTTTGAACAACTGTTGTTGCAACTCTGGTTTGAGCTATACCATGCTGTTTCTAGCTAACAGAGTAGCACACAGTGTGATGAAATGGAGATCGCTGTGAGCCAGAAACACAATAAATTATACACTGTGTGGCTATGACAGCTCAATAGGAGCACCTATGGATGGAAAAAGCATTAGATACTTCTTTGAGCACTGTTGACGTGCAATGATTTTTTACCACTTTAATGAAAACATGATCAAATGAGCACATAAAACTTGGAAAAGAAAATATTTCTTCTGTACATGAGATAAAACCACACAAACAAATGTGTGCTATTAAGAGAAGAAGTTTTATTTCAAATGCAGAGCTTTAAGGTGAAAAATGCAATCTGTGTATACAAAATTTTTTTAGGAAGACTTATTCTTCTGTATAGACAAGCTTTTCAGTAAAGTGCTTACTAACACAGGAAAAATAGCTTTCTGTTTAAAATACACACAGAAGCAATCAGAAGCAAAATTACCATGGTCAGTGGAGATTATATATAGCTGTAAGAATACCCTTCTAATTGCATAGTGGATCTTTCTGTAATAAATGATTAAGACCCCCTCCAATTTTAGAATATTTGTATTTCAGGAGGACACAAATCTCAATTGCTTCTTTCAGGTAGTTCAAAAGTCATGCGGTAAGAGATATTCTGGACTTACAATGTAACTGATAATATGTGAATTTTAATAACACAGTAGTTGATTATCATACAAGCATTACAAAATTTTACTCTTAGGAGAAGTATTTTATACTTTCTTTGCATATTGGAGCTTTCAAAAAAAAAACCTTTAGAAATGTATCTAGAGATGGCTTTAGCAACTGATAAATTGTTCAGCCAAATAAGTTTATCTGAGTTGATATGATTGTACTGTGTACATTTCTATTTGCGAGTCAATCTCATTAGTGCAAATAAGCAACTTGAAATACAGGATAAACAAAACCCTTTCTAAAAACAGAGAAAGATTCAGTATCTAGAACACTCAGAAGTCGAAGAGTTAATGATGGGGCTGCACTGGATTCAGTGTATTTGCAGATGTTGCTGCAACCAACTGCTGATTTTTGTCCCATCCTGTCAGGGAACTCTGCCAGCCGTGATTCATGGAATGATTTTTTTGCGCTGAGTAATCTGTGGTTTTTCTTTTTCCTCTTCCCTCTCCCTTATTTTTACCCTAAACTAAAGTCCTATTCATTTCAGCTAAAGGGAGGGGAAGCTTCCAAAGCATTAATAACAAAACATTAAATACACTGTGTTTTGAGTAGAGGAATTTTAACAAACGTTAAACTTGCAGTAATTTTACTTGGTCTTCAGGCAGAGTAGTCCAGAGCAGGAAAACAGTTTTATAACAGAATCAGCTTTTGGTTTTGCTAGTCATACAGTGTCACAGTTGTTTTAAGACTTCTGTACTAGTATTACTAAAGAACATCCAACTTTTGTGCTGATATTATGCCTCCTTTCTCACAGATCGCTCTGAAAGAAATAAACCAGACTGCCGCTCTTCAGGGTAAGAACCATATTTCTGTATTTATTCTTCCCTTCTTCTCCTTTTTTTCCTTAATTTTTTCCTTTTATGGGATGAACTAGGAAATTAGCCAGAAAAATAAAAATGCCATTCTTCTACTTCTCTGCTTTGGTAACAGTAATGAAATACCAAAATAACTTTGTGTTAAAGGTAATTGTTTTATATTCCTTATGGGCAAAATTTTCCAAGGACTTAACAGGGCTTACTACACTATAATTGTGTGCACTTAAAATCCAAAGGCTTTTTTATGTATCAGGTACAGGGTTGTCTGGTAAAACTGTGGTTTCAGACAAGAAGCCCTCATGACTGTTTGCTTCTGTAGCAAGGAAAATAATTCCATTAACTGTGGTCCCATCATACCTAATGTTTCAAAACCGAGAGAAGCAAACGAATGGGTATTAAACAAAACGCACACACAAACATTTTGTGTTTGTTTAGAATTTCCAGCAGCAATTGCCATGAACTTCTAAGCTATTGATTTGCAAGGCCACATTTTCCCTTAAGCTTCTGAATATTCTGTAGTTCTCCTTCTTATCCTCTCATTTTTTAAAAAAATCTCTTTCTCTTTTGCCTTATTTCCAATCTCTCTCTCTCAATTCTACACTAGGGAATAGGATCTCGTCCATATTCTGTGGTGGATAATGGGATTTTAATGAAGTAAAGTGATGGAGCAGACCAGCTAACACTGGCTCTCCCACTCCTTTGTGAAAAGCCTTTCCAAAGGATGCCCCTGGTGTCCAGCCTTCTGACATGACATGGCCTTTTCGTTTGATTTTTACAGTCTGATTTTTTTTTTTGTTACATTTTTACAGTACAGTGGGGTAGCTTTCATAGCTAGAAGAACAGAGGGAACTGTAGCCTCTTCTTATAGCACAGCTGATGTGTTATATCTACCATGTGACGTGATGGAAGAGAGGATGCTTTTCCCTTCCCTCCCCTATCCGCAACAGCACTGCAGCTGTTTCCAGCATTGTGTTTAAGTTGCAGGGGAGTATTGCCTTTGTCTTTGATTACTTATACCTACTTAAAACGTCAATCACTGTATTTCCTTTTATAATTAAAAACACTTAACTTTTTTTCTTAAAATGACGCAGTTACAGTCTACGTGTTTGAACTTTTATTAGATCATGTCATATTACAATAATGTCAAATAAATCCAAGTCATTATCAAAAGGAAATCTAATTTTATCAATAAGGCTGAAACAGTTTCAGTCTGTTCCCCTTTCTTCTGGCTGGTCCTTCCTACCAGTACCTTTTTGCTCTCGAGTGTGTTTTAGAAGTTCTAATTTGGAACCAAAAGCAAAGTAAAACTTGAGATTTTTTCCATGGAATTGGAATTTCAAATGTGGACCAGCCCTGACAATAACACACTGCCCTAAGTTGTCTGGGTTACAGATTCCAAATTCTCACATGGAAAGCACAGAGAAATTAACAATATAATGTAGGTTGCTCATAATGTTGAGAAATATGCAGCTTTCAATAGTCTTTCATTCCTGTCAGTAGTACGTGTGCTTTCTAACCATATCTGTCTCTTCTGCCCCCTCCTCAGTCTCACTGGCCATCATGTCATGATAGTTCTGCTTTCCAGGATGAGCTATGAGGAACAAAAGACATTGTTTAAAGGGTAATGTGGTTTTGTGCATGTCTCGCTGATGCTTCTAGGCTAGAGCAGGAGCAGCCTGCCTTACTTAGATGACGTACTCTGATAATTGATACTGCTACACTCTGTGGTTCATCTCTCATTATAGTTGGAAGCATAATCCTGTGGTGACAAATTGCTGGGTGAGATTCTTATCCCCCGTCTGGCTATATCATGCCTGGGAAAAGAGCTGCAGCCACTTGAAGACCAGAGCCCCTTGCTGTAAGACCTGAGGGAAAACTAAATAGTGATGTGTGCAAGACTTAATTAAAGTGCAAAGCACACTTCTCTTGTAACATGGGCAGCATTTCAGAGCTGTTTGAGTTCCACTGGGGAAAGTTTTATGGCTTATGCCATTTTATGATGAGCTACTACACCCACGACACTTTCATCTCTAGGGGCAGCTCATGACAAGGGAAAGAGAAAATAGAATGGCTCAAAGGCATCTTGTCTACTTTTTCCTTAAGCTGCATGTTGTGGGATGCATCTCTTAAAAGTACAATGTACCACCCCTCTCGTGATCTAAAGTGGAACAAAAATGACCCTGTAGGTCTTTGTACTTGGACTCGAGGTCTAGTAACAAGAATTTTGCGCTAGAATTACTATAAAATAATGGAGGTGGACACAGGGATACTAGCTGACCAGATGAAGACATATGCAATGAGCCTTAAGAAAGGTAGATATCCTAAGATGAAATAGCGGGTGTAGATATTTCCAAGAGAGAGCCAGAGTAGTAGAAGTTTATTTCATACAAAGCCCTGGTAAGATCTTGCCCAGAAGTCCGTCCAATCTAATCACAAATGTGGAACACTGGGATAAGAAAAGAAAAAAAAAAGAAAAGTCCAAACACCACCACCACCTCTGCTTCCTCAGGCTCTGTAAGGTTAAGTTTTAGTCTGGAACATGATCAGCTTAATAAAAAGATCACATGACAATATTTCTTATGACTGCAGGGGTCTAAAGCTTGTCCTTTCCAACACCATGTTCTTATATGTTTCTGTGTCTGTGTATTTCTAGATCAGCTTGTGCTTGAGTCTTTGCAGTATTAGGGATGAAAAGCTCATATACAATGAGACAGGAACAGTTTCACCAGTTTTAAAATGCAGTTCGAACATAATTCATTTGCAATGAGAAGCATATAAAAAACTGTTCTAGATAGAACAGTATATAAATGATCTTTAATATAGTTCCTTTTATTATTGGATGATGCCATTTAGATAATGCAGAGTGAAACATATTTATAGTGGTATCAGGAACTCTGACAAATATTCTAGTTTTGTTACTAGCCTATCAAATGTTTAGTATGGGAGAAATGCTACAGGAAGGTGGAGTATTCTGAGTGGTGATACTGGGATCTAATATGACACTGGGAAGAAATTTGGGGAGTGGATGAACCAAAGACCATAGATAATGATTTAAAAAGAGGGAAACAGACACTAGATAATGCTTACAAAACGTGTATTAGTAAACTCTCTTTTGCCTCTTTTGGCGATTAGCAACCATCTGCCATGGCAGGAGAGTTCAGATAAAGTGAGGAGTAGCAGAAAAGGCCCTGTGGATATCTTTTTCATGTACCACTCTGCACTGATTTTAGGTTAAATATTAGCACATTAGTAAGATCAAAACAGATGTTCCCTGAATCCAAATAATACCTATTGCTATGTTAAATTTTTATCAAGAGACATTTAATTTCATGACCTAATATTAACCATCCTTCAATTGTTACATTTCAGACAGTATTAAAAATGTCTGTACTGGCAGCAGTGATCTGTAATTATCACTATTGATTTACTGTCAGGTCACGCACTGTTGGCTCTGATAGCTTCAGGTCATGCACTGCTGTAACACAGGTCAATTAGCACAAAAGAAGTAGACCCTTTAGTCTTATGCCTCTAAATGTTTTTACACTGAAAATTATGTGATAGTAGTAGAATAGAAGATTTCAGGCATCGACATATTTCCAGTTAATCCCTGAACACAGTAAAGCTCGTAGGAGGAGCTAGATTAATTTCATTATGCTTTTTTTTTTTTTTTTTTCCTTTGGGGTAAGGATTATGGATCAAAAAATCCTGAAACACAGTCTTGTAATATGATATAATTCATTGTAGTTGCCCTGACCTTGGAGATGAGAGGATGAAGGTAGCTAAACACTGCAACAATTTATTGAGAGATTTAGTAGCGTATCAATCACTTGAAGTCAAGTAAAAGATTCTGATTTTTAAAATCTAGACGTCTACTGTGAAAGCTTGCCCTCAAAATGGGGAGGGGGAAGAAAATAATTAGTTCATTTCTGGCAATAGATTCTAGGTTTTAGTGGCGTATAGTCTGTCTGCTGATTGTAATGTACTGAAGTTCTTTTACAGCTGGTTGCCTTCATTTGATTGAACTAAATTGGGCTTTTTTATTTAAAATACATCAAGTCAACAATTCAAATAGACACAACCCTTCTTTTGTTCCTTTATAAAGAAGCACTTGAAGTGGCTGATCAAAGGGGCTACAGATCCCTTTAGTGAGGATCTGGTAAATCAAGCTATCATTTTTATGAATGGTATTTTGTATCTTACTTTGATTTTAGTTTTTTTTTTCATGTAGCAGAATTCCATTAGTGAAAGCTTCTCTGCATTTCTATTTCCTCTGCTATATAATGTTGATCTTGTGAAATTGTGTTTAATAAATATTACAGTAATGGTCTGACTGTATCGTAAGAATGTGTTTTCCCAGATCATCTGTGAAGCCTGAAAGATGCCTTTTAATTAAGATCTTAAGCCTTTAACAGAGCGTGAAGGGAGTCTTAAGGCACAGGCCTGAGAACATAGTGGAACTGTCCTAACTTTATAGTTAAACCAATGTGCTTTTACAAATCAATATGCTTTTGAGGTACTGAGAAAACAGACTGTAACAGGATTTTCTATGTTGTAACCATTATGGTCAGTCTGCGGTCAGTCATTTAATAATTCCAGCTTTGCATATCTGAAGGGGAATATGCAGAGATCTTGCTAGCTCCTAGCCCCTGAAGCCCGGGGTTCTAGTTTGAAGGCTCTCACAAATTGCTGCTGACATTTGTGCACATAACAACTTGAGCTGTTTTGTCCTGGGGAGTAATTTTACTGCTAATTTTGTAGGCCACTTAACAGATATCGTGTATTTTAGGTAAATTTAAAGTCCAGGCTACTGTATTGGAATTGGGCATTGAGAAGAGTGAGAGGTGCTCTTGTAACCCTACCGAAGACCTCTACTTCTCTGTTGTGCTTTAGTCAAATGGGCAGAGTGGAGAGACTTCTGATGCTACTTCTGCTTCTGTACTGAGAAACCACAGAACGATGGGAATGTTGGTGGGAAGGGACCTCTGCAGCTCATGTAGTCAAACATCTTGCTCATAGTGGAAAGATGCTAACACTAGATCAGGCCAATGATGTCTTTTTCTAGAGAAGTCCTGAAAAACTCCCAGGAGAGAAAGATTGAGCCCACTTATTTTCAGCCTGCTTATGGGCTGCTTGTCTGTCTCATACTAACTTGATTTCCAAATTATAATGCTGTGGAAGACAGTGTCAAAAGAACCAGTCTAAATCTAGTTCTTTAGTTCAAACACTGGACTACTTAATATCCAAAAGGACCAGATTCCTTCCCACAAGCATACTGAAATACAGTTTTTCATTGCTGTCGTTCAAATGCCTTGTGTTGTCCACTGGCAACGTCTGCATTACCTTGTCCATGCAGCTGTTCCACATGGGAAAATTTCAGGCCTTTGCCCACCCAGCCAGTGTTACAGGCTGTAATACAGATCTGAAGTTTGAGACTTTGAACCTTGCTGACACTCCATCTGAAAGAGAAGGGTTGTGTGTAGAGGAAAGAGTGAATGTTGGGGAGTGACGCATTTTACTGTTACATTCTTATTCTTTATATTTAGCTTTTACAATTTTTAAGGCTAGGGAGTAGCAGGTTACTCCTAGTTTAAGCATACTTTCAGGTTGTGAAAAGAGGAATGTCCTGCTTTTGTACACTCCCAGTAGGTCAGAAGTTGATGTAATAAAAGTGTCTAGTCTCCTTCCCAAACCCTTGGGGTGCAGTTTCACAATTGCCCTGAGCTGAGCTAAGCCTGTGCCACTCCAGAAGGAAGGATCTCATTCCCTCCTTTGGGCTGTTATCAGTGCTCATGTGTTTAGTTGGATCAGAAGGCTGATCTCCAGGGAAGAAAACAGCTGTGCCTCTGCTTTATAGATGAAGCAGGTTCAGCAAAGGGGGGCAGAGTGATTTCTTGCAAGTCACACAATAAGTCAATGGCAGAACTGGAAGCAGGAGCTCAGTGTTGTGACTTCTGTTGTTGGTATCTAAAAAGCAGGATCATGTGGCTCCATTTTTTCCATTCTGAGAGCTAAATTTTGGGCTCAGTCACTCAGAGAGTGGTGTAATCCCACTGGTTAAGTGTGATTTTAAACTGGTGAAACTTAAGATTGGAATCCACTTACGTGTCTTTCTTTTGTTTATCATGTGTTTCTGGTCAGCAGCACATGCTGTGCACGTCAGAAATGTTCCTCCTGGGAGCAGAATAAGCTGGAGCAATTCTGTGCAGCATATTTCTTTGACAGCTTCTTTGCCACAATAAATCATTATGTTTAATTTGTTCTTTGCAATGTTAGTTTTCCCTGCTCAGTTTATACTTATCTGTAAATGAGAAAAAAAATCACAGGTAGAGGAGAGGAATAAATGGCAGCTTAGTTGTTGGCAATTAGGGATCATGTGGGTATCTGGAGCCTGTTGCTGCGGGTGTTTTGTTTTAACACCGCCAATTCATCACTGTTGTGTTGGGGATTTTTGGCTATTCGTCTCACAGATAGCAGTAAAGACTTATTGTGAAGGGTGCATCCTAGCCAGCCTTCCATACTCCTTATTTCTAAACAGAGAAGAGGGATTTGTTTTAATAAAAGAGCGCTCTGTTCCTGGTTTCTGCAAAGGGAATTTTGAAGGACTGTTTGCTTTGGTGCCCTGAACAACTCCTTCCGTTGTCTGGGCTGCTCTCCAGTGCTTATGCTAATTCATAATGGAAAATAATGCTGAGAATGGGATGGTTGTTGAAGGAATAAAGAGAAAAAGGTTGACCCTCCTTCTTCACTGAAAGAATTTCAGAGCTTCTTTGGGCATCTTGTGTACGTGAGCAAGTTTCAGTGTCCCATCACCTTTTGGAGGAGACTCCTGTAGAAGGTACTGAGGACCATCCAGACACAAGGCCGCTCTCTTTGTGCGTTAGGAGAATTGCTTGGGGTATAAACGACCATGATAGACCTTAGTTCTAGAAAAGGTGGTTTTGGGAAGCACACAATTACACGTCACAGTTTTTTTAATCATGGAGCTTTCCTTTTAAAGGTCATTTTGAGAAGATTTCACTTTTTCCCTATAAAATGGCAATAATTCTCTTTAAAACAACCATATGGCTTTGTCTTTTAACCCTGCTCTGAGATGGATGGAAGATGTGGGGAGAACTGGAATTCTCTGTTTATAAGTAACGTGTGATGGGCCAAATTATTCAGTCATGGTTATAATACTGCTTCTTTGTGATTATTCTTTTTTCTTCCCAAGACATTTCAATGACAAATAGCACATGAAGTTCATCTGGTGGATGGGAAAGAGGGCTGCAAGAGAATTCTTTCCAAAGGTATTTGTAATAGTCTCAAAGAAAACAGAAGGAGGAGGAGGAGCTGCTAAGGGAAGCCAATGGGATATGTGTCAGGGCTGAGGAGGCAGGCTCAGCAGGGTGTAAACTTCCAGCTCAGAAGTAGTTGTAGTTCGGTTCTGTCTGAAAGAATTTCATGTTGATATTTTAAGAGTGCTGGAGCTGATACTTGAGCTTTGGTTTATTTCCCTAAGGATTTGTGTAGGTTTCTGTCTAGGCTCAGGTCAGTGTCTCCATTTCCCTTCACCTCTGGAATTTGAGTGGGAGAGCTCAGTTTGCAGTTATATTGTGTTGGTTTCCATGGCCTCTTACTCCGATGTGCACAAGAGAGAAGAGATTGTTACTTCTTCCTTTTTTTTGTTCTTTTTCTGTACTACTCACCTACTTTGTCATTTCATTGTGAGTTATTCTTTGGTGTCTGCAGATCATTCTAGTATAGGTAATCGGTTACCTTAAGTAGCATCTGATTTGTCAGGTTGAACATTGAAATGATTGATCAAGAACTCTTTCAAAGCATGTTACAGTTGCATCCTCACTATGTCATGGAGGAAAAATATTCCTAGTGAGGCCTGTCACATTGATAGTTTCTTCCTTCTTACTGTATTTCTGTCTAAGGCTTGCTGTGCAGTTTGCACAGCTGTATTTTAGGCTCTGATCCTGTCATTTGTGAGACATTGCATTTCTGATTTTGCTACAAAGTTTCTCTTTTCAGAAGTGGTATTTTGCTCAGTGCAGGTATCACCATTTGAATTTAGGCCATGTTTACATATGGGATTTGTCCTAGTTTTCGTCATCTGTGACATACCACAGGCTCAACTGAGCTAGTGCTAGCCCTTAGTGCAGACAAGAATGAGCTGCTTTTGCATCTGTTTCCAACTACTTCAGCTTCAGGAAGAGAACTAAGATTCAGTGGTACAAAAAGTCAAGTTGCCTGTTCCTGTGGAGGCTACACCCAAGGCAGGTCACAGGCAGGTCCCTTGCTACAGAGGACTGAAATTAGACCACGCAACCCTAAATGTGGAAAGTATTCATGTAAGTATGGTCTTTATAAGTATGCATAGCCACATCTTAATCTTGGGAGTGTTGTTACGAAAGGTTTGTCATCTGTTGTGGGTATAGTGGACATTCCCATCTCCTGAGGCTTGAGGCAAAGGTTGAGTTCTAATTAAAGAGAAGGTCCAAATCTAATCATAGTGTTCCAACCACAAACAATGATTACTTTGTTAAATCTCTCTTTGATCTACAACATAATACCTAGTTCAAGCAAAAGAAGTACATCAGTGATCTCCTGTTATATTAAGCAATATTTTTGCTTGGAATAAATGCTTAGTGGAAAGAACTAGCTTTGGTTTTACTATTATAATTCTTCTATTCCAGGTCATCTGGACTTCTGCTTCCCCATCCCCTCACACATGGGCACCTAGTATTAGTACAGTATTAGTTCAAACAATCCTGATATCATTTTATAACTGGACCAGTTCAGGAAGTTTCCCTCATCTCCCAAGAACGCAGTTTCTTTTGGGCAACTGCTTTTAAGACCATAGTGTTGTTTTATTACCTGGTTTCCACTGCCCCTTCTAAAATACTAGGTCCATGAGTAGCTAAAGGCATGTAGTGCTCCTGACGGGTAAAGGTTGGACAGCTAGGAAGGAAGAGAACAGTATCATGGGACAAGTACAGTAATGTCAGCTGCAGGAGAGGCTTTCTCACCACACCTTACTGGTGTATAGGACAGAAGATTATTTGCATTACTGCCCAATCTATCTTCTTCCTTCTGAGGCTGTTGACAAGGAAATGTGTTAAATGAATATTTTACAGTGTGAACAGACTACCAATGCTTTCTGTTAATAACAGCATTTATTTTTTTCCGCCTAGGACAGATCTGAAATGATAACACAGATTCTCTGTATTTCCTTTAATTACTGTCCCTATAGTGTCTTTTGTAGATTTTTTAAAAATTATGTCTGTTAGTATTTGAATTGACAAAATGTGCTGCTTAGTGCAGTAACTGCCTTGCTGTAGGTGCTAAACAGGTATTTTGCTTAGTGTAATACAGATGTACTTGAATGGTGATACAAAACGAAATCGTTAATGTTCTTGGAGGGTGTAAAATAGAAATTGCCAAGATTATTTTCACATTTAAAAAAAAAAAGTAGGATTTTCAAACGTCTTTAAAAAGTACACAACCCAAGATCTGTCATTTTATCTTAAGATTTATCTTATTAGAACAACTGAAGTAACTGGAAAAAATGGTGAAGCTTTCAAACAGGTGACCTCCTTCCATCCTGAAGGACAACTAAGGGTGTAAAAATGGCCTTTGTGGAGCAGACCAAAAGTCCACCTATTCCAGTATTCTCATTCTGTCTTTGCTTATGTGTGAAGTAGAAGCCTAAGGAAGAAGATAAGGAAAAAACAAGCATGCATTGGAAGGTATCCAGCATCCAGATTTGTGTGTCTCGGGGCCTCTGAGAGAGGCAATGCTTTGTATTTAATAGCCCTCAGTGGGTTTTCTTTAGGGTTTTTTGAATTCATATACACTTTTAGCACCCACAGTGTTCTGTGGCAAGCAGTGCCACAGCTTAACCTCGTGTTGCATGCTGAAAAGTCTCTTTGACTCTTTTGAACTTGGTGTCTGCCAGTTTTAGATAATGCTTTCTATGTCCTGTGGTGTAAGAGAGTGAGCTGTCATTCCCTATAGCTTTGCTGCTTCTTGAGAAAGGTAAAATGCCATTGTTCTGGGTTTAAATAGATCATGTTAATCAATTAGGCAGTCTTAAGGAAAAGGTCACTATTACTTTTGGAGACCCAGAGGCATGTTAGCAAGGGGGGAGGGGGATAAGGTTGTTGGCTGACATGAGAAGAAGGGCAGGAACAATTTAGTGCCTTTGGAGTTAAGAGCTTTGCTGAGACTGGAGGTTAGAGAAATTACCTGTTATGTTATCTGAATCCAGAGCTTTTAAGTTGCACTGGAGATTTTTTTTTTAAATAATATTTTCTAAGCCTGTCTTTGTAAATATTTGGGATCAAGGGTCAGAGGTCAGAGAGGAAGTGGTTGTTACGAGAGAAGGGTAATTCCACTGATGGGTGATTTTTCTGTCCTTTCAGTTGCCTGAGTAAGGTGAACCTGATACTTTGTGGCTCTTAATTTCCTCTGCCTAGTTTACCTGATGGCATATGGTGCATTGATTGAAGTGCATGGAGGAGCATGTGAAAGAGTAATGTGTTCTGGGGATTCTTACAGGCTAGGGAGGGGCATTGATTTCTGTGGCTGTGAAATGTTTTGGCAAGGTATTTCTTATGACTGTTGTTCTGGAAAGGTCCGGTTCAATCTGTTCTACAAGGTGTTTGTTTCTGAAGCTAAATTTAGTTGAGTGGGGAAAGGTGATGATAGTGATTATTTCTTCCAAGCTATAACCATCCATTAGAGGCTGCGGTATTTACTGATTTGCCATATAATTTGAGGTCCATGATGTTGTAAGACAGCCAGGGTATATGACTGAGGGTCGAGGAAGTTCCTTTTGTCTTCTAGTATGTTTGCATGGTGACTTGTTCAAAGATGGGATCTGTTTCACTGGAGAAGCGTCCCCAGTGGTTAAAGGCCTTCTCTTGGTTGTTGAGGTAGGAATTTTGAGTGCTCTTACAGCAAATTCAGTGCTGTGCCCACCTATCAGGGTTTTGCAGTGTGTTTGGGATAGATGCAAGTTTTGTAGGCGTAAGTGTGATTTTAAAAATCTGTTTGGCTCTGATTGTTGATGCTTCTGTTTCACCCTTGGAAAAGAATTTGAGTACCTAAAAACTTGACTGTTTTTCCCCAACTTAGACTAACAAAGATATTACCTTTACCTATATGCTGTACCTTACCTACATCCTTGTAGAATCAGAATTACAAGACTTGAAAAATAATCTCTGATGCGTACCTTTTGGGAATGGTTGACATTAATCTCAGAGTTGCTGGATCTTTGTGAGTGAATAAAAAGGACTGCAGTTTAAGGTCATATTTAAACTTGGAGGTAAACACTGTAGACCTAGAGATGTATGAATATATGGTTTTTTGTTATGTAGTGTAAGTTTCTGAGGAATCATTTTCTGTATTTTGTAACCAAAAGCTCTGTTGGTATCTATGGTATAAAGAGAAGGAAGTGTTTCAGTGTTTTTGGAGGAGGGGCAAGGGAAGAGTGTATTGGTAAACATGCCGTTTCTCTGACTGAGCTGCATGCAGGGCACTTTCTGGAAAGACAGGTCTGGTGAAGGGTATGGTTATGAGATTTTATTTTACAATTTCTGTGCGCTGTGCATTCTGTAAGGGCCACTGTTCATGGACCTCGTACTGTAGGGTGTAACTGGGCGAGTCAACAGTCCATTGGAACAAGATGTGATGACGCATGAAGACAGTTTTACTTTTGTGAGGCTTTAACATGGGAGGGTTAAAAATGAGTGTTTCTGCTGCTTCTTAAATGATTTATTTTATTTATAAATATAAATGTCCAGTTTGAAGCCAGTATGTCCCTTTATACGGATGACCTTGTAATATTCTTACACGCATTTTTTTTGCTGCTGGTTCACATTTACAGTGTAGAAGGGGTTTTGGTTTTTGTTTTTAAGTGCTGAATTAAGACTTCACTATATTTGATGCATATGTATTAATGCATCTGTTTTATAGACTGTCCCTTGGCAACAAATGTCTTTGCTCTCAACATACATCTAGAATTAAAACAATGAGGAAATTCCTTTTCTTTCCTCATTCAGCTAAAGCTTAAACTCCAGCGCATTTCACGCTGCTTATTTGACTTGGATGGTCTATGAAGAAGTTGAATTAGGCTAAAGGAACATGGAAATCCTGTGGGATGGGACTTGTCAAAGAGCTCAGCATTGGCCATTGTCGTACTTTGAAATTCTCAAAGGTGCTCAGCTGATTTTTTGGCACTGAGGTCGCACCAGCATCGAACACTTCTTGTAATCCCACTTCTGTGGCTTAGGTTGAACTTTACATTTTGGGTGCTTCTCAAACAGCTGGCTTTTATATTACAGGGCTGGAATTGTGTGCTGTTAATCTCTGACTAGGCAGGATCCAGATGCTATCTTAACTGCTGAGTGTAGAAGCTATTTGGTACTGTCCCTTGGAAGTGAGACTCAATTATCCATCTGCCGGAGGCCTTAAGCTGCCTCAAGATTCCCCAGGAGCTCCTTCCTCATACATACACTCATTTCCTCCTCAAAGGATGCACAACAATTGAAGCAAATGGGCCTGTATTTTACAGATTATTTTTACACTGGAAACAGAAAGACCTAGGCAAAATAAGAAACACCTATACCTTGTTCCCTTGGTTTGATTACTGAAGTCTTTGAAGTCTGTATGCTTGCCAGCACCTGAGCATTCTCCTCCAGATTCCTCACCTCCAGCTCATGCATCCTGTGGGTCCTGCTGGGTTCTTGCTCTTTCAGTCAACACCCTTTAGTTCCTGCTTGTTCCTCTCTGGAGCCAGGCGCTGTTGTGTTTCTGTTCCTAAGCTTCTTAGCCTCTATGTTTTCAAAAGGCCGGATGAAATACACCCGTCTTTTCATTACTTTGGGTGATTTCCCCCTGCATCCGCTATTCTTTTCTCTTTGCTGATCTGCAAGTAACTGGTTTAGTAGGGATTTAAGATACTCACTGTTGCAAAGCAAAGTGTTATCTGTTTTGTTAGTAATCATTATTAATGCTTCTAGTCATATGAGGACATTCACATACCACTTTGCCCCTTTACAAAACTTCAAAAACAACCTTAACACTATACTTAGATGTTCTATGAAGTACACAGACTATTTGAAGAAAATCTAATATCCATACTTTATAATAGTTAAAGCCCTGTAAAGATAGCTTGAATCCTGTGGATCCAGATCTACAGTTTTCTTTATGCCTTTGTCCTGCTCATCCTTCATGATTAAACCAGCTTTTATCCCCCTGTGATGTCAGTTACAAAGGTTCTAGAGCTCATTCAGCCACCAGATTGTATTTGATGTACAGAGATGTATGAAGCAAGCAGAATGTCCTGTCAGTGGCTAGAGAGGGCTTTGATTTACTGAATGAGATGCTACTCTACTGCAAATAATTGAAACAAAGAAGTATTCTTCAGAAACAAGCTTTGTTTTGTATTGTTTAACTGTAGAAGTAGGGCACTGTCATCTTTCCCCATTTGCGAATGCAGAAACTCCGTAGACTTTAATGATAAAGAATTTCCATCAGAAGAAGCTGCAGTTTACAGCTAAGTTGTTTTATCTGAAAGAGCTGGTTTTTCCCTTCAGTTTTTTAACCCTTACTTTTGTGTCTGAATATAGTGCTGGCTGGGCCCAAATATCCTGTCACTATCACTATGACAATTCAGTGATACTTGCATTTACATTTATAGTGCTGCATTGCTATTATGCTGTTATGAAAATTATAGGTGCTTTCTACTGCTGGAAGTATTTACTACCGAGGTTAAGTTGTCATTAAAGCATAAATACTGTTTATTAGTGATTAATCAAAACATGCTAGCAGGGTTATCCTAACAGTGAGTAAAAATATGTTGATAGATGGCATAGAGGAGAATATTCTTAGCTGTTACAGGAGGGCCAAACTCTTCAATAAGCAGAGCCCTCCATTCTTGTAACATACATTTTATTGGGAGCTGAAATCAGTAAATATAAAATGAAGACTGAGAATAACTTGAATCATGCTCTGAGGATTTGCCTTTCTGGAATGGTCCTGTTCATACAGTCATCTTTGGGGGCAAGGTGCCGTTCAGGTCAGGTTGTTGTCTGAAAGAAAATGCTAGAAAATCTATCTAGCATGTCTGTAGCTCTGGATCAGGAAGGAGTTAATTCAGGGTACACATGAGCTGAGTGACTCAGATTCATAAAAAATATGGGAGGTGTTTCAGCTTCAAGACCTAAGCTGGACATTATTAAGTGTGGAGGCTGTTGCAACCTCATGACTTGTAGTTTGCTGTGGGAATTGGAGTGTGAAATGTTATCATCTGCTGCCATGATCTGCTTTGACTTCCTGCCTGTGTTCTGCCTTAAAATTGAAGGTTCAGTTGCTGAAAAATGATCCCCAAGTATGACAGTGACAAGCACATGAATATGTAATAAGTGGTTGAAGAAACAGCTAGAGAGCAATTCCTGAAAGGATTTCCCTATGCTGATCAATGTGAGCTGTTTTAATTAGCTGAGCAGCTGGATTTTAGCTGCTGCTTAACTACATCCTCACTTGTCCAGCCAGTGGGAAGTTGCAGTTGTGGCATTCATTAAGTGATGCAGAAGTAGACACCGTCAGCATAGAGATGAGGGTTGAATTGTCCCCGGACTTAATTACTGGTTCAGGATTACTTGCTTTTGGGGCTGGACCCAAGAGAGAAGTAAAGTGGTACCGTGGTGAGTCTGATTTCCTAGATGACCAGATCTGTCCTGTTGAGCATGTGATTTCTTGGGTGACTGGATCTTTATTAGCCTTCTGTACCTGCAGGGCCATGACAATACCCCATGATTCAGCAGAGAACGTGAGAGTGCGTCTTCAATTTACAGAGAGACCGCTGTGGTGCCAGGCTGCTGCCAGCTGCTTTTTTCTGGTGCTTCTCTGATCTCCCAGCGAGCCAGTCTGGACGACCAACACCAACAGGAAAAAAAAAAAAAAGTGGATCAACGGATACTGAAGGGTGAGAAGAACAGCTGACCCAAGGCATAGTCAGCGTTTGGTGATTTGCTGTCAGATTAGCTGCAGAGTCACAGACTTAAGGTTTGTTTTTGTGAGTAGAGGCTGAGCTGCTTACCCCAAGAACTGCCACTGGCCTCCCCGGCCGTCTGCTCCCACCACTTCTCCAGTGTCACCCTGGTGCTTGCGTGGCTCCAGCTGGAGCAGTTGGCCTGTCTGGCTGAAAAGTCATCGGGATGTTTGGGATGGGTTTGTTGTTAGCAAAATCACGTGGCTGATCCAGCAGACTTGTGACCATGTCGGCACCAACACAAGAGAGCTGGTGGAAATGGTGAGCGGGGGGAAGGTGGGACTACTGGCTGCACAGTCTCCACTTCTCTTACGCTAATGGGGTCTGTGTGTCACGTAATCTAATTTACACATCTTGGTTGGAGGACTGGGAGTCCTCTGCAGTGGAGGCATTGAAGAGGTTGAGCACTGTGGATACATTTTCAGTGTAGATTCATTTAATCCGCAGGATTAATACAGTTCTCTCTACTGCATCCACATCATGAAGGTGGGATAGCTGTGACTCTTCTGTCCTAACTTTGGGAGCTTTTTGGTCGAACTAATAGGTCTACCTTTGGCCCTCTATCAGCGTGATGGTAAATCTGATCTTTTGCACCACCCTTAATTTAACTATAAAATTGCTAACATCTTTCTGTGACTCAGTCTGCAGTGAAATCATTTAGGTGGCATTTTAAACATTTTGTGTTTGGAATAATGTCTTCTAATAAGTTTTTAAAATGTTACACTGTAGTACACTGTCTGTTATACAGACGGCATGATTTCTAAAGTAACTGAGAGGAATATATCATGCCTTTTATTAAAATGGTGTTTTGCCTCACAGTAATTTCAACATCAGCTATCTAAAAATTCTTGGCTCACATTCCGAGAAGTCACAGGACATCAGAAATAGCAACATTTTAACTTTTTTTTACTCTGTGTGTGTAAGACAGGATCAATAACCATCACAATTAAAAATATGTTAAAAATCTTTTACACAGGTGTGTGAACCTAAGGACTGATAATTTAAGAAAAGCTTCATATAACATGACATGAAGGATAAATTTTGAGACTTTGCAGCAGATGCTTAAGTATATTAATTTTTTAGAACAAGCAATCATTCTTTTTCTCCCCCCCCCCCCCCGCTTTTGTGTATGTCTAGAGTGATGTATGAAAAAAGCGCAATCAGTTTTCCTGTAGAATATTCATTGTTATGTCAGTTTAGATAAGGAAACCAAAGGTCCTGGTTCTGATAAAGGGAGCAGGCATTGTGGAGGATGGCTCGATTCCCACTGAGAATCCCATGCAAGCCAATAGGAGACTGGTGGAAGTGGATGAAGGAGAGATGCTGAGACAGGACTGAAGCTTGGGATGTCTTTTGTATTGCAAGCAGTACCACAACTGGTAGGGCAGAAGACTGTAGATAGCCTGGGGATACCCCCCCTAAATGGCTATTGGTATGCTCACAGGCAGGAGGGAGCAGTCACAAGCCAGTACTGCCTGTGCTCTCCAGAGGCAGGTAAAGCCCACCACTCCCCTGCCTGTTTGTGCTCAGCAGCAGAGCTGGCTCACCATCAGCTGGCTGGTGGGAACATGTCCATGAGGTGCCCTCAGCTGGGCTGGAGCCACTGCTGCTCCTGAAACAGCTAAAAGACGTGTGGATGAAAGGTAGCCAGGACCTCCTGGCCTCTTTGCTTGGGTAATGTGTGACTTGAACACTGTCCTGCTCCGGGCACACACAAATCCCTGGCCTGCTCGCTCGGAGGTGCTTGCATGATTTGAGCATTATTCTACTTGAAAAGCACCTCCCCTCTGCTCACACAGCTCACAGAGGGACTGTTCAGGTGAGTGATACTCGCGTAGTCGCTGTGTTGGGTCAGGAGTCACCCCGCAGGAGAGGGCCTTTGAGAAATACTGTAGCTACACTGAAGTTGTGTTTGAAGAGAGACACTGCTCAGTGCAAGCAGAAGTGTTGGAGCAGAGCCCATAATGAGGGAGAGAACATGGTTTATACGCAGTAAGTGTACTTACTCCACTAAACAGTTTACAGCTCTTTGCCCAGTCTAGTTTGCGGCAATTTTATTTCCCCGATACACAGACCTAAAATATGCTTTTGAAGCGTTTTCCTCAAGTGTTTGTATTTAGAAAAACCTGTCCTTGAAACCCAGAATAAAGCCTGTCAGGAAGAGTGAGTAGGTGTTTAACAACTTCAAACACACCACTCCAGGTTCTTTATCTTTCAGAAATGGTGACCCATGGGACCCTTTTCATATTACTGCCGGCTTAAAGTACCCAACTGCTTTCAGCATAGCAGGTACAGCAGCTTACAGATCTCCTCTGAACCTATTGAGTGGGTTTCTTTGGGTGCGCAGAGGGCCCAACAGAGGTGGGTTAGTTGCCCCTTTTGAGGGGCTGGCAGGCGAAGCTTAAGGAAGCTGCTGCCTCAGCTGGAAATGAAACAAAGTTTGCACTTTAACAGTGAGCGAGGTCTAGGATAAATGTGCTCTGGTTGTCCACTCCTGCATGCTAAATCGTGGCGGGGGTGGAAGAATAGTTTGCATCTTTAGTTATTCCATATTAGGTGTGGCTGGGGCAGCGTTGGAGCTAGCGTTTATCAGAGTCTTTAACGCTCAGAAACTTCCTGCTGTCTGCACTGTTTTCTTCCAGCAATATGAGTTTGGACTTTGCTTATGTACATTGCAGGGCAACACAGGAGCTGCTGTCCCCCAGCCCCAGGGGCTAGTTATTGTCACGTTGTCCCCTCGGGTGTTCTGATGTAACTGTCGGGGAAGTCGTGCTGGGACCAGGATCAGAGGTCCCACGCAGATTAAACTTCTTCCCTCTTCGTTTTTCCTTGACATGTGCGTTTGTGGGGATTTTGCGTGTGCTCTGGTTCGTTGCTGTGCCTTATGGACAGGAGGAGGAGGTGGGAAAGAGGCAGGAATTCCACACAGTAGAGTGATTGCTGCGGCTCCTACCTCATCAAATAGGAGAATTTAATTTGATTTGGTTATGTTAATTATTTAGATGGCTTGAGAGAAAATGTGTTAATAACTGTGGAGCAGAGGAGGATATTAGTAACCTTATCACTTCTCTCTTTGCAAGACAGGACAAGAGACCAGAAATTGTTACCTGTGGAACAGGGAGGGGTTAGCTCAGCATAAGGTATGGGCAAAATCACCAGCTGCCCCAAGAAAAGCGTCTTATTTAAATTACTGGGGTTTAATGTGTAACAAAGTTATGGAATTTGCTGTTCCTTTACAGGGCTTCATGGGAAAAAAACCCCACATTTTTCTACATCCACTCCCATTTCCATGCTTTTAAAAGGGCTTAAATAACTGTAAGCTAAATGTAAATCAGACTCTCCTGGGGGTAGGAACTGTAGTGCTTTGCCAAAATGTTTTTGATGGGTGACCTGTTAACGGACAGTGGAAAAGAAAAACTATCTGCTAACAGCTTGTTTTGCCTGTGAGCTCATAAATTTTCTAATAGAACCATGTTATCCTGGGTTCTAAATTACACGGATAGTTGCATACTTGAACTGCCTTGCTCTTGATATATCCATACCACAGCTTCACTAGGTTGGTTTCGTGAAAGGTTTTGCTGCTTTGTTCTTTGCATTTTGATTTTAAAGTCGTTTTCTATAGCCTTTTGGTCCTCATGTTGCATGGAAAGCTTGAACTTTTGCCTACATGATGATTCCTATGATTTCTAGCCAAAAATACCTGCTCATATCTGAAAATGCTCATCAGATTCTGAGGCAAATTGCAATGGGTCAAAGGGCTCTTGCCAGCGGAAGAAAGAACTTGTTCCTTTTGGTTTTTACTGATACTTGAATATGCATACTTCATGGATTTCCTAATTTCTTGCTATAAAACTTAAGTAAAACTTGAATTCTGAGTATAGGAGGTTTTTGCTACTCCAGAAGATTTCAGATTCATGTTACCAGATTTCAGTCTCCTTCCTGTCTGATACTAAATATGATTAAAATAAAACCCTAAAGATTGTAGTTATTCACAGCAATGAAAGCAGTAGAATAAAGCTTCAAAAGTGAACATCCAAAGGAGAGACTTGAGTTACAAGGAATTAGAAAAGGAGTCTGGGGTACATCTGGGAGGAACATACAACTAAAAGTGTTTCTTAAAGATAAGGCTGTATTTTGATGGGACATTTTGAAGAAAAATTAGAATCCTTTTCTGCTGAGAACGCACAATGAAATATGACTGATAGAAATGTTTTCTAACACAGCTTTGCTAGCTGTGTGGATAGGGGCCAAGCCACATTTGAACTGTTTCTGAAACCAGACAAATAGGCATTGTTTATCCTAGACTAGCCAAACTATTTCAGAAAACAGTTCAGTCAGAGCAACATTCATTTCTAGTCTTAATTAGTTTTCAGAATGACTGTAGAGGGAGGACATTTTTCATCCACGTCCTTTTTGACTGTCTCTTTCTTCTCTCCTCCAAATCCCCCAATTCTTCATCCCACTGGAGTAATTGCAGCCATCAGCAATTGCAGTGGAATTGCATGTGGAGCTAAACTGAGCCCTGACAGAGTTGGTGTGCTGCACGCCTGCTGCAGGCAGAGTGAGAGCAGTGTTAAAATGCTAATGCCCTCCCTGTACTAACATTCCTGCTGTTACACTGCTGATGAAGGCCGTGGTGGAAGGTTTCCGGAAAAGACTTGATTAGGGTACCTTCCTGTTGTAATTAAGATACTGTATTAATTTGAACCAGATATAGTCTATTTATTTTCAGACTTTAAAAAGACTATTTGGCACTTCCAGAGGCTTCTCACCAACAAGTATTCTTTACCTGTTGTGTTTAAAAAAAAAAAAAAAAAAAAAAAGGAAAAAAAGAGCAAAAAAGTCCTTTTCTGAAGTAGTTGTGTGTTGGTTTTTTTTTAATCTCCTCTGTAGCTTTGCGCAAGTGGCAGGTTATTAATACTATATTCGTCAAGTTAGTAACACTTTCTGAAATTATAATCCCAACTTAGTTTTGATTTTTACCTGCAAAAATATTAAGGACTGCTATATCTGTTAAATAAGACCTTCAGAAGAGAGGCATCAGAAACCTTAGTCTTACCAAGAAAACAGATGAGTTGGCAAAAGGAAACATTTTTCTGTCCTTGTGTATCAACAAATTTTTGGTCGTGTTGTCTTCCTGTCTAACCCCACCCACCAAGTTATTACTGAAAAATGCAATCTCAACTGAAAAGCAAGATAAGTTGTTAAGTAATTGTTAAAAATATTTAGCAAAAGGATTGTAGGTTTTTACTCGGCTGTGTAAGTTTTATTTATTTACAAGAATGCTAAGTCATTAAATGCTTATAATCTGAGAATATACACACCCACGTGGGCTCTTCTCCAAGTTTTTCTGTCAAATGAGACAGAATGTGAACTTCAATACAGAATCAAGAGAAAAAGTGGTTTCAATAATTGGCTTTCTATCTTTGCAGAGTCTTGCAGCTAAGCTGTAACCTGGTTTTCATTAGAAGGGGTTGGGTATGGTTGTATACTCCAGGAGTTTTGGACAAGTTTCTGTAAGATAACAACCTAGGGGAAAAATGCACTTGGCAAACCCTTTACAATATATGGTGAATTTCTGCATGATGGTACTTAGTTGTTTTCTCTTTGAGACATTAACAACATTGTAATATTTTTTTTTTCTTCATTAAGCCAAGGACCCTTGTCATCCATAAGAGCAGCGATCAAGAGATGTAAGTTTACTTTTCCTATTTTTTGAGAACCATAGTATTGTAAGATTGCTACATCTTTGTTTTTAGTAGCTGGTTAACTTTATATGTGAAAACAAAGTAGCTAGCAGGCTTTTAGGGGGCTGTAATTTCTTTCTCATTCTTTTTCTTTTTTGCTTCACATTAGATCATCTTTTTGCTTTGCTGACAGGCTGTTCCTTCTTGCCAGTTACTAACATTTTCTTATTTATGCACTAATGCATTTGTGCACAGATGTGTTCCATCTCTGAAGAACTTGGGTTACATGTGCCTACTTTTTACTTCACTTGACAAAACAGAAGATTTTTCTATTTTAGTAGAAATCTGCAGTAACTGCTCATGGACTATACTAGCGACAGGATGAGACTCATGCACCGGGCTCATTTTGGAAAACAAAAAATTGTTTATGAATCTTGAATGAAAGTCCAAACTCTTTTTCCCTGATTTCATCATTTAACTCCTATTTCCCTTTCCGTGCTCATGATATTTCCAGGCAAAGAATTTCTTTAGCTGCATCTTCCAAAGTATTTTATGCTATTTCTTTCTTCCACTTTTCATTTTTATTTCCTTTCTGTCCATGATTTCAATTTCATATTAATGAAACAACCCTCAGGATTCTGCTATGGGGAAAAATAAATTAGTGTATGTACTACTGATTTGTTTCTCCTGGACCTATTAGTCAGGGGCTCATTAATCTGGATCAGGTTGGAGGTGGTCAAAAGGGATCATGAAAGCTTTATTCAGAGCAAGTCTACATGACGCTGTAGTTAAAATTCAGCACTTTATCTGTGCTGTTGCTGCCATAGATAGGGAACTAGAAAACAGAGAGCACCAGACCACAGAGGGCCTTTTGTGGTGGAGTCAGAAATTGATTCAGACTGCCTAAGCCCCAGTACCTCCTCTAACCGAGAAACCATCTAAAAGGTCATTAAGCAATTGATATCTATGTTTTTGAAAATATAGTAGCAAGTGATACTTTGGTTTGAGGCACAATCAAGTGAAAAAAAATCTAGTCAAGAAGGCCTGCCTCGTATGTTATAACATTATACTTAATAATATTAATATGTAAATAACTATAATGAAATATAAGTACCATGTGAATTATTCAGATGGTAAGCTAGGAAAAAATCTCCATGCACATATCAAGGCATTGTATATTAAACCATAATTCTTTTTATGCCAGTAACCATACCTGTGGATGGACCTAAATTAAAAACAGACCCTGAATAATTCCTAACTCCCCTTGCCATTAGTCTGGAAAAAGTATGTTATTCTCTGGAAAAGCGTATTTCCCTAACAGAGTGAGGAAATCTATCTTTATTTCTTAATCACAGCTTCTGTGGGCTGTTTATCTCTAATTTTCAAGAAATATGATAGGTATGCACAGGGTTTCAACTTTCCAACCTGTGGACAACGCTTTATATCACTTTGTATCGGTAAGTCTCTCCCTGTCTTGTGGCCAAAGAGGAAGAGGGTTTGTTTTCCTTTCAACCACCCTGACCACAACTCTGGATAGAAAGACAGCATCGTTTTGTTTCAATTGTTTGACAACTCAGTAGAATTCAGAATAATGACCCCAACGTGCTTGAAGAAAGCAAGCATGTGAACATGAGATGTGCTTGGGAGTAATTTTTTAATCTCAACTCTTCAAAAGTTACCCCTGGATTTCTAATGATGGTCTCAGGCCAGGACACACCACTAAGTCCAGCTCCCACTGAAATCAGTGAAGCTATTTCCATTGACGCCAACACAGCAACATGCACAAGAATGCCAAAGAAAGTAAAAAGAGACAAGCCAAGTGCTGCAGTAGTGAGACAAAGGGGAACGATGTTTTTGCTGGCTTCTCCACTCTTCCAGAATAGGATGGCATTAAGGAGCAGGGCTACAGAAACAAGTCTGCTGCCCTAAAATGTTGGAAGAACCTGCAAGCTTGTTCCATTCTCATTCTGTCCTAAACAAATATGTGGCTGAATGAAGGATGTGTAACAGCTTGTATGCACTCTAAGGCTGTGGCTTCCCATTTGGCAGTCTTGCAGCCATTTTTGGCTGTGGGTTTTGTTTGTTTTTCATTTTTGTTTTGTTTTGCTTGGGGGCTTCCTAGGTTCTTTTGGCTCCTAGTTTTTCCCAACCAGATCAATTCCGTGATGTCAGTCGCTCCCCATCTGCACAAACATTTGGGCTGGCATAATGCAGGGAATGGTGCAGAGGCAGGAACATACAGCCCAAGGAAAGGTGTAGGAAGGAGTGAAGTGCCTTCATAAATCATTATTGTCAAATTTGAGTGAAACTACAGGCTTGCTCTAAGGGTGTAGTTATGCAGATTTTATTCAGCAGCAATGCCAGCCTCTATGGTGCCCAGCAGTTTGGTCAGCTGTGAAAAGGGTATTTGACCTCACTGGGAGTGGGAAGAGGAATCCCCGTCACCCCCCTAGGTTATTTTTGATCAGTTCCCTCACTGAAGTTGCACAAAGAAGAACTGGAGCCGGGAAGCAGAGACTGGAAACAGCAACTGCTCTTGCGGGTGGGACATTCTTTCCCCTGTACTGCTGGTGATCTGAGCCCAAGGTGAGTAGGTTCAGGGAGATAAAATGGACAAAAACTGTACAGAAAGTGCTTATTTTTTTATTTAACACTCTGAACTCACTTACTGGAGTCATACGAGTGCTAATGTTCATTCAAGAGGGGACAAAAGTCCATGTTTGGAAGGGGAATTGGGCATCACCATCTCTTTTAGCTACATTCAAGCATTAAATCAGCCCAGCTCTAATGTCAGACAACCTAACATTTCCCTGGGGTGCGTGGAAACAGAACTAGAAGAAAAGGAGCAAGACCTCCCCCTTGTGCCAAGAAATAGTTCAGGAGAAAAGCTTCAACTCTCTAACTTCAGAGATACATGAAAAATTCCAATTAGTTTCAACTTCTACCTGTAAAGAAGTAGTCTAATCAGATCTTGGGTGAAATCAGACTTTTTTTTTCTGTTTTTGACTTGAGGATTACCTGATCCTTTTAGTGTTCCCTGAAGAAGGGCCTCCACAGCCATGTAACACCTTTGGTACTGCAAAGACCGCAAGCGTGGCCTCTTGCATGGGACCATTCTGTCAGCTCTTCTGGTGTTTTACTTTGTAGGTAAGGGAGGGAGTGTTTGCCCACTCTTGAGGCTCTCCTTGAGATACTGTAGTGAATAACCTTTATGCCTAGGCAGATATATAGTGAGAAGAATAACTTCTCAGTCTAATAATCTACATATTTCATGGGATTGATGGTAGAAATGTGTAGCCCGATTATTAGAAAAGCATTGAAAGAAGCTGTATTTTTAAATATTAGCACATGTCCTTGTTGTAGAAAGTAAGACTATTACTTTAAAACCTATTAATAATAGTTAACATGAATTAACTGAAATAGTTAATTGGCAGGATTGTGTTTACTCACAGCTGCTGGAAAGGACAATAGATAAAAGTAATCAGAAAAATTTGGAGCTTGATTTCCCACAAGGCTAGGGCTATTTGAGGCTATGGTTCCAGTCTTTAATGCAAAATGAAACTGGCTTTTAAAACACTCTGCAGTGACAAAACTGTTCAATATTTCATACAGATTTGCTAATGGAAACATACAAATATTATTCAGTGTCTATCTTGTGGAAGTGCTCAGTGCTCACAGCAGGATGGTATCTCTGAGCAGGTCCCTGAATGAACTTCATAGTTGCCTCTATATTGCCTTAAAAGATTGCCTGAAAGACTGTAAATTCTAGCCCAGCACTATTCCAAAGACTCAAAAGTGCATGTCAGACTTCTGTTGCGACCAGCTTGTCTGTAGCATTGGAATTTATGGGTTTGTGGTATAATGGTGGTTGTACTTATACAGACGTCTTGATCTCATAGCTTAAAATGCCCCCTGTGCCATAATCTTTATGTGTTTCAAATATAAATGACATACCAAGTGCACTTGAAAAGTAGGACCCAGAGAAGAAACAGTAGAGGAAAAACATTCAAAACATAAGTATACAGCACAAACTGAGTACCCTTTAATATGCACATTCAAAAATAATTGGATAAAGCCCACTAAATAGTGCTTGTAAGAAATATGTACAAAAAATGAATCTATAAGTCACCGATCTGTCCTCTATTTACAGTATTACTAGTCATCCTTTGCTTGCTTAAACTCTACTATACTAGGTTAAACACGTTTAGATGCCCCATTGGCACTAATGGAAATAAATAGTGACAGTGTTATGAGTTGATTTCACATTTTTTTCTTTCCCCTGAGACCACTAAAGTTGCAAGACAAAACAGCGCGGATTTTATGCACTGAGTTTTTCCTGTCTCACCCCTTCTTTAACTGCTTTGCTTACCTTTTACTTAAATACTACTAAGCATATGCTTCTGGAAATGTCAACAGTTCTCACCCTGAACATTTCTTAGTGTGGAAGTTGAGAAGCCAACTGCCTTCAGTTGTCAGTATGTAAACCTGCACTGAAATACATTTCCATTGACTCCCCTGATGGAAGAAAGGTTTCTTAAATCTTAAAGCTGTCATAATTTGAAATCTGGGGGAAAAATTAATAGCATGCTTTTTCAAGGCAATCCACAAAGCGAATGAAGAATAGACTTACAGGATCAAAAGACCACAAGGCCAGAAAAGTGGCTGCAGGTTTTTTTCTTTTGTTTTTAAATCAGGTGTGTGCTATATTTTAAAAATTCATGTCTTCTCTCATACACTTTTTAATTTAAAGTCATTTCTTTGAAATGGTGAAGGAATAAAAGCTGTGCAAGTCTGGGGGCAAGGATTATTTAGAAAGTTTATATTTTCTTTTCCCTAGCATTTGTGGAACTCCAATACGTGAAAGCAAAAGATGCAGTAGCTTTCACCTCTGCTCCTACTGTGGATTTAAAACCTTCCAAAACAAAAGATGTTCTAAAAGTGTGGTTGTAACAAAAATGTGACAGCAAAAAGGGGGGAATGGTTGATGGAAGAAGGGAAGAACTTTGTCAAGGTCCTTAAAAAATAAATGTTTATATTAAGTGTTTACGTACATGGAAGTAGCTTGATTCCATAAATGTTGTTTGTTGGTTTGTTTGGTTTTTTGTTTTTGTTTTTTCAAATAGACTGAGCACGTTCTGAAAACATATGTGATAACTTGGGTATTAGCCCTTTTGAAGAGACATATTTATATCTAGTAAAGTTTTTTATATGTAAATATTTTAAATGTGTTGTTTTCAAGTGAGTTTACTTGTTTACTTGAAATTTGGAGTTTGGATGTATTGCATAGTTACCTCACTGGCATTTTTTTGCCTATGTTAAGAAAGGAAAAAGGTCTTTCAGACTTTTTTTAGGTTTTTCTTATTTGTTTTAATAACTTTAATAAATTGGAGTTCATTTAGAGTCTCACAGGAGGAAAGAGCATGTAGAATTTATCTAGAAATGAAGAAAGAATCAAAGAATTTGACAGTTTTATCAATTCAGTTTTACATCTCTCATTAATTAGCTTTTATTTCTAATGCTCTTATCATTGTAATTTGGCTATACCCCAAGCAGTTGTATTGAATACATTTACCAAATGAACGCTTTCTTCCATCCTCTTTGCAAAAGTAATCTTGGAATTGGTTGGTTTGGGTCAGTTCGTTTTGTTTTGTTTTTTTTCTTTAATGTGTGTATTAGATCAATGCTGTGTTAAGATCTCTGAAGAAGTGAAGGTGAGGTATAGGGGATTTTTATTTACTTATTGTAGCCAAACAATTTTTACAGAACTGGTTTAGGAGATGTGCGGTCATGGCCGAAACTTTGAGGTGTGCCTCTTACTGGGATCAAGCTGCCTGCCCATACCTCTTTTGTAGGTGGGAGTATAAATTATGGGATCCCAGCTTCTTTGCATCTGTATCAGCTCCTCAGTGTAACCAATTATTTTTGGAAGGGAAAAAGCGCAGACCCAAATAAACCGTGATTTTAAACTAAATAAAGCATTCGAAGAGATTTGACTTCCCTCTTCTCATTCCTACCGTGGCTCTTTGTTGAGCCATACAGTGGACATTTCCATATTCTGTTATGTTCTTCATGGTTAATTTATTGCAAGGGAAACTTCTAAACAGCCATCGTTAAAATCAGCATGAGACTAGGAATAAAATCTGCTTTTATTTTAGTTTTTTAAGACACTATATTGTGAATGGATATTACAGTTGTCCTCTTACAACACTGGCACGTGCGCTATTCTTGCGTGACTAACCCATTTGATCATGGTTTCTGGCACTCTGAAGCCTTCGTTTGTTTTTCTTCACCTCCTCTTCCTCTTCTGTAACCCCTTCTTTTTTTCCTCTAGCACTCATGAATAGTGCACATCAAAAATGCCCTGTGGAAGAGGTATGTTTGCCACAACACTATGCAACTCTTGAATCAAGTATGCTTTGCTGATTTCAGCTAATGATTCTGTGATGGCACAGGAACAGCATAATTGTCAGCTTTTGCACAATAAGACTCTACCACTTCCTAAATTGCACTTGCTATGCAAAAATTTGTCCCTCGGATAAATTTCCTTTTCTCTCTAAAGAAATAAAAATGAAAATTTAATGTGGCCATTGTAAAAATTATTTGAATATAAATATGGCAAAAACAGAAAAATTAACAGGTCAGGATTCACTTATTTTATGTCACTTAAAACACATGGTTGGGGGGGGGGGGAAATGTTGCTGACTTTTAATCCACAAGTGATTAAACTTTAGGAAATTTCTAGCTGGAAACATTTAATTTTTTCTTTTTACATAGAGGAGAGTGAATTAGATTTTGTGCCCTAGTACTTTTTCCCTTCTTTAAAACAAACAAAAAGAGACATTAAAAAAAGATTAAAGAACACATCTCAGAAATGCGCCATCAAAAGCAAAGGCTTTTATTCATGGATTTTTTTTAACTAAAGAAAAAGAAGTTTCAACTCTAGGGGTACCACAACGCAGAATGCGGGAACGTGTGGCGAGGAAGAAGAAAGGGGACAGGACCATCTCTCTTGGTGGTAACTTGAACAGAGGGTGACTTAAACAGACTACGAAACTGCACCCTAAACCTTTTAAAAATTTCTCCTCATATTTAATACAAATAATTTTTTTTAAAACTTGGCCACTCTTAAAATCTGGAATTTATGATCAGATGCTGTATGTTCTCCATTTCATTGATAGTGGATTGGTAAGGGCTCTGCTATTATCCTCAGCTTATTGCTGTGACAGTATATTTTAACCTCTTCAAAACTTTTGTTTCTTGTCTTTAAATAGCTTCTCGGACCTCTAGCCATAGTGAGCAGCAGAGGGATAGAAGGTATGATGCTGTTATTTATATTGCAATTAGGTGTTACTGTAAAACTTGTTAGATTGTGTCACAGTGTTACTTTTCATGGCTTTCTCCTCTAGTTTATCTTTTTTCCTTCTCTCTATCCTTAGTGTGTTTAAAAACAAAATAAGACTTGGAATAAAATAAATATACTGTGATTCTTAAGCACAGGATAGGTTAAGAGTTTGAGGCGTTTTCTCATCAACTTTTGTATGTGTCCTCAAAAAAAGGATGCAGCCAGCCATCAAACCTCTGCAGAACTGCTTTACTTTCCTGCCATCTATTTAGAGGATCACTTCAGAATGAAAATAAGCACACTCTCAGACCTCCTTCCAGTTTCTCAAAGGGTATTGAGAAAGGAGGTCACCAACCTGGGTAGGTGGTGAACCGAGTCTGCCATTATTTCAGGTGTGAGGGAACTGTAGCCCTCTTTTTTTTTAAAAAAAAATTCTTTTTACAGTAGTTTTAGAAGTTATGCTTCTGCAGGTTTTTTCTGTCAGCAGACAGAGGCTTCTGTAGCAGATGCTTGATCCACTCACAAAACTCACTTCTTGAAGAGTATTTTGTGTGAGACTCCAGATTGATCAGTGGTACCCTGGGGGCCATGGTCTGGGAACGTGGGCCATCACTGCAGCTTATGCTCTAAAGCAGTTGTGACAGTGATAAAACAGGGGTAGTACCTATGGGTCCTTAACTGTCACAGAAGTCCCTGTTGTGCTAGATGCTGTAAGCAAATAGGCCCTGTCCCAAAGGCCTTGTGAGGCTTGCTCTGCCCCACTTCAGCACAGTCGGAGGTTTCCCTACAGGTCGGAGGATAGACAAGATTTTAGGTAGGCAGCCAGAAGCAGTTTTAACTATCCTACTGTTCTCACATTGTAGCAGGCCAAGGGCAAACACATGATTAGTTCTCATTATCCCATGAAGACTAAGACTCCTTCCATCTAATTGAGTTACACTTGTGTTTAAGTACTTTAAGCATGTAAATTATTTCACTGAAGCCAATAAACCTACTTTTTGGCTTAGGCATTTAATTAGGTGCTTTGAATGGAAGCCTAAGTGCTTGCTAGAAAGGTCCGGTAAGTTACTTTGAAATCATGGAAAAACATCTTGATTAAATCAAAAAGACCTGAGCTATTTTGATTTCCCATGCTGAGAAAACCTTTGTCTTTTATCCTTATAAGAACTATTTTTAAATGTTTTAGGTGATTATTCCCCTTTGCCTTCATTTCCAGGCGTCCTGAAATTACAATAGTTGCTGCTGAACCCCTCCGGCCATCCTCCTGGTTTCCAGGTGCAAGCCCTGTCACTCCTCAGGGATTAGGATTCCCTTCTGCTTCATCTCATGCTCAGTGGAGGAGAAATGAGCGTATTCCAGCTGAGGTGAGTGTGAATTTACATGAGGTGTGTTTGATTTACAAAGGTAAAAAGCACGTTAAGTTAGAGAGGAACAGAGTTTTTGCTTGCTTAGACTTTCATCACATTGAAGAAAAGACTATGGCAGTGTTCTTTTCCTCTGCGTATGTTAATTTATTATTTTTAAATTTATGCGCTTCTCTTTTTTTTTTTTTTTAAAGGATCACATCTGGACATACATTAATATTTATCTCTCTGTTTTGTAGCTTCCACCATCATATGAGCAGGTGATAAAAGAAATCAATCAAGTGCAAGTCAATACAACAAATAACAATAATGCTGCTGCTCCTAGACATACCACTACTTCTGCAACACAAACTGACTTTCCAGAGGAACTAATCAGCCATTTGTCGGGAAGTAATGTAAAAACTAGTGTGCCTACACACTGGGAATCTGCAGGCTATCCAGGTGAGGCTGTTTTGGATTTCTCATTGATGAAGACCTTACTCTGTCTCCTGAAGATGTTCTTTATTATTGGTCTGTGCAGCACTTAATATGAATAACAGTTAAATTTCTGTGAATGATTACTGCTGTAAATTTCTGTAAAAACCCGCTCTTCTGAAGCACTACCATTGCATTCATGGTCAGACTATAATTAAATCTTGAAAGTTGTGCTTGATTCAGCTGTAATGGCAATTGCTTTGGGGCCAGAGGAGCTCAGATGCCCAATCAGAATAGCAGCAGTGTTACACACTCAGACTGAAAAGTGTGCAGACCAAGCTGGGGAAATTACTGTACTAATCGTTGGTCTAGATATTGCTTGCATGACACCTCATGCTGCAAGCTAACAAGTAGTTTTGAACTCACAACTTGTAGATACCATGCATTTCAGCAATCTTTGGCTTCTTCCTAGAGTTTGTATATTTTTTCATTCATCTTTTAGAAAGAGAACTGCAGTTTCACAAGCAGCAGTAAGTTCTGAATTAAAACCATCATGTTTACCATCCTGATGGCTGACAAAAAATAACATAAATAAAGTGTTCTGGAATAGATAACTGAAACCTTTTCTTTTCTGTTAGCAGGGCAGAGTCCTCTTAAACCTCCTAGGCCTTCTGCATCTCTCCTGAATAGGTCTCCTTCAGAAAATGAGAATCCCTTAATAGTCTTTGAAATTTCTGAAGGTCAGAGGTGCCAAGAAAATCCCAATGCTGTGATATGTCCGGTGCCAAAGCCAAGATCAAGAAGCAATCTCAGACCTGTGGTCAAAAATACTGAAAGTAAGATAGACAATGGAGAAGTTGTGAACCAGTCTACCACAATAAGGCAGCAACCTCCAATTCAGCAGTCATCTCTCTTGGATGATAACTTACTAGACAATCACTTGGCAATGGACAGCATGAGTACAGAAAAGAGCCAAAATAGTATTGTTTCAAGGATCAAAGTTTTTGAATCCCAAGGAACTAATGATACCTCAGGATTATCAAAAAAGCCAGAAATTGCCCCTCGTTCGTTCACCCCAAGACCTGTTACTGCAAAGAAGCCAGTACTTGCTCCAAAGCCAGGGGTAAGCAGAATTTCAGGAGACTGGGGTGCATGGACAGAAAGCAAATCAACACCTTCCAAGGAACTGCAGCCTCAGGCTGAAGCAGCTGGGAGCAGTGTTGTAACCAAACCTGAACTGCCAAAGAAGCCCAAACCTGGCCTTGTTAAAAGTAGTAGTAGTGATTTTCTTGATGCAAGGAGTGGATCAGTTGCAGAGAACAGCGATGGACAAAAGAAATTTCCTGTTCCTGCTCCGAGGCCTCTCGTTCCTAAAAAGTCACGTTACGCAGAAAATCCTGCCCTTTCTTTGGCCTCACTAAAACCGATTGCTGCTCCCCCACGGGCTTCCATACCTGCCCAAGAAAAAGTTTTCAAGTCTCCGGGGGAATCGTCACCTGCAGCCAACTCCTCAGCACCTGCTTTGCAAAATAAACTAGATGTGGAAGGAGATCTGATCAGTTTTGATGATGACGTTTTGCCCCTAAGTCCAGCTTCTGTAGTTAAAGATAGCATCAGTTCTGAAGCAGCAGCAGGTAAGAAGAAATTTTTTTAAACTGTCACTGTGGTTACTCTTTGCAGTTGTATGATCCTGTGTGACTTACGTCTACGTGTCTTGATGGGGTTTGTGTGTGTGTATGAAATTCTTGGTTTTCTGTTATGTCAAGATCATTATGAAATTACTTGGATTTTGAGACTCAGGAGGTTTCAAGGTTATATAAATCTCAGAACTTGCCTGCTGGATTTATTATGTGATTACTAAAATAATGATAAAAGACTTGATGTTATACACTAGATGTCACCTCCAGAATGTATCGCAATTCTCTCTGGGCAACTTGGGACATCTTATCTCTCACCATCTAATCTGACTAATTTATTTGAGTGCCCAAAGCTCTGTAGTGGAAATCTAGTCATGTAGAGAAGCAGGGATGTTTCTTGCATTTAGGGAAACTTGTGGTCAAACATACTGGGATACTTTGTCCATCTCACCCGTGCCTACTTATTTTCTCTTTCCTATCTTCATATTGTCATGCGACTGTATGCTAGTTACGCAACTTCAATTTTTTCAAATAAGTGAAAATAATTATTTCATATGGACAGATTAATTACTACAACTACATCCTTTTCATAAACCTTGTTTGATTCCATTAAGCACTTGGGGTCAAATTTTTTAATGCTGTTTTAGGTAGTGTAAGACACAGGTGGGTGTTGGGCTGTCATTAAATTTTACAACAATAGGTTTTTCCCTCTTGATATTCAGGTATGTCCTGATTTAGCTTACCAGCCCCACTGCAATCCAAGGAGAGTTTTGCTCTAAAACAGATGATGTGTCATACAAAATGCTTGTTTAAGGGACTATGATTTTTAATCTTTTTTTTTTTTAACCTCATTTATCATTAAACATCTCAGCTTTCTGAAAAGAGAAGCATAGATACTGTGTAGTTGTCACAGTAAATGGATGTTAAGGATTGGTAACAAATGAGATTTCTTCACAGTTTGTGGATTATATCATTAGATGAAGTTCTGATTTGTTATTGTTTCTCCTCTGTATTGACATAAAAACCCCAAGGCAAATTTAGAAAGTCCCTTAAAGCCCTAAACTGTTAAGATCGGTATGTACAGACATACAGACCTCAGGGGAGCTTACGAAAGCAGTGAAATAAGGCGACAGAAGATCCTGCAGGAGAGGTGATTAGTTCAACATGGATCCAAGTCCATTTTTTATTGGACTAACAGATTCCGGGAGCACTGCAGAAGCTGTACCAAGCCTGGAAGGAGGCAGGAGTACAGGGTGACTGGAGAAGCGTTTCATACTTGTGTCAAGGAAGTGTATGACTGACAGTGTCTAGCTGGGAACAGAGTCATGATCATCATGTCTGGAGACTGCAGTAGTGGAGCAGCCACTGTGCGTGTGATGGTTTTAGAAGAAAGTTAAAAGCATGAGGGGTGACTCTGTTTTCCGTGAATTTAGAGTAAAACTTGTAGTTTCAGTCATTTTATTTTGAATACTAGATGCAACAAACAGAGGGAAAATGTAAGTAGTAGTCAAGAAAAGAGAATACTTACATTTTGAAAGTGCATAAAGAGGAAAATTATGTTTTGGCTATGTACGCTAAGACTGCCTTTCACCCAACCTGGAAAAATTAAATAACATTAATTCTTCTGTTAAATCAGAGGTTGAGTGATCCCAAATGAAAATCACCTGAAAAAACAACTTTCATGATGAAGTGGTAAGAATGTCAGTCTTCATCTTTCTAGTTGGTGTCCTAGGTGTTATTCTTGATTTAATTAAGAAGAAAATACTTTCCATTCTCATGGTTAACCGAAGAATTATTCAGGTAATAGTTTCCTGACTTCTTGAGTTACCTGTCCATGATTTTATTAATTCAATAAAATGGCATCTTTGCTGCAACCCTTCTTACCTACTAAAGAGAAAAAGATCTGACAGCATTATCACTTTATTACACTGTAAAATTAGGATTCATTCCAGATTTTTGCAGGCATTTGTGAGCTCGAGATCATATCCTGTACTCTTGATTACTAATGCTGTGCTACGTCTTGACAAAGCATCCACAAGAAGAACTCTGGCTTTCTGAAAAATGAGGCAACACAGAGCACTAACACTAGCTATTTCTCGTGTTCCCATAGGAACAGCTTAGGATTTGCAAGATGAATCCACAGTAAAATGTTTTGTACAGGCAGGAAGAGAAGCTCTCATCTTGCTCCCCGTTCCCCAGACCTTTGCATTTCTTACATATTAGTCATTGTCATTACTTAGCAAAATTACAGCACTCTGCTTGTTGTTATGGCAACCCTAGGAAAGGAAGAAGGCTTTTATGCAGTGGTGCTTGAAACTAAGCACCAACAGCTTGTTTGTCAAAGAGCGGTGTTACATCACAGATTACAGCGTTCACAAAACCTAATTTTTTTTCTGATACAGCAGAAATGCATCTAGTACTTGGACTGATGTAAATAGAACTGGACGGATCGATCACTGCTGCTACTAGTGCCTGATGCAAAAGTAAGAAGGTGAAGCATTCAGTTGATGATGGAGAGGGTGCAGAAGTTGAAGTGAGCATATGAATGAAAAGGTGAAACAGGCAAAACAAATTCAGAGTCTCACAGCGATTTAGTTGACTGACGTAAGACATCAGCTTCCTCTAACAGAAGGCTACCATCTCCACACTAGTGAAAGATATTTGAATATTACTTAGGTACAGTGTTGGCAACAAACCACTTTATAGTTTCACCAGTTTAACTGTCACTGTTTAACTGGTAGTTTAACTACCAAAGCTAGCTGGATGATTTTCTTTCAAGTTTACCTCAGGCAATCCCATGGGTTTCATCAGTGTTTGACAGCATTTCCAACAGCACAGCTGTTAGTAGAGTGAACTTGCCCTTATCCAAACATTAATGATTTTATCTTTGTCCCACTTATATGGAGAGGGGGAACCGTTCTGGTGCAAATAGAGACTCTGGGTACCGAGATCCCTTTCAAAGTGTTGTGGTTTAACCCCAGCCTGCAACTAAGCCTCACACAGCTGCTCGCTCACTCCCCCCCACCGCCCCCTGCTCCGGTGGGATGGGGGAGAGAATCAGAAGAGTAAAAGTGAGAAAACTCATGGGTTGAGATAAAGACAGTTTAATAGGTAAAGCAAAAGCCGCACGTGCAAGCAAAGCAAAGCAAGGAATTCATTCACTCCTTCCCATCGGCAGGCAGGTGTTCAGCCATCCTCAGGAAAGCAGGGCTCCATCACGCGTAACGGTTACTTGGGAAGACAAACGCCATCACGCCCAATGTCCCTCCCTTCCTCCTTCTTCCCCCAGCTTATATACTGAGCATGATGTCATATGGTATGGAATAGCCCTTTGGCCAGTCTGGGTCAGCTGTCCTGGCTCTGCTCCCTCCCAGCTTCTTATGCACCTGGCAGAGCACGGGAAGCTGAAAAGTCCTTGACTGGTATTAACTCTACTCAGCAAGAACGCAAACATCAGTGTGTTATCAATATTATTCTCATCCTAAATCCAGAACACAGCACTAGACCAGATACTAAGAAGAAAATTAACTCTATCCCAGCTGAAACCAGGACACAAAGCTTTCAGCATCTGCTCTGCCAGTTGAAGTCTGTGGGAGCTTTGGAAGCTCAACAGTTCTGAGATTCAGAGGTGAACTGTGGCAGAACCCTGTATCCAACTCGTGTCTCTGAGGCTGGCCCAAGGGAAGTGCCAGGAAGGAGAAGTCAGGAATGACAAATCTGTAGAACTGCTCCTTTCATCAGCAGCCAAAATCAATGACAGTTTTAAGTGCCATAATTTTGGACTCAAAGGCGAGAGATAATGTTCAAAGCCATTTGTATCCTAATGAAATTACTCCTGTTCAAGTCAGTCATTTAGAATGTGAAGGCATCTGTTTGGGACTCTAAATCTTGAGGTGCTAATGCTTTGATGACAGTTGTGATACTTTGGATCATCTGGGGTATTTTTACATTTCTCCTGTAGCTGATAACAAGGGATTTGTGCAGTTCCTGAAGCTTAAAAGTTTCAGTAATCTGTCAGGTGGTCTCTCTTCTCACCAATCCATTTTTACAAAGGCTTGGAAATGAAATTCTAGTGCAAATTGAATTGACTGTACATTCCATGGCTTCAGAAGATCGATGATTTTACCTATAACTTGTATTAGTTGCTATGTTAAAGCATGTAGTGTGCCAGCTTGCTAAACGTTCTGAGAATGCACGTTTTGGACAAAGGAAATAAGGTAACAGTGCATTTAAAGCACACATTTAAATTAAAACCTGGAGATGATCGTGCTAGAATGTTTTCATTCCTTTTTGCTTGTGGAGAGTTATTCTTCTCCCTGATCTTCTCTCTCTCTCTAAAACAGCATATAATTCACTGGTTGCTTTATGCCTGATATACCAGAACTCAGTTTAAACCAAATGCTTTGAAAAGTACTTCAGAGAGAGCCTTACCTTACCAGCAGGGGACAGCTCTCTCTTTTGATATCTTCATCATATTAGTGTATTTCAATTCTAACAGTAATACGACTACTGCATTTCTTAATTGTTTTATTTATCTATCTACCTACCTACCTATCTAAATATGTCATCGCAGTATAAAAGTTCATTTCTGCCTCTATGGCAAAAAAACCCCAACCAAACCAGTGCTACTATCCATTTATATGTATTGTTCCTTCTTGTGGCATGAATGGTGGAATTTGTGTGACATTGTAGTAAATTCAGAAAAACTGCTCCTTGAGTAACTCCAAATTTGTCTCCTGTGGGGATATTGCCCAGCTGCTTGTTCTTAATTGCTTCCTCAGGAAGGAAAAGAAAAAAAGAACTGAAGTATTTCTAACTGGTAGATTAGGCCAGACATATCTTCAAGATAATGCAGCTTTTCTTAGGGTTCTGCTGTGTCACTTCTGATGACTCTTCTAGTGGTTATTTTAAAGTTACCTGTCTCCTTTTTTACTTACTGCCAAAAGTATCATCCCCAGAAAAGAGTGAGCCATCTCATCCATTTTAATCTGCTATTTGGCTTAAACCCATGACAAAAACAGATTTACCTGAAGACGTGCTACTGTGGGGTGAGTAGTGGAGGCATGGGTCTGTGCTGTGTCGTGTTGGCTTTGCTCCAAGGTTGGCAATCTCCAGCAGAAGTCATAACAAGCATCCATTAACTCTTCAGACACTAGAGATGTTTGCTTAGTAAACAAAAATTGGAGCTTTCAAGGAGCTTGGAAGTGATTCCACTGTTACCACAGGAGAGGGCCTTATATCTAGTTTCAGGAACCAAGTAAGGTTTTTAAATCATAGCTACATAATAGATGAGGAGCCCTTTAGGTTGTCAAATGCAAATTAATTTGCTTTTGAGCTCCATGTCTATAGATGCTGTTAAGTGGTAACACACAAGTAATAACGTTCTTAATTATAACTGTCTTCTCTGGTGATTAGATGTGTTTGTTTTACAATAACACTTGAAATGCAAATATCCTTTGACCAGAAAGATTGTCAAAGAACAACAAAATGCTTATTTAAAAGAAGTGTCTATAAATAAAACTATTTTTTTTCCTTTGCTGAAAGCATGTGAGAGTCTTGCAAGAGGGTAGATAGGTATGTTAAACAACATTATAAATTCCCTTGCCCTTCACAGTTTCATTAAAAAGATTTTGTATGCCCTACTGCTTTCCATCACCAGTCCTCTGCTTTGGAGATTTCCAGCTTGCCTGTTTTGGGGCAGTTGAATCTCTTGCCAGTGAACAAGCATTCATTCACCCAGCAAGAATGGACAAGGCTGTGTTTCTTAATCTCCAGTGTAATTTGGGGGTTTGTTTTTTTTTGTCATCCACTGTATGTCCAAATACCCTCTGGCAACCAGTTTTTAAAGTTCGACCAGGTTATGCAACCGATTTCTAACATGACCTCATGGCTGACCTGTTCTGGGCAGGAGGCTGGATTAGAGACCTCCTGAAGGCTCTTGCAATATGAACTACCCTAGTCTTACTTCAACAGGCAAAATAGATTAATGATGAAGGAATAGCCTCGAAACTCTTACGTAATAGCTCATGCTGGTATAAGCAATCCTCTTGTGCCAAAGGTGGTGTAATTACTATCACCTTCACTAGTATGGACAAGCTAGCAATGAACCAAACAGTTGTCTGGTACAGACAGATAGTAAGTGTGGGCATTCCCACAGTTTGAGAAAGAAGTGTTGAAAGCTCGGAAAAGGTCTGTTTTTATCTGTCTCTGTGTATGATGTAGCACTGCAGTTTTCCACCCCATAAATGCTTGTATTGCCATTAAGTGTTACAATAACCCAAGAAATTTTGCTATTCTAGTAGTAGACTTTATTTTATCTGCTCTCCAACTTTCTGACGCTGTGGATGAGAGATTTCATTGCTCAGTTAAGGACATCTTGCATTTTCAACAAGTACATTTAGGCTGGATCTTCTGTTGTATCTCTCAGCAATTTTTTTTTTCCTATACTTCCCAGAGAATATCAAACTCTACATAGTTCTTTGACTGCGTTCACTTTTGTCGTACTGATGGCTAGGCTCTTTCTGCAAACTCCACATGTATCCTGTAAACATAATTTATTCTTTGGGTTGGACTCGTTCCTCAAAAATAGTGATCACTGGCCTTGAGTTGCCTTACTGTTTGTGGTGATCCGTCAGATGCCAGCAGTGAACAGGGAGCAATGCCTAAAACCTATACAAGTAGTTCACTACATTTTCTCTGCTCTCAGTGGCAATGAATGTTGCTGGATAAATTCTTCCTGTCCTGTAGTCTTTGCACAACTCTTTTTAAAAAATCTTGTTAATGCGTGAGAAGTTTGAAATTTCTGTTTTGGCATCTGGACATAATGTTTCTGGGAGTAAAGAGAATCCTCAAGATAAAACTTTCTGAAATTACTGTGTGCTTGCTTCAGTGTTGTGTGCTTTTGATAAAACAGCATAAGCAGGTGCATAAATAAAACTAATGCTTTGGCAACCACATTGGAAAAGCTACTTACATGTAAAGGTTGTTACATGTAAGAGATTTTTACCAGCCCGCTCAAGTACCTGTTTGACTAAATGTGCCATATCAGGTAAAGCAAATCTCCTTGGCCTGATGAACTATAAATCTTTGATGAAGCAGGACCACACAGTCCGTTCATAGCCTCTACCAAACTAACTGGGCTAGTCATGAAAAACCTATGTGTAGACTGGGGAGAAAGAAATCCTAGAACGTTATGATAGCAGATTCCCTTGTCTCTGCTCCAGTTTTAAGTCTGAAGCCATACTAAGTTTACTCCTGAATACTGTATTCCTTTTATTTGAGTGACCTGGTCTGCTCTCCTAGTGTTAGGAGAATGCCGAGAAACTTCCGTTTCACCTGAGCTTACTTTCAGGTTATGCACAGATTACATCCTGAAAGAGCCTGCATCCTATTCTCTCTCCTTTTTTTCCTTTTTCTTTTTTAGTTTCCCAGACTATTAAAAGATATGGTCATGACCAGATCATGGCAATTTTCCATGCAGAGGGAGCTGCAAACTGCATATTTTGGGAAAGGTGGTGTAGTCCGCGTTATTCTCCTTTGGTCAGAAATACCATTTCTAAGAACAGTGAACTGTTAATTTTGGTGATGAAAAAATACTGGGTGAAACTGAGATTGGGAAAAGCACTGATGCTGGAATTTCAGTAGGATACCTGTCTAATATGTCTATTTATAGTTGTAAATAGGTTGAGAATTAGAACGTCTGAGTGAACATCAAACTTTTGGTTGTAGCGTTTCACAGTGTTGCTTGAGCATGGACCCCATTCCTCTTTGGGATGTTATCTGTCAGGTTTCCATTGAATCTCCAGCTTTATTACTAGGAGGGGCCTGTTGTTGAAAATCTTCCACCAAGTATGGGTTAAGTATGCTTCCACAAACACCAGAGTCGTTTCATGGGACTAGGTAAAACCCATTTGTTGATGCGATTTGGCTCTATTCTCTGTTCCTGGAAGATCCTGATAACAACACTGTTCTGTGTGAAAAGAATGCAGGAGCCTTGCCTTTGACAGCTGATTTAGTTTTTTTAATTAAACATTGAAAGTAGACACAGTTGCATACTTCTGTAATGGCAAGTGTTATAATGTCAGCATCAACACCTTTCGTACTACGTTATTCTCGTGTACTGACAGTAGTTCTTGCAGGACTGAGCATCTTCACAGTAGATATTACTATTCTGTGCTTTTAGCTTTCCACATCTGATTTGTTTGGAGATTCCCCTTGTTGCTGCTGAGGTATCTGTTACCATCTTACTACCACTTACTTAAAGACTACCAATAAATATTTCAGAAGGATATCCATCTGCCCTGCTCACATGGGCAAAACCTAGTGTTTGCTCTGTAACCTCCTAATTTTTTATTTTAGACAAGGATGGTAAGCGAGAGTGGGGAAAAAAGCTGTCTCTCCTAAACTGGTAAAAGAAAAAGATGACATGCGGTACATTTGAATACACAGCTTTCATTTGTCTTTCCTGCAAACGAGCACAGTAATACATGTTATCACATAAACGTTTGAAACAGAAGCTGTAGAAAAGTGAGACTAAGAAAGACACAGGCTTTAAGCGTCACTGTAGAAGTTTAATAAAAAAAAAAATCAATAGAAGTCTGTTGATATGTGTTATGAAAAATGCCTTGCAGATTAATTTCCTTGAGCTGAGAAGCTTTAAATGAGTATATTAACAATTCTGTTTTCACACCTCCGTGAATTATGCTCAAATGATGCCCAATTGTTGTTAAACAACATAAAAATTTGATATGTTGTCAGTCCCATTGCACAAAGCAGCACAGTCGTTTACTCAGCCAATTTCTGCTGCAAACCCAACACTGGGGGATGGAATAACACAAACAAGGTAATGAGTTTTAAACTAATTATGAGGTGCCAACAGTATAATTGAACATAAGATAATGAGTGGAAAACTAAGGTTCATCGAATGGTTTTCTCAGCCTTAGAAATTACTTTTCTCAGACTTAAAAATTACTTCTCAGATTTATTGATTTAGAGACCTCTGCCAACTGTTGAATGGTCGAGAAAACCATTTCTACGCATAGCAATGACTAACAGCTGACAAACAGTAATTTTGTGCAATTTAAAATCTCCCATAAATTTACAAGAATACAGATCTGTGATTATTTTGAGTGTTTAGAGCATTTCCAGTTGTTCTCACAATGTCCAGAGTTTTATAAGGTGGAGGCTTTGGAAAATTGTTTCCTCATTGTTCATGCCGAGCTTCCTTAACCTCTGCAGAACCTTACCTTGAGAGGTGCTCCGTGTGCCCGTGTGTTCCCTACAATCCTGCTGTGTCAAGGAGCCTGCGGCTTAGCCCGGTTGCCCTTTCCTCTGCTCACCCTGTGTCTCCCCAGTGCAGCTTTGAGGCCCCGCTGCCCTGCTGCCTCGCCAGGGTCACTCCTCAGATCGGTCGTAGAATTGCCAGATACCTGAAAGAGGGAAGAAAGCCCGCTCTTGGTTTTCTTTTTTCAGCTGCACTGAAGTCACGCTGAACACCAGCGTAAGAGTTAAGATTAGATAAATCTTTTTTTAATGCAATTCAAATGTTAGCAGTGTAGCCAGCAGACATAGGTATAAAGGAGTAAAAGAGAATTATAACTGCAGTCTTGCTCTAAGAGTGGGATTTTTGTTTCTTGTAATGACCATACTGCCAGAATACTTGCAACCCTTCTTGTGGTCTGTGTTTTCAAGTCCTCTAGAAAAATCTTTGCTCTGATGCAGCTTTCACTGAAGAATCCTAAACCTTTTACCGACTAGTGCGAATCTGTAACTTAAACAAGATGTTAGTTTTAGCCTTACCTTCTAAAACATTGTGGGTTGCCTGTGCCTGTTTTCTGGAAGTGCCAGTGTCTTTGGGCACAACGTGATGGAGCCATCTTCTGTCTAGATGGTAACAGAGCTTATTTTTAACTATAGCCTGTATACCTTTAGCTGTAGACAAATCATTGACCTGTCATGATTCTACCTGAAGTGTATGCTCAAAGCTGTTGTACAAGCAGCCTGACAGAAGAAATGGATGTGCTTTGATTCGTGATTAAAATGGGTCATGAAGGTACCCAGGCAGATTTCTGGGGAGCCTGTAGGCAGGTAGATGTCTTGACTTTGAGGGAGACCATGGCACAAACGCCCATGGCACACCTGTACGTGATGGATACGCCTATGAAGAGAGCCTTAAGCAAGGAGCTAGTGGGAGGTGGACATCTGAGCAGGGGGAGCACGCACGGGCCCTGCGGCACGTTGTCCCTGCTGTTACTACAGCTGCACGCTGGCAGCGGGAGCTGGCAATTGCTGGGGGCGAGGGCAGAGGGGGCTGCCAGCTGCAGGCAGAAGTGCCCGGCAAGGAGGAGCGGCAGCAGAGGCTGGGGGAGCTGTGACCACCAAGCCATGTGCATGCTGGAGGGCAGTCCATTACACTGTGATTCAGCAGCTCAATATTACACCGTGTTTTCTTTCTGTGAAATTACTTTGGGCTTATTTTTGGTAAAACAAACAAACAAAAAAACCCAACAAATAAAAACCAACCAGAGCTTGATGTACTTGGTCTTCTTCCTCTCTCTCTAAAAATGCCAAGGCTTTTTTAATTAAAAGGCTAAAAGGTTTTTAATTAGGTTGTTCATAAATAAATGCTGTATTTCTGGATTTTCTTAAATCTTAGGTATACTCCCAGACACAGATTTTTAGTGTCTTGATAACTGCAGCATGTTATACTACCCAAAATTATCTGTAAGAAATCATGACTTCATATTACATAATTTTTTAAATCGTTTTCTATAGGTGTTGAAGATAAAACTTTATCAAACACAGGGCTTCCAACTTTGTCAGAAAGTGTGGCGGTACTTTTGGGAAAGGGTATGTGTTTGTAAAAAGTCCTGAAGAATTTAAAGAGATGCCCAGCATACTTCCTCTCTGAGACTCTGACACTCCATAAATAACATCTCATTGAGCTACACATCTAAAAAGGCCACCAGAGGAGATCAAACTCAGTTGTTGGGGCTATGAATTTGTGTCATGGAGAATTTATTGTCCGGAGTGCTTCTCCAGTTTCTACTTTACACATTTACGATACTGTTAAGCGTTGCCATTTTACTGCAGTTTTTGGTAATGTCAGAGGAAAAGGTAACAACAGAGAAGAGGTATAAATGAAGTATTGCTCTTCGATGGGAAGGTGTACTTGAGAAAGAACCTATTGATTTGGATTTTATTTATGTACAACTATTTTTGCAGCTGCCTTCTACATGCACATATGTTCCCATGCCTATTAATAAGAGACCAGTGCTCAAGTTTATGAAGCATATAAAACATCGCTCCTGTCTTACCGATGGAATGATTGGACAGGCTTGTAGAGGAATGAGTGATACAGGCAAGGGCAGAGCTCAGGCACGACTCCCCGTCCTTGGTCTGAACCAGTCTCCCCCATGACACCAGGTTTATAATCAAAATGATGCAGAATCTTCCAGGGAATTAGTTGTTCTACAGCAAAGACATTTTGTAATCAGTAATATTTAAATGCTTTGTTTTGTTTTGTTTCTCTAGGCATTTTATCTGCTGCAGTGCTGATTGTTTAGCTTTGGCAAGATTTTATTGATTAAAACTTTTTAGCGAATGTGTTCACAGCTATGTCTGCATATTAGAGCAACTGCTTTGAAAACGTTTCCCTAAAGCCATCCTGATTTCAGGTCCTTATTACCAAGCAATGCAGTTCCTCTTATTCAGTGGCTTATACAATCCCAGAAGGCATCTGGAGCATGTTTATGTTAAGTGAACTATGAATGCAGATGTACAGAAAAGACATGTTATTTACAAAGAGCTGAGCACACTATTTGCATCAGCCTGATTTATATATTTTTTTTTATTACTTTCTTGGGCGTGAAATATAAATGTCCTTAATAATGAAAGCAATACCCAGTGAGATTAGTGTTCAACAAATAAATATGTTGGTTTTTTTTTTTCCTTTTAGATCCTTTTCAGTTTCTCACCAAAAGTGAACCTGCAAAGGAACAGACAGCTCAACCAGCTTTAGCCCGGAAACCCACTGTGATCCGAATCCCAGCTAAACCCGGGAAATGTAAGTTCTTCTCCCAAATTGTCTGAGAAATCTCTGTCAGAAAATAATTTTAACTGGGACTCAATATTTGCTAATTGAGTTGCTGTTTACTAGCTGTATTAGCTGCCACAGGAATCCTTTGGTATAGTTTGACAAGGAGGAGCCAACCTAAGGGCTGTGGTGGGAGGGAGAAATAGCTGGGAGTCATGTTCCCCCCTCCCTGGCTCCCAGCTACCTCGTCTGGCTCCCTCCCTTGTGCTAAGTTTGATGTCCCTCAAACCTTATGGAGCTAATGCATATCAGAGGTGAAATGGTGTGTGAGGGGAATCTAAAGGCTGGCAGGGAAGAGCTGGAGGAGACCCTTTCAGCAGAAGCAAGCTTGTTTCATCAGCTAAACCATCTCACTAAGCTGTGCCTTTGGTCAAATTGACTTCTGTTCTGACATCAGCTGAGTATATTTTAATGCTGCTCCCAAGCTTCCTGGGAGCAGTGCCCCCACTTGTCAAAGGAACAACATTAGTGTATTAATCTTTGCTTCAAACACAGCTTAGTTGGGATGTAAGCATAGTTTTCACAGCTTACATTAAAAAGTTCCCTTGACCCTTGTTAGATTTGAAATCTGTGGCCATTTAAGCAATAGTATTTTGGTAGCAGTTGAGGGAATAAAAAAGGCATGAAAGAACTTGGATGCAAAAACCTGATGTATTCAATTTTGTGCCAAGGTCTTGACTATAGTTTTCTGACAGTTACCGTATCCCTAATGCCTTCTACCTCTAATCCTTTACAGCTTTACAAATGACACTGACAATATCTCAAAGTGGAAATTTATCAGAGAGCCACAAGGTCTTTGTGTTGATCGTTGTATGCTAGAGTACATACTTGTTTCTGTTTAGCCTTATGTTTTATCCTCAAAGCGTAGGCATAAATGTCACAAGATAGCTCTTAAGACTCACATATCAAAATCATGTTTTACTACACTGAGTAGGTGTAGAACCAACTTCTAGCAACTAGATGTCTGGGTGGCTTTTCTCCTAAGTATTTCTCTCACTATTTCCTGAGTTCCCTGCTCCCCCACCAACCCACCCCAGTGCTAAAATACTAGGTTTTCTTTTCCTCTGCATATGCGAGAAATGCAGTTGAAATGATTAAAAATGCTAAGAAGAATAAAGATAAAACTATGAGGAAGTCTTTCTGTTGATATCTAATCATAAATAAGAGGGTTTTTTTCAGTGGGATGAATATGTTTACGAACTACTGTAAAGAACCCAAGACATAATTCTTTACAAAGGAAATTGTAATTTACATTTAAAAAAAAAAAAAAGACCTGAACAATTATTTTTTCTTTTTCTTTTTCTTTTTTTTTTTCCCTGAGCAGGATTCTATTTTGAACTTGTAGATAACTGGTCCATTGCTGCTCCCTAGTGGTCTCCACAGGAGACTGCTTGTCATACTTTACTTAGCTACAACTATCACAGGGGTCTGAAGGACTCCTTTAAGGGAGTCTTGTGGCTGGAAGATTCATGGGATGTGGAGGAACAGAAGCAGGTTCCAAGAAAGCAGAGTAGCCTTTTGTCAGATAGGAGCTGCTGCAGAAATGTAAGCTGTTAAAAGTTAAAAAATGAGAAAAGTACAACTGGGCCAAGGTATAACATGGATATAGTAGGATTTACCTTGTAAGAGGGCCACATGGTCTCAGTACAAGGGGTCTTTCACCATCATGGGTATGGAGGGAGATTAATTCTGTCAGGAACGAGCACAAACCAAAAAGAAAAACCCCAATAAACAAAAAAAACTCCCAGCCAGCACTACCAAAAAGGGGACAGAGCTGGATGCTTAAGAATTTGAACTCCAGTAAAGCAATCATTTTGCATTAGTGTTTTTGTCAAGATGTGATTAGAAAGGAAGCATTAAACTTCCACTTCAGTTATTGCACTTAGAAATCACTGAAAATAACACCTGCCTTCTAGTTCTTGTTTTGGTTTTTTTTTCCCCTTCCTTTATTTCCTTTAATTTTGGTCTTATAAAGAGTAACGGCAAGGAAATTAGGCCATCTGTGTATATATCAAGACTTGAAGTGGTGTGAATAAATAAATCTCTCATGCTTTTTATATATCAGTAAGGTATGATAAGAGAAGATTTCTCTTGCAATTACTGTCAGGTATTGCTTTTACTTTTCATCCATCATACTAGCTTAGAAGAGTGATGATTTCACTAACTTCTTTTCCCTGTGCTTGGTCACTGCCAATAAGGTAACTGTGACCTGCTCCTAAAAATAAGGGATTTATCCTTGAACTGATCCATTTTAAAACATCACACCAGTGTTTTAGATCATAGTAATGCAACTGAGGTGTCAAAAACAAACAACACTTCTCCTTCCTATGTGTTGTTTCTTTGTTGAGAGTACTTTTTATGAAATGAACAACTGAAAGTTTTCATTTGGCTAGAATCTCTCCTCTTTTTTTGTCATCAATAAATGTCCAGGCTGTCTACACATATGTTTACGTAACTCCAAGACTGGCAGGAAGTCAGAAGAGCTTAAGTGCCTGAAGTTCTTTGTATTAAATGAATTTTCTTGGTATGCAAATACATTGTAAAATAGATGGCAAGGTTCCAATATATAAAGACAAAATGATTGGTAAATATGCTGGCAAAACCTGTCCAAGTGCTTCCCAGGTTTCAATGGCAGAGACGTTGAAAGCAAATGTCATATAATTAGCAGTTTTTTGTGTTCTTTATTGAGACTGAGAACATCATCACTCTTGCCTAGTAACAGCTGTACTGTTTTCTCTTCCGTGTCCCAAATTTGCTTAGCTCTGTAAAGACTACTGGGGAGCTTCCATCTCTGTTTTCTTTCTGTGACCCTGAATTTTATAGCAGCCAATGGTTCCTTTTCTTGCCTTTACCTTTCTGGAGATTCTTCCGTCCAAGTCTCCTGATCTTTCAGGGTTACTTGAAATAACCCTCAGCTGTTTTCCAGCCTGAAGGATATTCCAGGAGCTGACAGCTGAAAAAAGTGAGCCAGTTTAGAAATGTGGCTGAGAGATGGTGATGGTGTTTCAGGGTATCCAGTAATGACTCTGACATTCCCAGGGGCAGAAATTCTTCTACTCGTCTAATATTCAAGTATTGCAGCTGAAACCCTGAAACCCTAGAATAACTTGCTGGTGTCCTGAGAGTAAAGTGAAGATCCGTTATGCAGGATGGGAAGTACTCCTGAAGTGAACTTCAGAGTTGCAATGTTCCCTTCACGTCCCTTTTCTCTTCACTAGTCTTTAAGTGGTCCTGCCCATTGGCTGCTCTGGTTTTGAGAAAGGAAGTTGCATTCACAAAAAAATGCCCCAAACCCAGGTGGATTCCCTTACCTATTGTTGGTTCATGTAAAGAAGCTATTAATTAGACTTTCATTTGGGAACTTTTGGTTTTTTTACAGCTTTAAATGAAATCCTGCATAGCCCTCCGCCACTTCCCGCTGAAAAGCCTATTGGGAACACCTCCGATATCACAGTTGGAAAACCCAATAGTGGTGACCTAATAAAAAAAGTGGTAAGTTAGAACTGTTTTCCTGTATTACAGCTTTGCCTGCTTTGGTTAACAGATCTCTTGTGACTCTAAAGCATTTGTAAAGTAAGTTATTTGAAGGACCAAAGGATGAAAAGGACTACTCAAAAATATAAGGCTTTTTTCTTTTAATTGCATCCTCTAATTTAATTAGGTAATTTAGACTGCTGTCAGTTATGAAAAGCACTTTGTTGATTTTACTAAACTTTGATCACATCTATCTTCAATTTTCTGTATTTAGCAGCTGGAATCAGGATATTCTGCAATTTAGTTTCAAAAGCACTGCAAAGTGCTTCAAAGTCCAATGAGATTTACATAGCGAAATAATGTCAAAGTCCTTTAGAAATGTATTTTTTTACCTTCATGCACACAGTACCTCTCAGTGCCTGTGCTGATTTCAAGGCAGAGGAAACTTCTCTGTAGATTAATGAAGCTTGCTTTCTTCAGCTCTTTCCTTCTAGTTGTTTTCTAGTGGTCCTGCCAAAGCCTGAGTAGAACCATCTATTTTCAAAAGCAAGGCTCTGTTCCTTGCTCCTGAGCACATAGTAACAGTAGACATTGTAGCTGTGTATCCTCTACGCCCTTTGACACAGATTTACGAAAGGGAATTAAAATAAACTAGAAAATGACAGTAGAATTTCCAAATATTGAGTGCTGCAATGGCAAGAATGGCAGAGAATCTTGTGGAAAGCACAGGCAGTAAAAAGATCAAATCAATCAAATCAAAAGCCCTCCCTAGATGGACAGCTGCCAACAAATGTCTTTGTGGCTACCTCTGCTAATAGGATAAAGGGGTTTTTAAATGTCATGATTGAAGAGGCTATTCATAGAGGTCCCCTCTTTTCTGGATAATGCTGAAAAAATAATTTCCAATCCAAGATGTTAAATAACATTTTATACAATGCAACCCCAAAACTTTTACAATGTCATCCAGGTTATTGTGACAGGTGTGTGTAAGCTTCAGAGGGTTTTTTTAAGAAAAAGACTGCATTGAATCCACTGAAACATTTAAATCTTATCTTTGGAAAGATAAGAACTTCTGTGCTTCTAAAACTAGTATTGTTTGTCAGTGGAAGTGATTAACCAGCAACACTAAAAATTGTTGACTGTAAGCAGCAGTTGGTACGGATTTCTTCCTTTTCACACAAAAGAGGAAAATTTTTGGTATGAGGATAACATCCCCATCTGAAAGTGGCAGGTTGTTTTCTTTCTAATCAGGATCATTTAATCAGGATCATTCATCTGGGGACTTAATCAAGGGTCAAAATTTTGTTACAAAATATATCTAGGTATTTTCTAGGTGGGAAAAATCACAGAAATTGTTTACCAATTTCAAGCACATGTATCCCTAATTAGGTAAACAAGACTGTTCAGAGCTATTTAAAATTACTGGTTCAAAAGGGTACTTTTGAACCCAGATTCAGCGCTCTGATTTACCACGCTGTCCCAAGCAGCTGTGCTTGTTCAGCAGAACTGGCAGTACTCTCTGGCACTGGGATGAAAATGAACAGCAGGAGGCAGAAAGGATGGTAACTTGTTAATCCGTTACTGTGGTCCAAGGCCTTCAGACATGGCCCATGTTCCCCTCTGCTGACTCTGCTACAGGGTAGTAATCTCTGGCAGGGTCAGGATGGGCAGCTGGGAGGAGTGACGCCTTAATCTGCCAAAGCAAGATTCACCAGGGTTTATCTGTTAGATCTCTAGGAAACATACTTAGATGCCTTCTTTAATGAGAGCTAATGTTATTTGCAAGAGACGCTGTCCTGTGCGAGTTGCATCAATGTCGTGTTTTCTGCTTTAAGCCTGTTCAAAGTGTTTCACCTGTCAAAGTTAAATCAAAATTGACAATGTAACTGTGGCAGTTGGAATCCTGTGGACAGCGAAATTGTACATTTGTATGACTCTCCTGAATTTGGCTCTTAAGCCCTGACTCCCATGTAGTAGGAAAAGAGGGCTGGGTCGTACCTAATGCACAATTTAAGCTGTGATTTAGGTAGTCAGCCAGGTTATTTACATCTCCCTCTATGTCCAACAAGACTTTAAAATGCTAGAATACTTACTACTTTATTCCCAGATTTCCAGAAACTCTTGTTTTTCCTGCCTGTAGGATATAATTTAGTATAAGAAATGCATCATTTAAACAAGATCACTTTTGTGTCTTAGGATTAAAGAAATGCCTTTTTTCTTCTGAATCTTTGTAGGAGTTGGATCATTCAGAACAGGGTGGAGTGCCTCAGCTAGAACCTGTACTACCCCCAAGGTAAGTGCAATTCTTCCATGACTCACTTAAAAGTGGTGTTTCTGAGCCAGTTTGCCTAGTTAGTCTCAACGTAGACACTACCAACTCTAGTCCTAACTCAATAGGCTTGGGTAGGTAGTATGCTCACTAATAAATAGGCAGGACCAAGTTGCTAGCTGATTAATACTTGTTTGCACATTATTGGTATGAGGAGGGAGATTATAGGAGGACAGCTGTTTGGCTCTTCAGCTAATGTACAGTGGCTGCTGACAGTCATTCCTTTCTGCATCTTTAACCTTGTCACCCACAGCTGAACGTAGAACATCCCTCCTGCATGTTGCTGACCTTTTGATCAACAGCACTTGCACTTGTGGCCAGGTTTGAGTGGTGAAGGAATGGAGGTGGCAGATGCTGCCGCCCTGGAAAGGGCAGATGCTGGGCCAGCACCTTCCCAGAAACACTGGCTAGTTTATACAGTTCACTTCAGACCTAAAACCCCTGGGGAGCTGCAGAATCAATGATATACTTGGGTTTTTTTATTCTTTTGAACCAACAAGAAAGAAGGTCTGCAGAGGCAAAAGTAGCAGGAGCAGCCTTAAATTCAGGTTCACTAAATGCCAGAGACAAACTGGGGGGAGATAAGGCATTGGCTAGCTAGCCCACTGCGGCTATCTCAGCATCTGCACTCTAAATCTGTGGGTTTAAACACAAGAGTTTGCTCTGTTGTGTCAGGACAAGAGAATCTTTCAGTTATTAGACTTAGGCTACCAAGTATTCATTAATGGGAAAGAATGTGGTTGTACCCCCAAGGAAACACCTCATTATTGCCCCTTATGGCCTTGTTACTTTCCCCCATTCTGTTTAGTGTAAGAGCATTTCTGATTCTCCCCAGGATCTCTGGAACTGTGACAAACATTTTGTCCCTTCACTCTTCTGCTGAAATGGATTTTTTTTTTTTTTAAAGTAAGCAGTAATAATTCTCTGAATTGCTTGTTAGGGTTTTCTTGTTTAGTTGAGTTGCCTGTTCGTTTATTTCCAGATTTAATGCAGTCTAACTTGGAATTTCCCCTTTTGTCAATATTAAAAATGCTTAGTTTAGGATGAAGCCAAAAAAGGGGAGAGGTGGAAGTTGAACAGAAGTGGAATTTTTTTTTTTTTTTAATTTAAAAAATAATCCATATTCAAATAGTAATAGAGAACTCTTATCAGGAGCATTAGTAGAGCATTAATATCTTCTCAAGTGGTGGATGACACTCACAAAATATGCCAGAAGGATACTCCAAAGATCCACTAATGCGCATTTGTTGTGGTTGATAATTTTTACAGATCCTTGAGGAATTCAAGCGAGCAAATAATTATGCTGAATTACACTATATGAAAAAAAGAGAGACGGTTGTAGCAGAAACTTGCAGTAACTGGCCAAAGATTTCCCAATAACAAACAATACTGTATTTGTGGAATAGTGTTAGTGCCAGGGTTCTCAATAACAGGAACCCAAAGTTTTATGTACATAATGCTTGTTTATAACAGAGGTGATTTTTTAATTAGCAAATTATTGATTTGGCCACCACACTCTTTGATTCTAATAATCATGGCTCGTGTGTGCTGTATAGGCAGCTTTTTTTAAATCAATGCTTAGTAAGGGGGATTTTTTTAGATATTTTAAATTATTTTAAAAATTAATGCTGTCACTTACTGGTCTCTGATTTTGGTTTCTAAACTACTGGTACACTAATGAGAGTGTGGTACCTCCAGCGTTGCTAGAAAACTCGAGTATTTTCACCGGTGTTTTCTTTCTGCAGTAGACACCTGTTGCATAAAAATGGTAAATTCTGCTATTGATGCCATTGTGCAAAGTGGTGTCTATGTCATGAGTTTCAGCAGAGGCCCAAAAGTCACTTCAGGTAAGTGAGATCCCAGGGAATAAGCTAGGCTGATACTTGAAGACCAGCTAGGTCAGCAGAGCTTCTCAAGGCTTTCACTAAAGAAGAGCAACTCCATCCTGAGGCAGCTTCAGACAAAGCTCTTTCTAAAGGTGGATGGCTGAAAGAAATCCTGCTTATAGAGGGGGCTCCTGAGAAAGCTGGCAAGCTATTGATAAACGAAAGTGGTGAGCAGACTTGGAAATATGTAGTCAAAGGATCTGTTTAAGGACTTGGTCATCCAGTCCCAGTATCTGAAAAGTTCATGTATTCCTGGAGAGCTTCAGATACTACACACACTACAGCCCAGGTCGTCATGAGTCACGTTTCCTTATTGCATAATCTATAGCTAGGGCTGTGGTGGAGGATGAGATGGCAGGCTTACTAATACGCATATTTCTCTGATTGTTTGCCCAATTTTTAGGCCTGTGGATGGAAAAATTATACCTGCTCGACCTCCCCCACCTAAAGGTGTTCCTAAAAGGCCACCTCCACCAAAACTCTCTGCAGCCAAGACCTCCTCCCAGAAGGATGCTCTTTCGCGATCTACTTCTGTCATCGCTCCTGATAAAAAACCCAGCAAGTTCAAATTGGGACCCAAGAGAGCAAAAAGTCAAGTCTTTAAAAATCCAGATCCAGCATTACCTCCTAGACCTAAACCAGGTCATCCTCTCTACAGTAAATACATGGTGAGAGTTGAGATATTCTGAGACTTGTTTATAAAACAGTGCTGGTTAAAATAGTAGTGAAAAACGTAGTAAGGTAGGTTACTATGATGTGGCTTTCAAAGTGCATCTATCAGCATAATCTTCCTTAGAAAATACTAATGGATAAATAATAATAAGTACTGTAAGGTAATACTGGAGAAAACAATATATACTTGTGAAGTATAGATATATGTGTGTGTATTTTTGTGTATATATGGTTTTTTTAATATATATATCTCTATATCTTTAATGCATGAGGTTTGGGGGTTCTTTTTACAGTCACCGGTTCTGAATTCTATTACAGCACCTAAAATGATGCTAAATAATTGCATTTGTATATTGGCTTTCCCTGTATATGTCAAAATGCTTAAGAAAATTGGGGACCATTAGAACTTAAAAAGTCATTTACCTTGCTTAATCAAGCCTGCAAAGAGTGAGAAATGTAACATCAGTTATCTTACATTTTCATCCTATTGATGCCATCCCTTTTCATTATAAAAATGTTTCTTTTTGGTATTGCCTGTGTTGTTAGGGAATATTAAATATAAATGGATCAACGTTAGAGATAAAAAGGAGAGAGTCTTTCCTCAGATACTTGAAATTGGTCAGTGATCAGAGCTGGTGACTGCTTGAAAAAGTGCTGTTGTCAAAAAAAGCACCCACACAACCGTAGCATGAGCAACATCAACATTCAGCATGAAGTGGAAGCTTTCTGTTGCCACCATTTTGATCTTCACTCTTGCATTTAGATCCTTGGTGGAGCAGAGGAGCAAGAAAGAGAGTGAAAGACGTATCTAAGTTGATAGTAGGAACAGCTTTGAGATAAGGGAAGCATGTTGCTTCCTCTCTGGTGTAGCCACACCTATTTACATAAGAAATGTGTGACATATATTTTGTAGATGAGATGCCCTCAGGTGTTACTGTCAACGAAACTTTCCTCCCAGGTTGTTTTTCCAGTGCCCTCCATGACAAATGAGTACATTTCTGTGTCAGTGTGTTGCTGAACATCATGTACCATATGGTATGATACCAGTTAGGTGGCTAATGCACTTTTAAAGCAGATGACACCACCTGGGTTTCTCGAAGTGGCAGTTCCCACTTGCAGTGGGAATTTCAGGTGCTTTGAAGTGGAGCAAACTTTTCCATTTGCCTCTGTTTCTATTCAAGCTACCTATGCCTCCTGGAGTTGCCAAGGAAGATTGTCTTCCCAGGAACACTGGAGAACTGTCCTGTAAGGTAAGGCATTTTTTTCTGCTGATAAATATTTAATGAGCAAGACTCCTGTTGCGTTAAAGTGTCAAGTGCTTTAGGCTTTAAAGGTTACACTTGAGAAATGTAATAGTGGTTTATTAAATCCTTGTGCTTCTTTAATAAAAACAAAACAACCACCAAAACAAAACTCAATAATGGTGATTTGCCTTATAGCACAGGGACGTTCTGCTTATGGAGCAGAGCAACAGTAATTACTTGGAGCGCCAGAAGGGAGAGGAAACTGGTAAAGTTTCTCTGTCTCATAGGAAGATAATCACTCCCTTGGCTGAGTATCTGAAAAGTGGGCAAAAGATAAGCGAGTAGTTTTATGAAATGCTGTACGTGATATATCAGTGAATTGGCTTTGGCATATGGACTTCCAAGTATTTCCCTCTCTCTGCTTCTACAGATCCTAACCTGGTTTTAGGGCATGACTGTATTATTATTAAATAGCTAGTATAAATTATAGCTATGAGCAGCCTTTTTGATTATTATCAGAAACCTACATGGCTGAAATAGATTTCTATGCAATCTGTTGTTATCTGTTGTAATTCATATTATTCTAGCCTTATCTTTGTCCATGTTGGGCTTTTTTGGTTGGGTTTTTCGTACACAATGAAATTACTTTGAGTGTAATTCACACACAGTGATTGTCATCAGTACAGTCTAAAAATTCCCAGTGGGTGGGATAGAGAAAGAGGCTCAGCATTTTGAATATAATTTCTCTTTATAAAGATCCCACAACAAAATTGTCATTTCCCCTCAGTGTTATCTTCCTGTAAGCAAAGGCCTAGTGGCTTGCTCGCCCCTCTAAAAGGCTTGGCAGTCAGCAGATGTGCTGCCCCAGCTGAGTGTGCTGGGGAGATGGGCTGGGATGTTCTCTCTGAGCAAGGAAGGGTAACTGGCGGCACACAGGACCCAGCAGTAGTGCAAAATTTGGCCACACCCCTTGCAATGAGAGTTGCTATCAATGCTCCAGATTTCTGACCCACAGAGATAGCTGAGGCTTTGTCTGTACTGGGAAAAGTTACATGCGTTCCCTTCCTTTTACCGGCGCAAAAGTAGATTTTGGTGAAATGCATTCTAGTTTATGCTGGTGAAAGTCATACAGAATTCAGACCCATAGTTGTGTGACCAGTACTAACTGTTGCCTCCAAAGGTGGCCTACTCCTCTGATACCAGAACATCATTGTGTCCAAAGTCAGAAAATTACTTTCAGAGTATGTAACAGACAACCTCTGTTACTATCTTCCATGATTTATAATCTACTTGGATTTATTTGTTGTTGTCAGGATTCAAATCACCCTCCAAAAGTTTCTGACACAAGTGCACCTCATGCTGTAGTCCTGCATGATTTTCCTGCAGGTAAGTAAATGTGAATATTCTGGAAGCTTGTTTTACTGCAAGACTTTCAAATGAGAATTTTCTTAGGAATTGGAGCTTAAAACATGATGAGGAAGTGAGCTTCATGCAAGGTCTGCATGTAGAGTTGTTCAAATCCATGGGTTTAACTATAGTTGGGCCAGTCTTTTAGTTAAAGCTAACTGGTTTATCAAGTATAATTAAGACTTTCTGAAAACTCATTCTGGTTTTGTCTGTGGTATTTATATTAAGAAGGTTTTACTTAGAGAAAATCAGGGAGTGTGACAACTACTGTTAATGGAAATGATGCTGTCTTACAGAGCATGCTGATGACTTGGACCTTCATTCTGGAGACACCGTTTGTCTTTTGGAGAAAATCGATACCGAGTGGTACAGAGGAAAACATGGAAATCGCACAGGGATATTTCCTGCCAGCTTTGTTAAAGTAGTTGTATGTAGGCTTTGTATATATTGCTACATAAGATCCTATTGCATTTGTTTTCTGGTTCTATTTTACTATGGCTGCTCTGTGTTTAACTCCATTCTGTATTTAGATAATCTCTTTTCCCTCTGGCAGCACAGAAGACATATAAACTTTTGTATGGTATTAGAAAGATGCTTGATTTGACACGACCAACTTGTGTTATGGGGATTATTTTGCTGTTAATTTGAAGCCAAGTGAGAAAATCACGGCTCTCACCAGATTCTCTTTGTTAACCTGGGTAGTTTCTCAGGGTCTACAGAGCAGACTATTTTTCACAGCTGCATGTAAGAATCAACACTCAGTAAGATGGTTGCTTTCTGTGTCTCCCCTCAATCTCCCAGCTTCTCTCATTTTCTTGTCCTTTGAACTGTGCTGGAATCCATGTGCTAAAACCACTTTTATAGCCATGTAGTGAACGAGGTCAGGGCAGCAGTTGGGCCCAATGAAACATGTTTTTTTGCTTCCTAGAATATTTTTTTTCCAGCTGGATCAATTTGCCTAAGTGGCTTACTAAGTGGCTGCAGAAATGGTTGTGCTGGCACAGTGCAAGGAGATTGTGTTGTTGTAAATGAGCAGCTTAAAGCAATCCTGTTGCTGAATGTGACACTTGACAGTGAACGGCAGGCAAGAGACAGGTGCTGTTTTGGAGCCCAATAGCAATTAACTGAGTGCCTCATCTTTAAAGGAGATTCACTGCGTCAAAAGCTGGGTCAAATCTATTGCAAGTCTGAGTCTCAGATTGAAGTCCATTTTGTGACAGTAGAAAGGGCTGTTGGGCTATCCACACCAGCCATACGGACACGGAGGAATGCTAAACTGACACTGGGATGCAGTGAAGGTGTATGGCTGGGCATTAAAGACAGTAAGTGTCTGTATCGAGCCAGGGCAGCTGGCAGAGATGAACACTGCTGCTACATGGACAATACCAAGTATTTGGTAACCATCAGAGAGTATAGGGTGTCTGTTTAGTTTGTAATGGTGTTATTGGAGAAAAAAATTTAAGATTCAAGAAGTGCTGAAGAATAAAAATTAAACTCGGGGTTATAATAATGGAACCATGCTTGATTCGCTTTCATGAGAAAGATTTGTTAGATAAATTGATGAGCTGCTTCTACACAGACCAACAATTTAATTCAAAAGCTCTCGTTACTACTCATGACTAATAGAGAGAAGATTTTATGTTAAAGCAGTGGAATGAGTATTTGGGGTCAAATTCAGCATTAATACAGACAGATACAACTTCATAAAAGTTAGGGAAGATGTGTTTCATATTTCTATTTTAGTTGTAAAACGTGGTTACCATTTCAGTGCAAAAATCTTTCTTTTGTTTCAGCAAAATTAAAAAAAAAAAAAGTGCAGTACTAATTTGTTGAGTGAATTCTCCTGTTCATTCAGGTCAGATTTGATCTTGATACAAGGCCTCTATACAATACGCTATGGTGCGTTTTACAATATTGAGCTGGGTAGTAGCTTAGGTCTGAACACCTAACAATAACACATGGTTATTACTTCCCAGAGAACCTTCAGAGCACCACAGATACCAGCTCCTCTAGCAAGAGCACTGCAAAGATTATTTGTCCTAAAAGGCAGCATGATTTCCTCCAGTCCTTCACATAAGCTAATGAAACATTCTTGTTTATTTTTATGGGAACTGACTCATGCGATAGTGAGCTGTAACCCAAAGCTCCTCGCCAGGGTCTCTAGGCTTGTACTCCTATACACCTCACAGATCATCCTTCATGTCACACCAAAAATACAATTGAAGTCGTCTTATGATAAAGAACTTGAATGCCGTCTGTTTATATATCCGTGTATTGATTTTTCTAAATTATATTTCTCCAATTCAAGTGAGATTTGAGAGATGTGTTTTTGTTTGGAGGACAGCTGGCTACCAAAGCCCAGAAAGGATACGTGTAAACAATAATTTTGTTTATTGTAATATATTGTGCTAGTAAATAATAGAGAGCAATTACCAATTGAAAGTTGGGAGCTAAATGCAACAACACGCAGTAGCATCCAGTCCCATATTCTGTCAATCAGTCATGGCACAAAGAGAAACAGTAAACCAGCTTCATAACAGAAAACATTAAATAGCGCTCCTTGTTTGCATGAGATTGAAAAATGAGAAATCAGGCATATAAAACCAAAATTTACATTAATATGGTCATATATCATAGCATGCCAGCGACTGTAGAGCATCACATGGAGGTCATAACTGGAGCTGATGCTTAGTGGAAAAATAGATTATTTTAACCAGTTCCAAGTTTATTGTAGTTATGTTGCCATGAGCTTGAAATGGAAGATTGTACTTATTTTGTTGTCTTATTAGATTGATGTTCCAGAAGAAGACAACAGGAAAAAAATACCCTGTTCATCACAATGTGTTAAGTGAGTCAGATAAATCTTATTTTCTTTCTCATGTTGATTTACTAGGAAGTAAAAAGAAAGATAACTTTGAAGTAGGTGTTGTCTGTGCTGAGGTTAATATGGTTAACAGTTTCTTCACCAAAATATATTTTAAAAATTAAGCTCTCAAAACTGAAAGTTTATGATGTTTTAATAAGAGTCATATTCAGGTAAAAAAAGCCTAAAAACTCACTTCATGGCTTCAAAAAATCAGTAGATCACTTTCTCTTTATAATAAATGTTTATATAGATATAGTCCCCTTCACTCACTTCCCTTCCTCTTACGAGCTGTATTCGAAGAGCATTTCCCATAATTTTTCATGAAAATTGGTTACAGAAACTGTGAACCAATCTGATTAACTTCAGCAGCGTTGCACTCTCCTCTTTGCTCCTGGCCTTGTTACTGTCTTCCAGTATCCTCATAAGATGTAACATGGTAGGGCTCCTACTCATTTGAAAGAACAAGATAAGATGGGACAGAATATAGCTGTACTTTAAGTAGAGAAATCTATCTAACCTTAAAGTGTATAACTATAGAGGTGAATCTGAAGTTCCCCGGATCAAATTATCATATGTACTTCAAGCACTTTCATTTCTGATTTGCAAACAACTTGTACTAAAATTTGTGGGCAAGGAACAACTTTTCCTGCTATTTTTTCTCAATTATGATTTATTGGATTTCATAACCATTCATTGCAGCAATTAAAGCAAACTCAGGCAGAGGCAGGAACTAGTATCAATGGGATTGTTCAGTTTGTTCTTCAGATGGAGCTTGGCTTGTCTTAACTGAAACTTTATTTTTAAAAGCTGCTTCTGCAACTAAGAAAGAAACAGAAAGTGCTAACTCTGTCCTGAAGCTTTTGCAAAGATATGAGTGGGGGACAGGGGTGGGAATCAAGCTTCTTACAGTTTGTATGCTGTGATGCTATAGAAAGAATTAATTTATTAATTATAAAAAATTATCACTTTTTTCCAGCGCAGTATTTCTGATAAATCAAAAATCTTCTTAGAGTAATTTCTTAAATGTAATAATTTATTAAATCATTAAATCTATTTAAGTGTGTAAAAAAAAAAATTAATTTGTTTTTTCAGTATTATACCAACTTATGTAAAATTTATCAGATGCACTGATGTTTCTTTCGTCAACAGATAATTTATTTCCTCGTGCCTGCGATACGTTTTACAGAATAAAGTTTGTCAAAGTAGCTGAACTAGCTTCCCCCTATGAAACCTCCATGTCTTTGGGATTTGGGACAAATACACAACACCCACCCCTCACCCATGTTTGACTGCATCTAAATTGGATACTAGCTCAAAAAAACATCAAACTCTTAACAAAAGCCTATCAGGACACTTACTTGGGATATGGGCAAAAATATAAAATGGGACAGGTAGCCCAGAAACAAAGTGATATTTTTGGCGTTGTTTGGAAGAGAAATAGGGTCTTATACAAAATACTCTAACAGCCAGGAACTTGGATGCAGAAGCTGTGTCCAGCTCCTCCAGACTCCGTACTCATCCTCTTCAGAAAGCAGAAATAAGAACCAGGGTTAGACCACAATTTTCCACCTGTTCTATCTTCAGTGCATTCTTTCATTTTAATTAAAGATATCAATCCATATTTTGCACAATGCTGCCTTATTATTAAGTGGACAATAATAATAAATAAGCAAAGTAAGTTTCTCTTTTGTTTGTGCAGAGGCCCAAGATGCGTAGCACGATTTGAATATATTGGAGATCAGAAAGATGAGCTCAGTTTTTCAGAAGGTGAAACTATTATCCTTAAAGAATATGTAAATGAAGAGTGGGCCAAAGGAGAGCTCAGAGGCACATCTGGAATTTTCCCCTTGAACTTTGTGGAAGTAATTGAAGATCTTCCTGGAACAGGTATGAATCCGTTTGCAAAAATCTTCAAGAACATGGTTTTGTGCTGCATGTATATAGGCAGCATATAGGAGAAAAGTCCGAAAGGACAATGAATGTGGGAAGGAGGTAAAAAGGGAGAAAAGACAGATAAGAAAAATCAAAAGGAATAGTAGGACTTCTTAAGAAGTTATTCTTAATAATCACTTTGAATATCTAAAATCTCTATCATTAGTAACATTTTGAATAGTCATTGCTGCTATTCTAAGTTGTCCTTTACTTATGTAGGTACAGGAGCAGCACTGAAGAACAAGGTGGAGGTTTCTTCTGCCCTTCCTCAGGTAACAAAATTTTATAGGTGAGGGACAGAATTTACATAGCGGTTTCATAGATTTACATAGACTTTCTATGATAATGTCAGATTAGCTGCACAACTTTAAACCTGAATGTAATACAGCTCCCACAGCACACAATGCTGCATGGTCACATCTTGAATTCTGACAGTTGGCCTAAACTGATTGAATTCATAGCTTCTGGCAAATTAACATAAGTAAATTTTTATCCTTTGTGCTTAAACAAATTCTTGTTAGCTCTATTTTAAGTATTGCTGCAGTGGTCTAATTTTGAATTTATTAATCCTGTCCCCTGCCACCAGTGATAAAAAGGAATGTGTCTGAGCCTAGATGAAATTCTGTGGTAATTGCTGAAATGCCATTCTAGTCTACATCTGCAGTGACACTATTGTATGAGAGAAAGTCAGGACACCCGTGTTCTGTACAGCTGCTTTCACCAGTATCCATCAGCTTATGGCCTCCATTAACGCTTCTAAAATTAATGCATTTCTTCTGTTCACTTGAATAGAACAACAGGCGCTCAGCAGAGTGGTGTGAAGCCCTTCATGATTTTACAGCAGAAACCAAAGATGATTTATCCTTTAAAAAGGGAGACTACATCCAAATACTGGAGCAAGTAGATTCAGAGTGGTATAGAGGAAGACTGAATGAAAAGGAAGGCATTTTCCCAGCGGTTTTTGTTCAGACCTGCTCAGGTATGGTGCTCCTACTAGATGGCAATTCATTGTCATGACTGTCACAAGCTGAGGAATAAGAGTTCTGGGAGAACCCAACTATTCCATTGCATTAGCAAGCCACACAGCACCACCGTCCTTTGTATCCTAAAGCTAAACTAAGCCTTGAATGGCAATATAATGCTGTAGTCAGTAAGCAATCTGGGAGGTGATACAGATTCTGGGTCAGTTTAAAGTGTGGCAAAACAGGACCATTGAGCTGCCTTTAGTAGGAATTCATGGGTACAAATGATGGGGGGGAGCCAGGTTCTCCTTCAGCTAAGAGAAACACTACAGCACAGCCAAAGAGCTGGCAGAGCTGTAAGTAACTACAACTACTGCATCTTGGCACAGAACTACTGTAATGCCCTTAGCGAAGCAAGGAATGAACGCTGCTTGCTCTCATCAAGCTTCTGTTTGAATGCAGACAAAACCTTCACAGAGGACACAGAAAATCACTTTTTTTTTCCCCCCATAGTTTTTGCAAGTAAAGCCATGAGTGAAAGTTGACAGGAAATAAATTCCACCTAACTGGCAAACAGCACGTACATAATGCTGCTTCATCTCCGAGTACAGAGAGGAAAAGATAGGTTTCATTAGATGTTGCCATTGGAAAGTTTAAGTAAGTGAACTTTAAATTTAGTCCTCCTAGAAGCAGAACCGTGAGAATGTGTTAGTACTGTAAAATGAACTGGTGTCAGTAGAGATTTTTATTCTATCAGGCCAGTGAATTTGCTAAGTAGCAGTAGTAATAACATCTGGACACCCTGTAGCACACTAGTGGGGAGAAAACACAAGAATGACTGGAAACTTCTCCAGAAACAGAGATTTATTTCACTCTAATGCAAATAACTTGTCTTGTCCATGTTCTGCAGCCAGGGTAGAGCTGTCACAGTCTCTAGGAGGGAAGAAAGGAAAAGCCAAAGCTCTTTATGATTTTCATGGAGAAAATGAAGATGAGCTTTCCTTCAAAGTAAGTACCTCTCTTCTTAGCCCAAATTTCCAAAAGGTCTTAAGCTCCTAAAGAATACTAAAAAATAGGATTTATCCACAGTGAAAATAGGCTTTGAACAGGAAAGAACAAAGCACATAGAATAGGCATAGATATTAACACATTTGATAGATGGCCTCTCTAAAAAAATTTTTGCCCTTACCACTTCTGTTTCATATTGGTGAAATTTTCACTGAAGACATTGACAAGAGGTCAGGAATTGCAGAATTCCTCTGAGTGCTCTGATCCAGTAAACGTGACAAGACAAACCAACCGCATTTTGCAGTACATTCAGTTCTTGATCAGTTGATATGGTCAAGGGAGCCTCTTTTTTAACTAGAAAGACAGCAGTGAGAAGGATAGTAGTAAAAGTGCCAGTGCTACAGCAGCAATGCCTCTAAGGGACACCTAGTACAGCAACATCTACAAGTTTGGCAGCCCTCTACATAGTTGCCATGGGAGCAAGGGGCGAAATGAAATACTTGCTGGATGCCTAGGTAATATTAAGAAGCATGAATAAAAAACAGCGTGCCCTTGTAGATTCAAAGTCATGATTGAGGTAACTGTGTCCTCAAAAGCAAGTTTCCAAGAAACAGCAGACTTTCACAGCAGGCCCCACATTGTGTTTATCAGCTGGAACACACTATTTTCTCCTTCTAAAGCTAGCAAAATAATTAGTTTCAGCATTAGCAGCTTGCAATGCTGAAAGGATGGATGATTCTTTAAAGCAGAAAAGGGGAACAGAGGTACTGGAAGAAAGGCCAGGGCCACAACAGTCCTTCAGGTGAAGGGCGTGGCATGGGACGATGAAAACAGGAACAAGGATCAAATACAGGAGCTGCAGTTTATTTTAAATGGCTGCACTGAGCTACTTAAATGATCGCTTTCCTTTTTGGGAAAGGAAGGTTTCTAGATGAAAGTTTCCAAGTGCTGGAAAATATTAGAGCTAAATTCTAAAAAGCTTTGAAGCAGTTGAAGAAAAGAAACCCTCATGACAGTGCAGGGAAACACACACAAATAACAAGTAAGGCAGCAGGCCTGTGAGCCGGCTCTCCAATGTGCCTACCTACCTGGAGAGCTTAAGCAACGCACAAAGTTATCCAGCAGTGCTATTTTTTCCTTCTGGAAGGCAGAGATTTTTCAGCATAGGCAAGTACTTAACCCTAAGAGAAGCTTCAGCTCGTTTTGGCAAACAATCTTGAAAGAGATGTAACCAACAGAAGAGACTGGCCACATCCTACTTCTATTTGATTGATATTAATTGCTTCTGAATAACATCAGCTATGCATGCATTAACATTGCATGATAAGCTGTACTGGCTCATGTTGCTCCTTCTCTTACAGGCAGGTGATACAATAACAGAGCTGGAATCTGTAGACGAGGACTGGATGAGCGGAGAGATACAAGGAAAGTCTGGGATATTTCCCAAGAACTTTGTTCAGGTTTTAAAAACACCATGAAGCGTGTTGCCTCTCTTTGTACTCCCTGCACATGGGAGAGAATGTTTTCTATCCTAAAGGCACAGCAAAGACATCAACGTGTTTTGACTATCAATGTTTTGCACTACTTTTTCTAGACAGTCATACTAGTGTCTTGGAGTCAAATAAGAAAATTTTAGTCTTCTGTGACAGTGTATGTAGTCATGCTTCATGAATGCTCTGAGAGCAAATACAAGCAGGATTTTTAGCTGTTTCCAACTAGGGAAGTACTGTGGTGCAACACCATTTTAACTTAAATAGCATTCTAGTACGTTTACTATCTGGTATTACATTTATCATGTACAAAGTGTACATAAAGTAAGCTTCTTTGGGCTTCTTTAAAAGTTTTTTTAATATCCAAATTTAAAAAAATTGTTTTTAAGATACAATTACAGCACTCGATATATAGATCAAGTTTGATATTCAGGTTTCATTACTGCTTGACTTCCACATTAGCAGTAGAATCCACTTGTTTTATGACTTAGAGGATAAGGAAGATAACTGATATTTCATAGTAGAAAAATATCAAATCTAATACTGGTATGAGGGAAAACTCAGAAGCAAATCCTTGTGTAGTATTCTTCTCTTCTTAGCCCAAGCTGCTCATGCAGGAAGATCACAAAAGTAAAACTTAAGCATTTTGCCTCTTAATGAATAATGTTCCAGTTGGTATGAATCATCTGAGACCTTCCTTCCTCCCTTCCCCCCCTAATCCTTTCCAGATACAGGTTTAGATTTTTCTACTGTTCTTCAAGCACCATCGTACCCTTCTTTCCCAGCTGAAGTTAGTTGTGACAGACAGCGTTTACTGAGCTTTCTCAGAGCCCCTCCATGCAGTAACTGCACTATTCCAACTATTTGCCCCTCCACTCCCTTCGTGTAAGTGGAAAGCCAGTCTTCACTCAGTCTGCATTTCATTTGTCACTCAAGCACTGGAACATACTTCAGTAACACTGTTCCTATCCTTAACACGAAGGATATTATACAGCCTTGGTTTTAGCTTTCAGCAGACATGGGATTAGTTTTCAGTTTGTTACTGCATACCAACTATACTGAGCATCATTATAAATGGTCTGTCGAGGCCTTAAGGAAAACACGCCTGGCAAGAAGTTACTTCAAGAAGCTCTAACAAAAGCATTTAGAAAAAGCAGCAGTGTGACCTGAATGACAAACTAAGACAGACATGATTGAGGTAGCTTCACATTATAGGAACTTCTGGTAGTAAATTCCTTTTTGCCGCACTTGGCTTCTGACAAAATAGTTAAATGCATCTTGATTAACTGCTAACTTCCATCAGACTGGAATAGAAAAAATTATGCTGCAGTCAGCTCTTTCATTGCTGACAGTATTCCATCACTTTTGTGCTATGTAACAAAAAAGAACCAGTAAGCTGTTAGCAGGAGTCATTACTTCAGAGAGATGCAGGTCACTAGGTATCAAGATACCCTTACAAGATTTTTCTCTGTGGGTCTGGAAGTTCAGGTTGCACAAGGGCCAACAGTTGAGTGGCAGATGGAGACTGGAAACTAGAATCATCACGATTGACCTTGAGATAGTTTTGACTCAGTCACGTGTCTACTTACAACTTTATCGATATGAGGCCCAAGTATTATGGCTACAAATACCTACTGCTCAAAAAGATCGGGGTGCATCTAAATTGGTGACGAAGTAAGCTGGTGAGGGCAGCCCTCCCCTCCCTGTGCACTGCACTTTGGTTGCCATCACAGCAGGCAGAAGCAAGCTTACAGCCAAAACTGAGCTGAAGGACTCCTCTGCAGCAAGGAAAGGGCGTCCAGTCTCGGTAGCAGACTGGAGCTTGCCTGAAGTGATCCCAAGAACGTGCAGCACAGATATGAGGTCCTCGGCACCATTCTGCTCTGCAGAGTCACTGTGATGCCACAGTACTTGTAAGTATAGACACAGGCGTTAGCCCTCCATTTTTTTTCTCTAGAAGCTTCATGAACGTGAAGTGTTGTATATTTAAACTGTACCGATACCATTCACACAACTGGTGGATGAAGATCGCACACAGTGTTAATGAGCCAAGAACTGGATTCCTACTTTCATTAAGGGGATTAACATTATAAAACCAATTATAAATCATGTGCTATTCTAGAAAGGTGGAAACACAACAATTTATACCGCTATTATTCAGTTTTACCATCCCCAACAAGCCTATCCGGAACTCCTGTGGAATCAAACTTCAACGTAAGTCCACCTCCAAGGACAACCCTCCCTGCTCTCCAAGCTCTCCTGCCAGGAGATGCCAAAGGTTCCTGTTGTTTATTCCAATAAAACAGCCACCTCCTTCTAGAGGAATCCAATGAAACAAACACATAGATAGGTAAGATTTCATGACTCCTGCAAGCCCACTCAGACTTTTCAGCCATAAACTTTCAGTGGATCACCCTATTAAAACAGGCTTCTTCCACCATGACCCGTGCCAATACAACTCCTGAACCTCCCGTGTACACAGCCAGGGGAGAACAGCAGAACCAAGCAAAGCCCACACCAACAGAATACCCGGGTCCTCCAAAAAACATACTGCATCGTTACGGTGGTGGGCGAGGCTTAAGTTTATGATGTTTACTTACTGTTTGTCTGGCAATTTTCTAAGATTTTGATACAAAGTCTCAAAAGTAGAACTGATATTTATATTTTTTTTTTCAATTTCCTCTTGCCCATTTTTATAATTGTGTATTGATCAGTTGCTTTTGTAACTTCCACTGAATGTCTGCAGTCAGTGCCTGTCAGTAGATAAAACCACTCTGCTTTACTTTAATCATCTCCTCCCTATTACGCAGGGCAGGAAGAGCAGCAAAGCCTTATATTCAGAGCGAGGAGTGCCATCTAAAGGCTGCTTGCATTACTGCAGGCAGCTAAAACAGCGTATTTATTAAAACTGAAACAAGTTAAGATGCTTAGCTTTTACAGGAAGGGATTTTCTTAAGACTTGATGCCTAATATCACCATGAAGCTGCATACAGATCATAACATAAAATTCCTAAGGTGTACAGTACATAATCTGAAAAAAACCAAACCAACAAACAAAAAACCAACCAAGAATGAGGTAGAACACAAATCCTAACTGCAATATAGTAGGAAATTTCAGCTGTAACCTTGAAATTCAGCTAGACCCCCATACATGAGTATGACAATAAAACCCTCATTTATCAGAACATTTTCTGTTTGACCCACCCTCTGGAAATATCTTCAGGAAGACACCTCTGTTCTGTGTACAACTAACAGTGTCCTAAATAAATCTTTCAGTCCAGTAAGTTTGTTATGGTACCTTTGTAAATTAAGAATGTATTTAACCAATAAAATTTTTATAATTAAGTCATGATGGCATTTTTATTGTCTTACACTGTGGAGAGCTGAGCTCTCCACTTGACGCGAGTTTTATGGGTCTCATTCTGCTTATATATTTAACCCAACAGCAAAAAAAAAAAAAAAACACCCTAAACAAATAATACAATATCACATCCCTTTAACGAGTAGTCCAAACCCCTCAGAGAATCCTGATGGCTTTGATACAGTTTCTTCAAGCCTTCGGATTCGGGTATGTTTCACGCTTACCACCTGCAGAATCTGTGGCGTTTGCTGCCTGCAGCAACCCGCCGTCGTCGCAGGGCACCACGCAAGATGGCGACGCTCTGCTCTTGCTGTGGCAGGATGACCTGTGACGAAGACGCGGGCTGAGCCTGAGCCGACTAGCAACTCCACGCGTACCTAAGCGTGCTCTGCTGATGGCTGCTATTCGTACACCATGATTTTTCAGTTGATTTTTTTTGTACAGAGAATACAGAGGATGTACAAAATTTTCCTTCCTGCTTGCTTTTCTCCACCTGAAGTAATTTTATAAAGCATACATTTACCCAGAAGCCCCATGTGGTAATGCCAGCAGTCTACTGTTACAAAACAAAACTAAAAAAAAACCAACAACCCCAAAACCAGAACAGCATGAAACAGTAGGACAATTTTTGAAAAACTGAAAAACGCAAGTTCTCCTTCTTTCCCAAAATGCTCTTGCACTAGCCTTTTTGCAACATATACTCCTCAGGCGTACAGCTGAGCGAAAATGTAATGGGATAAAAGACACACAAGCTTTCAGAAATGACACCTTAGGATTTCCAACTCTCCTCGTCTACAGAGAGTCCAGGCCAGTTGCCATCCCTTAGGATTTGTTTGACAGAACTATTGCTAAGCAGAGAAAATACAGCCAACACACGTCCCTTACTAGAAAGCTCTGACAGATCTTACAGTAACGCAGGGCTTGAATGTATACATATATATATATATATATGTACACACCTGCATTAAAACTTACTGTAGTAGGTTCAAGGATTTTCAACCTGACTATGCTTACCCTAAATGGTGGTTTGTTTTTCTAACTCCAGTGAAAAGTTCTCATTTTTATTAGTGAAGGGGAATTTGTTGCAATTTATGGCTTCAAAAATACAACCGTCTGGGACTCCCAGAGGAGAATGACACCCGCCTCAGCAGTACAGATGAAAAGAGCAGAGCGGAAGACCAAAAGCCGCACTGTGCCCTTCTCCTGTTTCAGCATCACAGAAGTTCTGAGCACTCGCTACCCTTCCGCTACACAAACTGGAAAAAGCAGAACCAGTAGGCCTATATTTACAATTCAATGAAGATGTTTACCTGAATATTACCAAGTCACAGGCCGTTCTAAAGATCATCCCCCATATTAAAATAGTAACTTGGAATCACAACATGAAATCACATCACCTGCAGTCTTCTCCATAAATTAGAGAACATCCATTTCATTTTGCGTGTTATTTGCTCGAAACCGGCATTATCAACGAGGAAAAGGTGACAATCCCTGACACTGAAGAGTACAGCCCCCCTGGGCAGCAACACTAACATCCCATGTCTTGTCCTAAGCTGACTTCTCATCACAGCTGACTGCAAGCGCTGCCGCCACCACCACCATCTCGGTGACCGCCCCGAATAGCTCAGTACCATTCTGTTCTCCAGTTTTAAATCGCAAACTTATTAACAATGTAATAGCACAGAGTTTTAAGCTTGTTGCCCAGTTCTAAAGAAAACATGTTGATAGTGCAAAATACTCCTTGTTTTAAGCCAAAAAACCACACTCTCCCTTTTTTTAAGCCAGCATAAGCTGAATAAGGAAAAATACTACCAGGTAATAGAAAAAGCACTCAAGTGATTTGCTGAGTAATTTTAAGTGCTTTACTTTCAGAACATAGACCATTGCCTTTTTACGGTACATTTTTTTCCCCTGAAGTTCCACACGTTTTTCAGCTGTGATTATGGCTACCCCTCAGTTCTGACAGAGGTTAAAAAAACTACATGCAACCCTACTCCTGAGCATGTTCTGCATTTCTACGCTGCTCAAAATTAACACTGCTTCCATCATCAAAATTACAACTTAAAGCTCTTTTAACGCCTTTTGAGTATCAGAGACCAAATCTATCCCATGAGAGGCCGTATCAAATAAATTGCCACCAAGAAGCTTAACCAAACACATATGAAGTTCTCAAGTAAGTAGTCTGATAAATCCCTACAGCTTCCTTGTAATAAAAAATTCTGAAACTAAGTCTCCCTGTGTGGCACCCCATTTGCGCGGCACAATGCTCCTCTTTGAAGCATCTTTCACCGATAGAACAGAAGCTACCACCTCTGCGCACATTCCACAAGATTTCTTTTGCGAGGACCAATATTACTGGGGAAAAAAACAACACACAGAATCTTGGTATTGTACTTTGCACCTTTCAAGAAGGACAAACCGCCTTCTTCCACTCATCTCACAACACCAATCATGAAAAACAGATCCAAGGCAACAGCTTTACCTTATTAAAAACCCATCCACACATCCAGTACCAATGCAGGCAACCAAACATTAGTTCTGTATATTAAAACTTTTATTTTCGATCAATTTTCAGTTTCAGACAGACTCTTGCACGGGCGGCTCGTATCCATCAGCTCGCTCTACTTTAGTGCCTGCCTCATCCCCAGAAGGTTTTCCAGCACCACCACCTTCACCATGCAGTTCCATCAGCTTGCCCACTGAAAAGAAGAAGTAGTATAAGCAGTGAGAGATACACCTATTTAAAGCAGCTTTAAATTACTGAATTGCTCATCATACACAAATTAAACCAGAGAACATTTAATGCAGGCACGATCAAGTCCATTCCAGAAAGATCTTGCAAGGAGATGCTGCTGCATTAACTGACAGAGTCAGACAAAAACAGGCAGTGAAATAAGTGCTACATGATGAAATTGCAAATTAAACTTTTTCTTAAAAAAGGAATAATGTCAAGAACCTACTACTGCATTATATGGGAATGTCAGAAAATGGGGAAATAGAATCATTCCGTGTCATCTGGGACCGAAACATTTTGTCATCATTCATTCCCAAGCCAAAGCCTTTAAACATTCAGCAGCAGTTTCAGGCAAGGATTCAAAAAAGCTCCAAACTGAGTGATCAGTGCTTTGTCGGACTAGAAGGACAAGCCTTTTAACAGCTGCTTAAGCTTGTGATGCTGCTTTAACATCTCTGTCCAAAAGCAAATGCATTTTAAAGTAATGGCTTCCCACATCCTCCTCTAAGAACACCAAATGTTTGCAGTAATCAACTTACATTCAAACTTGGGCTTCTTCAGCATCTTAACCTTGCGGACATAGACATCGTGAAGAGGGTAAATGGACTGACACGCCTTCTCTATGTCTTTGCCAATGCTGTCTGGGATCCTGAGAAATCAGAGCGCACATTGGTACCAGAACGTTAAAAATTGTACCTGCTTCTTCATCAGCAACACAGGCTTAAAAGAATTCTTAAGAATACCTAACATTCTACAGAAGGTCACATCTGTACTACCTTCACTCTCCGACAATTTTCTTCAAGTACGTTTAGCTTCTAGGACGTTTTCCTTGCAATGTTAGAAGGGATATAGTGCAAGCGTGCTCACTTTGAGAGCAAATCTGCAATCAAAACTTTTGGAAGCAAACACCACGCTTTGGAAAACTTCCTTCTATCGGAAGAACCCAGAACATTCACAGCCCCAAGTGATCAGAATTACAATTTTAGTCTGTAGAAACATAAATCAAAAAAACTCTGGAGAGCCTGATTTTACATTTATGCAAACGTGGTGGTTGATGGGAGTCAAATATGATGCAGAGACTAAGAGAACATTCGAAGAAAACGGCACATCAGCTTTTCAACGCAAGAGGCGCCTTGCCTGGTCTCTGCCAAACAGTACGTGAAGCACCAGTGTTCCCCAAGTACTCAGTAACAACTGACCAACAACTAACTACTTAAGCTGTGAGGGAGAAAAATGAAAACGCAGCCAAAGCTTACAGCTTATTGACAACTTCTTTCAGGTCATTGGTTTGGACCTCTCGGGTCATGATTTCCATCATCTTCTTGCGAATCTGTCGAACCTGCTGATGCTGGGCATAGGAGGTCTTGCGGATTTGGTTATTACGCTTCTTTGTAAAACCCACGCAGAAGAGGCGCAGTAGGTAACCATCGGTGGTTTTGACATCTACATGGGCTTCGATCATTGTCTGCAAAAGAAACGGTCATTTATCATCAACGTGACAGACAGGTTTCTCAAAACCATGCACCTGACATTCACTAATATTTGCTGATGCCACTTCAAACATAGCTTTGCAATGCATCAGTGGTTACCTCCTTTCCTAAAGGCACCAGCAACAACGCAGACCTCGGTCTTTACACACCTGCCACTTCTTGACCATGGAGCACATTTTATCCCGGGTGAGGTCCATTCCATGGAAATTGGTCAGACAATTTTTGCCCTGAACATCCTCAGTTATCAGTTTAAATTTACGGAAGGCAACCTCATCGTTCTGCAGATCAGCCAGGCTCACTTCAAATACACGACCCTTCAGGCCATCAGAGGCAATTTCTGTGTTATGGAACAAAATAGAACACCTTTTGTTAACATTAGAAAAGTATTATTCAAGTCACATACTGAACTTCCATTTGATGTTTTCTAATAGTAGGTGATGCCACTAGCTTCACAGCTCTGAAGTTTATGTGTCTCTTGAGCAAGATCAAATCAACTTATAGAACCAAATATCGTATTTTGTTAACTTTGTGAGGAATCTTTTTAAGAGAATTATATCAGATGCTGAACACAAATACTAGTACACTGCAGATTCCGGCACGTGTAATAGTTTGGGTTTGTTTTATTTTTTTAAAGTGGAAGGGGTTACAAAGTATTTGGACATTATGGACAATAATGAAGAGATAAACATAAAAAGCCACTTGCGCTCAGCACAGATAAAGCAGTAACAAACACCTAAGTGCAGTCATTTCCCAGCTCTACCTCTAACAACTAGCCATTTTAACACTGGCTGACTCATACCTGGTTTACAGTGACCCTTATTTCACTTGTTTCACATGTATACAGTTCAAACTAATGATCATCTTCATAACTGTAAGTGCAACCAGAATAGTATAATGCAACTATTTAGCCATTCTACACAGCTAACCTTCCAAAAACAGGTACCTCTATCCAGATCACCCTGCATTCCTAACAGAGGCTTCCTTTTCCTATATATATAGAAAAAACCTTTATATAAAAAAAAACCTTTAGCGTTCAGTGATACATCTACATATGCTCCCATTAAGTTAGCAATTCCAGCTCTCGGAGATCTCTCTTTACCTAAAAGTTTCACATTTCAGTCCCTCCTAAGGCGATGGTCTTTACGATCCTATTATGACCACAGTCCCCTCACCTCCTTCTCTGATAATCAGAATGACTCCTTAATTCTTAGCTTTCCTCAAATTCATCAGGTTTCCACAACAGCAGTTCATTAGAACCTTCAGGCACGTCCTTCTGTATCATATCCGTGGTCTGGTACTCTTGCACAAACAAGGACCACACCGCATTAACTTCCCTACAACTAAGCTCATCAGTTTAAACAACTCTGTCAACTTAAGAAAACATTAGAGGCGCTTTTTTTTTTTTAAAAAAACTTCCAGGTTCATAATATGAGTAAAACCTATTTGTCAGCAATTTTTTAATGAAGTCTCATTTGGAGTTAGCACATGCAACAAATACATCTCCCTCTACTGCGTAAAACCCCACTACTCACTAGTTCCTTGAGTCCTGGTGACAAGTGTCTTCCCGATGTTTCGGATATTAAACATTGCTGGTGCTTTGACATCATACCAGTCTTTTTTGGAGAAAGGATCAACCCTTAATTGAAATAAAGCAGAAAAGAGTTTTTTTACTAATTTTCTCAGATTAAGCCAGGCTGAAATATGAGCTTCCTCCCCATATGCTTTGCAAAACTAAAATGCAAACGTCGACAATTTGTGCTTTCAAGTTTAAGGTGGACGGGTTGGTAAGTATGTGAAAGCAGACAGTTAATGTTACCCATTACAACGAAGCAGGCATTCATTTCAATTTACTTCAGAAAGACAAAAACGAATTGCAAAAGCATCATACAGCTAAGATGACACAAAAACCGTACGGCGCTACAGCTCTGGCTGTCGCTCAGGAGCGATACAAGCACTGCACTGTAACTCCCCGTGAAGACCCCATTTCATTTCTTGACTCCTGCGGCTAAAACGCACCAGGCGCAGCGAAGCTCGCACCAACGCCGCCCGACAACCCCCGCTTCGACAGCGAGCCAACTACGCCAGGCGCACTAGGCCTGAGCCCCCCGGGTTACAGCCGGCGCCGGAGCCGGGCGCGGGGCGCAGGCCCGGCCCTGCCCTCCCACACGCCGCCCGGCCGCCGAGCGCTCCCCACGCCGAGGCCTTTCCCGGCGCCGGGGCAGCGAGCACACGGCGGGGCTGCAGCAGGCCCAGCTCGGCCGGGCCCCCCCCCCCCCCCGCCCCGCCCCGCCCCGCCGCGGGCTCTCCCCGCGGGCCGCCTCTCCCACCGCCACGCAGCCCGACCCGCGTCCAGGCGAGGCCCGCGCCCGGCCGCCGCCATGACAGGAGCGGCCGGCTCCCGGCCGCCGCCATCCGCCCCGCATCCACGGCATCCCGCCGCCGCGGCCCCCCGCCCAGCGCCCCCGGGCCCCGTCTCCTCCTCCCCCGGCCGCCCTTACACTTTCTTCTTGGCGCCCTTCTTGCCGCCCTTGGTGAGGCGCTTGTTCTTGCCGACCGCCATGGTCGCGCCCCGCCGACGAAAAGGCCGAAAGCAGCCGCTCGCGCGAGATTATACGAGAGTAGGGCTCGCGCGAGAACTGCGGGCGGCGGCGGCGCTCTCGCGAGAAGGGGTCGAACCTCACCGGGAGGGGGCGGCCGGCCCCCGGGACGTACCACAGCCGGACGGAACCAACGGCGCGGGGGGCGAGGGGGCGCGGTGGAGAAATTTTTAAAAAATTTTAATTTTTTTTTAAATTTTAAAAATTAAAAATTAAATAAAAAACCTAAAAAATTAAAGCGCAAAAAATCAGGGCCTTGTGTTTGCGGTACGCAGCTCGCCCGCCACACCAGCCACCACTGGGAGGCAGGGCTGGCGCAGAGCCTTGCCAGGCGTCCGGGCTTGCTCCTGCGGCCGGTGCAGCGGCCCCGTCTCGGCCGCCCCCGGGCGGCGGCGGGCAGGGGGTGGCCGGCGGTGGCGGGGATGGCAGCCCCCGTCCCGCTGCCGCGCCCAGCAGGAGCGGGGCCTTGTCAGCCTCAGGGAGCCAGCGGGGCTTTGGCCAGGCGCCCGAGATCTTCCCACCGCCGGGGCTGTGAGACTTGGAGGGGGATTTCGTCAGCGGCCCAGGCAGCCGCCGAGGGGCCACCGCGGCCCGGCGCTCTCCACGGCCAGCCTTAGACCTCGTCCGGCTCTTTCGGGGAAGGTGGTGCCCAGGACCGAGCCTGCCGCAGGCTGAAGGAGGCGGCGGGCCCGGGAGGGGCGGGGGGGGCAGCTCCGCGCTGTCCTTGGGGACGAGTGGGGCAGGCCTGACGCTGACAGGCGCTCAGGGTGCCTCTCGCAGCGGCCCCTGGCCCGGGGCTGAGGCCCGCTGGCGGAGCGTCGCTGGCCGCCTCGAGTCGCTGGTGGGGTCAGACGTGGTTCCTCATGCAGAAGAGAGGCAGCTGAGGGCTCCTGTCCACTTTCCTCCTCATCCTCCGTTTGCCACGTCCCATCACAGTCTCTGTCCTGTCTTTGAAGAGGAGGATGGAGACCGCTTGCACCGGGTGGTGACAGCACGCCTCTCCCTCTGGAGGGGACACGCTCTCCTTGGGGCTCCATCAGGTTCTCCCTGATGGTCGAGGGAATATGGTAGGGTTTTGACAGGCTCAGGCTGGCTCCTGGCTCTTTGCTTGTCCCTGCAGCCCGGGAGCGTGTGAGGAACAGTGGAGCAAAATGCATCCTGGCGCTTCCCAGAGTACCAGCTTGCCTGCAAGGGGGCACAAGGGAAAGGGACACGTAGCTCCTGAGGCAATGCAGGGTAGCCGTGGACATACCACATCGTCCAGGAGGGGCAGGAGCAGCTGTCAGCTGCCCTGGAGGTGATGCTGACAGCCTGCCCCCCCAGCCAGGGAACTAGGTATCTTGCCGTGCCACCCAAGGGGACCCAGGTGTCCTGCCCGCCGTGGGACGCGTGGATGAGGCCAGAATGCATGGTCCAAGGCAACATGGGCATGGGGCACCTGAGGGGACGTGCGCAGCCAGTCATGTTAATGACTACCTAATGACCTTGGGGAGGCTGCGAGGGGGAGTGGGGCCTCCTGGACGCCTGGCTCCCCCCACACATCTGCTGGACCTTGCTCTTTGCCCTGCCCCTCCTCCTGGATCCTTGCCCATTGGGCCCAGCTGGGGTCAGTATAAAAAAGGCACGGAGGAGTGGGAGGGATCCCAGAGACCCCGAGGCCATAAGGGAAACTGAGGCACACACACACAGGTGCGGGTGAGGGATGCGTAGGGGACCAGAGGGTCTGTGGGACGGGACTGTGAGGGACCCAGCATCCAGTGGGGAAGGGAGGATACGTAGGGGATCCGGGTGTCGGGGCAGGGGTGGGTCTATAGGGGACCCAGGGGTCCGGGGGAGGGGGTGTTCCATAGGAGACCCGGGCTTTTCCATAGGAGACCCGGGCTTCTGGGGAGTGCAGAACTGTAGGGGACCCCGGTATTCATGGGGTGTTCTGTTGGGAACCCAGGCATCCAGGCAGGATCCACAGATGGCTCGGGTGTCCAGGGAGGGGGTCCCCATGCATTTAGAGGGGATTTGTAAGGGACCCATGTGTCTGGGAGGGGGAATTTGTAGAGAAATCGAGGGACCAGGGTGGGTTTTTTCAGTCGGGGGCCCGGAAGTCCAGATGGCCCTGACCCCACTTTCTGCAGGTGCCCATGGCAGGCTGGGTCCTGTGCATGGCCCTGGTGCTGGCAGCACTGTCGGAGGCAGTGGGCGAGAGCCGCTATGAGAAGTTCCTGCGGCAGCATGTGGACCACCCCCGGACGTCCGCACTCGCCGCGCACCGCTACTGCGAGACCATGCTGGCGCGCCGGCGGGTGACGGCCCCAGGGCGGCCCTGCAAGCCCTCCAACACCTTTGTGCACGCACCGGCCGAGGAGCTGGTGGCTGCCTGCACCCAGACGCCCGATGCAGCGGGGTTCCACAGCACCCCGACCTCCATGAGCCTCACAGCCTGCCGCCTGCGGGGGGGGGACACCCGGCCCCCTTGTGCCTACCGGGCCCGGCAGCTCCAGCACCATGTGCGTGTCTCCTGCCTTGGCGGGCTGCCCGTGCACCTCGCTGGCACCCACGCCCCCCCCCAGTGAGGCTTGATTTTGGGGGGGCTGTAGGTGGGGAGGTGGATTCTTCCTCCCACGGGGCGCTCCGTTAGGGCCTGCAATAAAGGAGGTGCCACAGGTCTGGGCTCCAGCATCAGCTTCTGGGGGACCCTGCGATCCTACCCTTCTCTGGGTGCCCCTGAGCCCCCTTGGGTGCCTCCAACCCTGTCCAAGGTGGACCTGGCCCCCCACATGCCCCATAAACCCCTGGGTTTCCCCAACCTCCTGGGTGTCCCTAGGGTCCCTCTGACCTCCCCTGTGCCCCATAGAGTCCCCTTTCCTGGGTGCTCCACAACTCCCCTGCGTGCCCCATAGCCCCCCCAGGGCCCCCCTCATCCCCTGGATGTACACCCAACTCTCTTCCCCAGTATCCTGACCCTTTGGGTATCACATTGCTTTCCTGGATGCCCCATAGCTCCCACAGGGTCTCCCAGCCTCCCATGTGCCTCCTAACCCCCTGGGTACCCCCGACTTCCCCCATGCCTGCCCTATAAACCCTCATGTGCCCCGCAGTCCCTTCTCCCACATGCCTCTGACCCCATCTGGGGCCTCTCTAGGGCTGAGGCTGCTCTCGGGCCCCCACGGCACCCCGCTGGAGCCGAGCACCGGCTGGGGCCACACGCGGCCCTGAACCACCTCCCCATGCACACTGAACACACGCAAAAACACAAGACACAACGCACACAAAACATGCACTGGGCACACAACACACAACCACACACCACAGTCACGACACAAAACATACACACACGTGCTCCTACACACAACACTCATACGCAGCACAAACACACCCACCCCACAGACACAATACACAAGCACATACGCACAACACACTACGTGCACGTGCATACACAAACGAGTGTTTTCTTGGGTTTGGATGCGATTTCATCACCTCTTGTCCTGCCACTGGGCACCAGTAAGAAGAGTGTGGCTCCCTCATCTTCATTCCTCCCCATCAGTACTCAGCAGTACACTGATAAGCTCCCCCTGCCTGAGCCTTCTCTTCTCCAGGATGCGCAGTCCCAGCTCCCTCAGCCTTTCTGCTTATCAGAGATGCTCCGGTCCCTTCATCATCATCATCCCTTTGCTGGACTCCCTCCAGTATTTTCATGTCTCTCCTGTACTGGGGAGTCCAGCGCTGGATCCAGCATTCCAGGTGTGTCTCAGCAGTGCCGAGGAGAGGAGCAGGATCACCTCCCTCCACCTGCTGGCAGTGCTCTGCCTGATGCAGCCCGGCAGGCTGGGGGTCCTCTTTGCTCTGGTCCTGTTGCCGAGGGAGCCCTGAGGACTCGGATGGAAGTGTTGACATCCAGGTGCTGTGCTGCTGCAAAAAGGCAGCCCAAATGCACTCAGAAATTGTGGCTGAGGAGGAAAAGAAGTGCAGTAAATGGTCTTCCTAATCCTTTTCAATTGCTCCCTGTCCAAGATGTCTCTTCCTCATGTGCCTTGAGTAACTCAGGTGCTCCTTTTCTGGAATTCAGCAGAAAGGCACTTGGAGGGTCCTCCATGCACTGGCGAACTCCGACTCTCAGCCCTACCCCAGTGAGGAGAGCTCTGCTCCCTGTACGCTGGAGAGGAACTGGGGTATTTCAAGGGCATTTGGGGCATTCCTGGCCGTTCCAGGCATTCCCTGCTCCCTCCTGGCGGTGGGAGGAGCCGGGTGGGCTGACCCTCTCAAGAGGGAATGCCTGGGGTCTCTGCAAGTACAGGGATTTGATCTCTGCTCTGTTTCTTTCTACCTTGGTTCTTCAAGGCTTGGAGGAGGACACCAGCCTCTCCATCTGTTCTCTGGCAGCTCAGGTCATCCTGACATTGAGAGAGAAAAATACCACCACTGTGATTTACCCTAGGAGCCTTGCACTGCAGGCTCTGAAGAGCATGGGAGAGGTGGCACCTGTCTCGGGGAGACAGCTCTGAGCAGCAGTCCCAGAGCAGCAATGCCAGTTCTGGGATGCCCTGCATGCTGGGGCTACCTGAGCGTGCTGGAAAGTCTGGGTTGTTCCTGGCATCTCGCCTTTGCCTGCACCCCTCCGGCACATCCCATCCCATTATTGAGCTCTTGGTTCACCCCTCTGCTGTGTTTTCCCCCAAGAAGCACCTCTGCTTCTTCAGCATATGCTAGTGTCTGCTCTTCGTGAAGGCTAAAGGGAACAAAACTCATGGGTGGGATCGCGGCTGCGATAAGAGACTTCCGTGCTATCCTTGAACTACTGGGATGTGGCCCTTTATCCAGGGAGACAGAAAGGCCTTTGCCACCAGCAGCAGTGGGCCATTTACAGGCAGCGGTCAGCAAATCTGTAATGGCAACGCGTAGAAAAAAGCCAGCGTGGGACTGGTGCCTGAAAATAAAGGAAGGATTTTTTGCATTTTTGTGTTTTAGCAAATCATTGCATTTATTTCTTAATTCCTTTCTCATTTAGGTACGTTTATGTCCTGCCTATCACAGCCAAATGTAAAGTCCCAATGTTTTTGGTTGATTCTGCCTTATAACACCACGGGGAGACGGAAACTATCATCATCTCTGGCTTGTGGATGGGAGTTAAGCGGCTTTCCTAAGGTCACAGAAAAAGTCTGAGACAGGAGCTCAGTTCAGGCCTCCTGAACCCTATTTAATGGCTTCCCTTCCCATTGACGTGCTCTTCTCTGGAGAAAAGACAAACTGCGTCCATCTGACTTTTTCTTTCAGATAACTTTTTTTGCTTTCAATGTACGTCTTTCACTTTGCAGTGTGTCCTGCAGCAGATCGGTATAGGCTGCATTACAACAAGCAACCACAACTGTTCCCAAAACAGCACTATATTCCACCAAGAAAGCAACTGTAGACTTTCTAGATACTAGCTCAAAGCTAGTATCTGAGTTATATCTGCCCAGATTTCATGCCCAGAGTTTGCTCTGACAATGGTCAGCCTACTCTTCTCACCTGCTATATTACCAAACAATTAATTCCTTAGCCAGGAAGCAGGCAGTTGCTTGTTTAGTACATGCAAACGAAGCAAATAATGCTCTCTCACATGTTTCACTATGGCTCACACGCTTGCTCTAAGATCACACTTCCACCGCCCGGCATCTGATAGCGTAAAATGAGAGGCATGAGCAGGGTGTTACCATTTCCAATGCTACTGTGGAAATTCAGTTTTGCTTCTTGAAAAGCAATGGCATTTTTGCAGAACCATAGCAGGAAATTGCTTAAGCAGGCACGGCAAAGGCCTTCAAAAATATTTACTCAGCAAAGTCAATCTGGGCTCCATGGATTTGGCAGAATGAGTCCTGTGAAACCAGGCTGTTGCTGCATGCCATGCATGCCAAAATTGACATGGAAAAAGCTTCTCTCCAGTGCTATCGCTTGCTCTTAAAATATACCCTGCACAAATACAGCAAAATACAGCCAGTTTCTCTGAAGCATTTGCTCTAATAACTTTTTCCGTGGGGTTTTGGTTCCCCCACCTTCTGATAACCAAATAACTCATCCAAACAATGTGGTAAGCTTTCCAACGTCACGACAGCTTGAAAAGCTCACTGAAGAGTAGAAGCATTCATAAAAGTCAGATGATATATTTCTTAAATCAAAATGTCTTTTTTTTTAATGAGCACAGATCTTTCTGCAACTTTAAGCACCAATTTTGCTCTTTTTATTGAAAAATGGACTAATCTAAATATTTTGAAGCATTCATCAAAGGAAGGGGAATACCTTACTTCTTCTACCCCTCCAATATGTCATTTTTTTTCTTCCAGAAGGAAATTCCAGGGTATTCCTCTTTGTATTCACACTGTTCATATGCCTAAAATAATGCAGGTATCAACTGAGTTTAAAAAAAAAAAAAATCCATGAGCTTTCCATTTGAATTTGTCTGGTTTTTCTTAGCCGTATCTCACAAAGAAGAGTCAAGTCCTGTAGACTGATTTTCTTGGGCTTTTTTTGTCTGTTTAGCATGAAATACTGCTGGTGGCATTGTGAGAACAATAGCAACTGACTTCACATCACCCTAGAGATGACTTCAAATCACCTTTCAAGTCTGGCCCAAAAGAGGACCTTTTGCTTTCTCATATGGCACGTTTTTGAATGAATGCGCAGTTTAAACAGTTAAACTGCAATGACTAGTTTCTACCATCACAAGTATCTCTGTGAGTCCTTTTTTTTTTTCTTTATTGCCTTGAAGAAAAATTGTTTGGAGAGAATAGAGCTATTCCTTTGTCTCTGGTAAATGAAAAGGCCCTGTAGCTTGGGCTGAGTGGTGGGGCTGGGGTGCTCAGCCTCCCTCGTCACTGAGAAGTGGCTCTTCTTTCTGTCACCAGGGGTTTAAATACTGGGATGTCCCCACCGCTACCCCATAACAAGTGAGCCAGGGAGAAGCCACAGCTTTCTGTGAAGGACTGAGCTGAGAGGCAGCAAAGAGAAAGGACCAAGCCTCTGGGAGTACCTGGGGATTTTGCTCTGAGGTGCATCCCAGCACGGCACATGTGGCAGCTCAAAGAGGCTCTTATCTCGGCAGCTTGCTCTCTCTGTCTACAAAGTACGTGGTAATGGCCCAGGCGTCTGGCAGAGCAAATAACCAACCTCAACTTTTTCCACCTACACACAAGGTAGAGGTGCTTGAAGGAGTCAGCACTGACAAATGCAAAAAACCATGCTCCTCTTCCTGCAGATACCTCTGTTTCCTTGGCTCTGCTCTGTTTTTTTGAGTTCCTGCCACATATAAAGAGGAGCCAGAACAGCCCTTAGCTCAGTCCTTTCTCCAGGCGTCAGAGGCAGTTGAAGAAGCAAGGTGCTCAATGCGCTGGGCAGACCTCCTTGTTCTTCTCCCTGCAGCCCCATACCGGCTGGCGGCTTTCCCCTTCGCTGCTCTCTTCCACCACCTCTGTGCTTCGGGGCGCCTCTCTCTGACTGCCCGGTACGTGGTCATCACCCCTGCTGCTGCGCCAAGGGCGAGTCATGCCTGTGGATGCTTTCTGGGGGCTCTCCTGGCTGACTCGGGTAGGGATATTTGTATGGCTTGGATGTGAGCTGTTCCCAGTCCCCTCTCTCTGCAGTGGGGCCAGATCAAGGTTGTTAAGGACAAACCAGCCAGGCTGGACGCTCCGGTCTTGTGAGAGATGGGTTTAGGGGTGTACCAGGACGAGCACATGGGCAAGGGGGAGCAGGGCAGGGAATGGGGATTATCTTTGGTGCAATTAGGATGGGGGCCAGGCATGGCCAGCAATATCTGCCCCAGTCTGCCCCACATTCCTGCTTGCAGCCACAATGGCCCTGGTGTTCCCTCAGCCCCACGAGGGGCTAAGAGGCGGACTACAAGGGGACTGTGGAAGCTGCAGGACCCAGACTAAGCTCTGCTGTCAACACTGTGGTGGGAGTTTCAAGCCCCATTTTCCCCAAAAGGCAGCCAAAGGGCATCTGGTCTCTTCTAGGTACTTATTCCTCCTCGCTGGAGGATGTCTCCTTGCTGGCACAGCCATGGGCAGCTACGCCATTTTGCTCTTCATCCCAGCCATTGGCTCCCTGCTCGTCCTCCTCTCCATCAGCCCAGCTCGTGCCCACACCTGGGTCTTCGCCCTCCAGATGTCCTGGCAGACACTCTGCCACCTGGGTCTGAGCAGCCAGGAGCTGGACCCACAGGATGCCAGGTAACGCTCCGGCTCTGCCTCCTTCCTGCTCCTCCCCGCAGTGGGCTGGGGCCCTCTGGGGCATTTTGTGAGGGTGGAAGGCCCCCCGGGCCAAACTGGCTCCCTGTTCCACAGCCGTCGGTCTCCACTCTGGCTCTGGCTGCATCCCCGTGCGTGGGCGATGCTGCGGGCATGGCAGCGCTCTGGGGACGTGGGACAGCACACCCCCGTGTGCGGCCTTGCGCCCGTGCCTCTAACGCTCCCTTCGGGGGACTCTCAGCAGCTCTCAGGTGCCCTCTCCTTCCAGGCCAGCCATCGCCCTCTCTGCCGTCATGCTGCTCACCCAGAAGGCTACGTCTCTGGCCCTGGACATCCACGAAGGGCTCGTGCCGCTCCAGCTGGGCCAGGGGCTTTTGCGGCGCGCGCTGCCCCTCTGCAGCTACCTGCTCTTTTTCCCAGCCCTCCTGGGAGGTCCCCTGTGCTCCTTCAGCAGGTTTCGGGCCCAGGCTGAGTCCTTGGGGGCTCTCCCCTGGCCACTGAGGGCTGCTGGCCAGCGGTGCCTCTGCGCGCTGGTCCTGCAGGGGCTGCGCGCAGGGCTGGCGGGAGGGCTGGCCGGCAGGCAGGGCTGTGCCGGCCTGGGCTGCCTGCCCCACGTCTGGGCACGGGCCCTGCTCCTCAGGCTGGCCTACTATTTGCACTGGGTGCTGGATGAGGCCCTCCTGGAGGTGGCGGGCTTCGGGCCGGAGGCAGGCCAGGGAGACCTTTCCATCCGCGACCTGTGGACGCTGGAGACCACCCACCGCCTGGCCGTCTTCACCCGAACCTGGAACAAGAGCACGTCCCGCTGGTTGAGGAGACTTGTCTTCCAGCGCTGCCCGGCCCAGCCGCTCCTAGCCACCTTTGCCTTCTCCGCCTGGTGGCACGGCCTCCGGCCCGGGCAGGTCTTTGGTTTCCTGTGCTGGGCTGTCATGGTGGAGGCTGACTACCGCATCAATGCCTTCCTCAGTGCCCGGGCCACCTCCCAGGGTATGAAGCTCCTCTACCGTGGCACAACCTGGGTCTTCACGCAGCTCATCGTCGCCTACATCCTGGTGGCTGTGGAGACCGAGAGCTTCTCCACGCTCTGCCTGCTCTGGACTTCATGCAACAGCATCCTTCCCCTCGCCTACGGCTTCGCACTGCTGCTGCTGCTCTTCGCCAAGAAGCCGAAGCAGAACTGAGCCTGTCCTGGGCTAACTTGTGCAGCTGGTGGGGCACGGGCCTGCACACTTGAGTGTGCAGGGTGAGAAGTGCTATTGGCCAAACAATCTCATATAACAGTATCTCTGGGGAATCAGGTTGGCTTTTACTCCTGGGATACCCCCAGCTTTGAGGGATGCCCTGAAGCAGAGGGGCAAGGTCACCAGACTGCTGGGCAAGAAGGCTGCTAGCAGCACTGCTTGCCCAGTGTTTGTCTTGGGGCTTTGGGTCTCAGCCTCATCTCACATAGGAAGCACACAACCTCCCCGCCAAACTCATCTGTGCCACAAATGCACCAGTCGGCAGCTGTGTCCAGCTCCTGGGAATCTGTCCTCCATGGCGATAGCAGGCACTGGCAAAGAGCTGCCTTGCCATCTTTCTTTTGTGCACAGACCACTGGGATCCTGGGCACAGGGAAAGGGGCTGGCAGTCTGTCTGGGAGCAGCACAAGACACAAAACACCCCTCTCCCCACCCAGCAGTACTACCGAGATCCATGGGTCTGTGGTGGTCCTCCAGCAATTGCTCCTCAGCACTATCCCTGTGGCATGTGGACCCCAAACTGTGTTCCCAATTAGACATCTCCTGCAATACCTGCTCCCCCCCCCACCAAGTGGGTGACATGCTTGTCCCCCAGGGCACAGATTCAGCTGTGTCCCCTGCCACATGGGGAAGAGAGATGATCCATTCCCTCTACCATTCTTACTAAGGACCCTGAGCACGGGGGCCAGAATGCCTGCTAGGAAAAGGAGGGCTACTGCCCATGGTGTGCTGAGGCCAGCATGGGCAAGGGGGAATAAGCCAGCAAAGTCCTCGGACTCAGCTGTGGCATTCATCCGAGGCTTAGGTGTCACTTTCTCCGCAAAGATATACAGCAGAAACCCTAATGCACTCCTCCATTTCATGCGTTGGCCTAGCACCCAAACGCCTAGGACTGTTTAGGGTGGAGAAGAAGCATGAGCTGCCACAGAGGAAGGTATCAGGAAAGCATGGAGCCGAGTTTCTGTTTATATGAGAGCAAGAAGCCACCCACCAAATCTCAAAATAATACAGCTGAAAATGCTACAAGACTATTGTTGGCCTCTGGTCTGCTAGGCATGCTGCTGCAGGGTACCAGGACCAACACCAGAACCAGTCTCAAGTGCCCAAACTCAAGGGAAAGCATTTTGATCATCTTAACATCCCATGCCATGCAGGCCCTGTGCCAATACCTGTGTCAGTGTTTGCCACTGAACTGAAACTCAGCATGCAAAATGGGTCCAACCATGTTTTATGTGGGTTGGTTGGATGTTTGGCTACTTCTTGAGTTCCGCTGAGTACCCAGCCCAGGCCTTGCAAGCCACTTGCTCCACATATAACCTCCCGGTTGCCAGCACAGCTTGGATTTGTCATAGCCAGGCCCCGTCTCCTTCAGTGCTGTCCTGCAGAGCTGCCTCCAACTTATATCCTATATCCATGCTTAGAAACTGAGTCATCTCTTCACCTTATCTCTGAACAACATGCTGGGCTCCTTCAGGCAGGTTCCCCAGCTGTTTCATCACTTTGCTGGCCCATGTGAGACCACATGTGGCAAGCCAGGGCCAGACTTCCCAGGGCGATGTGTCCAGAATGGTCCACAGGACAGTGGTTCCCAAGCCAGAAGGCTCCTGCCACCTATGTTGGAGGGAAGTGAACCCAAGAGTCAGGCGCAAGAAAGCCAGTGTATAAAAAAAAAAAGAAACAAAAAAACAAGGGCCGCAGTTGGAGCCATCCCACATTCTTTCAGCAGGCAGGGACGTGCACAGCCTCCTCCCTAAGGGGATCAGGGGAAATTCATTGCAAATGGGTGCCCAGCCAAGGAACCATCCCCTCCCATCAGTAGCAACCATAGCCAAACAGATTAAAAAAAAAAAAAAAATCCAGGTGAGAAGCCTGGAAAAGATTCACAGAAAGTGTATGAAGTGTCAAAAAACCTGGGGAATTAAAATTCCCCCAAGAGAGCAGGCTGGAAAGCACTCATGAATTTCTCATTTTGAGCTGGGAGGGGGGATGGCCCAGCTAGTGGCATCCTGTCTCAGCTACGCTGATGCTGGGCTGTCTCCATGTGTTCCAAACCTACCCGTTCTCCAAGGGCTGCAGAACTGGTGCCAGGAGCAGGGCAGCTCATCTCTGCCTTGTGTTGGGGTGGAAGAGTAAAAGCAGCCCACAACCTTTTGGAAAATCAGTTTTTCCAAGCAGCAGCATGGCCTTTCTACCAAGCTGAGTGGCTGCTGTATGTCTGGAAGGAAGGAAAGGGGCTGGAGGGAGCCAAGCCAGTTTCTCCCTCTTCCATCCTGCTGCTCTTGCATCGCATCTGGTGGAAGAGCATGTTCACAGTGCACGCAGCCCTATGCATTTCTAATTCAAACACCAGCAGCAATGAGACCCTCCCAGACCACAGGCCAGTGGCCCTGGCCTTTCACATGCCACCTCATCTCTCGATGAAGGGGTTAAATAAATGCTAGACACAAGGCACAGGTGAATTACCAGGTGAAGGGAGGGAGCTGGAGGGATGGGGAAAGCAAAGCAACCTGGCCCCAACTTCCCCTCCAAGGCCTTGGAGGTAAATTGGGGATTTCCCCATTTCATTAACTTTACAAGGGGTAATTCCCAGCATGCAGCATCATCCTCATGAACAGACCCATCCTGGGCTCTCTCTCACCCTTTCACAATCAACAGCCTCCGTGGCTGCACCACTAGACAGGAAAGCCATGCTGTATTAGTATCTAACAAAGGTAACAGGCAGCTGGTACTGAGTTGCCCTCAGTGGAAAATACAACTGAGACACAGAAACAAGCAGTAATTTTTGGTTTTAAAGTGAGAAGCAAAATGGATGCCAAAACCCACGAAAGATGTGAATTTGAAAGCCCCTCCTGGTTCTCCCTTGCAGAGGAGCATTACATGACTTGCTCCTGCTCCCCAGGAGAAGCAGCCAACCGTTCATCCCTGCTGCCACTCTGGAGACCGGTGGTGTTCCCGGGCAAAAAGGCTCTGATGCTTTAGGCAGGGTGAGGATCAAAGGACTGTCCCACAGGCGCAGAAATCAGCTCAAGTACACTGAGTTCATTAGAAACATGCACACACGCAGGCAGGAGTTTATTAGTCCACAGACTTACCATACCAAAAAAAAAAAAAAAAAAATATTCCCCCAAAATAGGGGTAGGTTCCCAGTTTTGCCTGCTCGCAAATTAACAGTGCCGAGGGTACTAAATATGTCTTGTGCACTCTGATGGGAGTGCAGGGCAGGAGGTGAACATGCATTTGCAGCTGAGATTCAAGCCTCTCATGTATAAAGGGGCTGTGTACCTTTAGCCGCAAGGCAGCCAGGAGCCCTCAGCTGCCTCCGAGACACATCCAAGGTCAGAGCAGCTGCAGCAGTTTTAATGTGTGCGAGAGGGAGGCCGGCTCAGCAGACGCTAAGTACTGGCAGCACAGCCAGTCCTCCAGTTCAATGCTCCGCTCCGTGTCCACAGCTCTCTCTGCGAACTTCATCATGAGCAGGGCACGCTTCATGTCCACCCAGTTCTGAAGCACCCGGCAGAGGGCTTCCTCATGGCTGAGGGGCTGCTCGGTGAGGTCTTTTCGGGGTCCCCAAAGCAGACACTGCAGCATCCGCTTGGCCTCGGTGATCCGCACACGCTTGATGGGATCTGCTTCCAGTAGCAGGTGGGCCAGCTGCTGGAGCCCCCGGGAGTAGATGGAGAGGCTGGGCAGAGCAGGGAGGTCCTCAGGGCTGTACTCCTGCTCCCTGAGGTGCATCTTCTCCTCGAAGGGGTTGGGCTGGTGCAGCAGCTCGTAGATGAGAATACCAGTCTGAAACTCGTCAAACTTCTTGTACTGAGAAGCCGACACAATCTCCGGGGCCAGCCGGGCCTGACTCTTCTTCAGTTTGGAGTCTCCAGTTCCTGGCTTCTGTTTGGCTTTCAAAAAATTGCTGATGATGAGGCGGGGTAGGTGTTTGTCATCTTTGGCTTTCACACAGCTCATAGGGGGCTTGCAGGGGACAAGCAGGAGGTTCTCCAGGCACAGGTCACGATGGATGATGCCGTGCTCTTTGAGATGCTCCAGGCCATTGCAGAGCTGGAGGAGCAAGAAGCAAACGCGACGTTCGTACAGCTCGGGCTTGGCTTGGTGCAACATCACCGAGTCCCTCACGAAGTCGGCAGTGGTCTGGCTCGGCACCTCCCGGGTAATGACCACCACACAGTCGTGCTCGCTGGCAGTGCGGGAGGGATGGAGGCCATCCCCGGGCATGCTTTTCCCCACATCTGAGGCCAGCAGCATGCTGGAGGGGACAGAGGCCACAAAATGCCCACAGTCCTGCTGGATGTTGAAGTGGACTGGCACTGCAGGGCTGCAGTACGAAGCAGCCACCTTAGACTCCTGGGTTTTACAAATCTGTGAGGAGAGACCAAAAGAAAAGTCTCATCAGTCAGTGACAGAGACAGGGCAGAGACCAGAAGTCCAGAGGTGCATTCCTAAGATGAGATTTGCAGGTGCTAAGGAAGACATCAGTAGAAGCAGGGTGCACACTGGTCCCTTTAGTACTTTAAACTATCTCCTGGCTTGAGCATCTTTCTTGTCTTGCAACACCCCAACCTTAGCAACCAGGTGTCTGGGTCGTGTTTCTGGGCATGTTTCCTTTGTCAGGTGATGCCCAATATTTGCAGGAAAGGAGGAAGGTAGTCCTCCCATGAGTAACTTCTGGAGATTTTGTTTCATTGCTGACAGAAGCAACATAGCTTTTACATCACAGATGTTATCGAGATTCCCCCCCCTGCAACGCAGGAGACATTCTGCAGAGGGAAGAGCAAAGCCTGTGGCAGAAGATGTGCCACCTCCCTCTCTGGAGATGGTTAACACTTGCCTGGATGAGGCCCCATACGATGTGATGTGGCTGCGATGGTGGCCCTGTTTGGAGTGAGGGGTAGACAGAGACCTCCAGCACTTTCTTCCTACCTAACCCTTCTCTGGTCCCAAGCCCGGGAGCCACTTTCACATCCTCCTCAACCACCCCGCTTCCTTGTGTCAGCGACTACTCTCAAACCCCTGATCAATGGCTAAGGGAAACCAGCAACAAGCTGTATTCATCAGCACAGGGAAAAAACACCAGAGAGAAAGTGGGAGCTAAGAACAGGCTTAAAAATAAGCGAGAGTGCAGCAAACTCGAGGGGAAAAAGCATTTTATAGTCTGGATTCTCTTAAACCCACATGACTTTTATCTTCATTTTGTTCTGTATTTCAGCTTTATGACTGCATTAAAGACTAAACAAACTCAAACCCAGGTTTATTATAGGAGTATCCATTAGCTTATGGGGCCTTGTGGCGTTTCTATTATACTCTTTTATTTAGCGATGTATTTATATTTTACACACAGGAATCAGCAACAGGCTGAAACTCAGCATGAAAGGTTTCAAACCCTGGAGCTTGCCACTGCCAGTCACAGCATGCGTGCAAAATCGGACAAGAAATCAATTTTGCCTCCGAGTTAAAATAAATGCAAGAATAGAGAGAAGCTGGAGAAGTGGGCTGCTTTTGTATTCCTCTAGCGAGGGTTTGAATCTAGGCATTTGCAGGTAATTCACTCAGATGAGACGATACTGTGGAGACAGGGCATTTCAAATCCCTATTGTCCTCTCTTTTCTAAACAAAAATACCCTGCCATGGCCGCATGCTTATTTTGTGGAAAGACAAGCTTTGGAGAGCTAGGCAGACTGCAGATTAACGCAGTGGGATGCAGGAAGACTCAGAAGGTCCCCAAAGGCAGAGGAGGCCTTCCAGCCCTCTGCCGAACAAGCCTGCTTGTTCCTCCCCACGTAGGGAAGACATGTAAGGCTTAGGAAAAGGGGAGGAACTCCTGCGAGAGAAGAGGCTCTGGAAGAGTAACTGCAACCAAACGAAGACAGGGAGATCTTCCCCGGACAGCCATTCTTCATGACTTTGGCTGCACCAGAGGCATCCTCCATGCGGCAAGCTCCAAGCAGGAGCCTGGGGCTGGCTTAGTCACGCATCTTTAAGCCGAGAAAGGAGCCAAGGCGTGGAGCATATCTTGGCTTAATTCCTCTAAAGCCATTTCATGTAACCCTGGCTCCTTCTAACTGTTTTATACGTAGCCGTGTCTGCCTGTGCACAGCCCAAACTCTGGCTCCTGCTCCTCAGCAGGCTTCTTGGCTCAAGTCAGATCCTCTGCCAATTTTGAGCTCTCCAAGTCTAATTTTAACTACAGGTCTGTGATCTCTTTCATGTCAGAAAATCTGTACCAGAAGCCAGGAGGGGCAGCTAGGAATTGGCCAGTTGTAAAGTTTCACAATTATTCTCTACTTTGGCTACCAAAAGGAAGATGGCACACAGGAGCATTGCAGGAGGTGTACGCATGCACATGTGTAAACGCATACACAACCTCACTTTACGATGGCGCAGAGTACGGCCCTGTTGGAGTGGTTTTGGCTTTGTTAAGGTGCTCTGCAGCGTACCAAGGGCACAGAGTAAGCCCACATCACATGCGGGGACACAAGTGCAGTCCCGTTAAGAGACCGAAATGTGGTGTTTCTGCCTTGGCAAGAATTCATGCAACTACAGCCATAGAGCTGAGCCTCTGAACCCCACCTAACCCAGCAGGCAAGAGCAAAGGTGTGTGCGTGCCACAGGGACCCGCAGGTTGAAAAGGAGCGCTCCAGTTCACCACGCAGTTCTCAGGTTTCAGGGGGAAAGTTGCGATGGATTTAGGTATAACACACAAGAGAGGCTGCAGCTCTGAGAGCTGGACTAGGGGTATTGGTGCAAGATCTCATCTAACTCCATTCTGGTTATTTACAGCCCCCCTCTTGGGCTGACCATACTTCCTTTAGCATATGAACTGGCTTTAAAGCTATCACTTAACTAAAAGATCCCCTTGGGGTTCATAATGGTAGAAACGATTCAGCAGAGATTTCGGGGGGGGGGGGGGTTTCTTGCTTAATGCATCTCTAACAGTGCTTTTTTGGGGAATTACTGTAGGTTTTGAAAACAACCTGAAGAATAACCAGCAATGAGATGCCCCTAGGGTTACATCAGAATAGAAGTCAAAGGCTCTGTGTTCAAGTAGTAACGTGGGTCAAGAACCCAAAATCCATGGGATGTCCATGGAACAGGTTGGATAAGCTTACCTATCCAGGTTTCAAAGAGCTGAACTATTGCACCTCAAGTTTCCATTTCAAACATGGATTCTGTAGAGTTACAGGAAAATATTTCAGACCTGACGTTACACAGCATGGCTAGGTCAGCCTCACATTGTTTAATTGAGGTCTGCAATATTTTAACAATGCCTGTAGTTTCAAGATCATATAAGCACTCACAGGGTTTCTGGGTCAGACCTTCCACTTAAAAGGCAGGCAGAGGCAAAAATGCTGTCTTTTGAACAGCCTTTCATCAGCTTGTGTCATCAGAGGCGAGTACCTCTGAGTTTATAACGTAGTATTTGCACAAAGACTTTTCAGAGAGAAACTGGTTGGGTTGCAGACCCTACTAGTCTGCAGCAATAAGCATCTGACTGGCATTTGTTACAAGGAAAACTACCTCTCCAAATCAATCTTTGCAAGGGGTAGGGGAAACATGGCAATTTTGGAAGGGGTTTTGTTTGCCAGGCCTCACCTGTGAGAAAGACAAGCAGAGAAAACAGGCCACTGTGTGCATCTGATGGTGCTTCTCAAAGGCGTACCACTAAGTCTGCTTCCCGCTCTTTCATTCAAATCCATACACCAGAAAGGGGGGAAAGAAGCTCAAAGGTTCAGTCCCAGCTCTGCTACAGGCCCCCATGCAGCCTTGGACCCTGCAGCTCTTTGCCTCGTCCTCCCAACTGGAAGATGGGGATAAGCCTGGATACCTCCTGGGCGCGGGCTTACCTTCACAGCATAGGTGGTAGAAGGGTCCTTGGAGCAGGTGGCACAGTAATATATTGCATCCCCCGAATCGCAGCAGGGCTTGTTGCACGCCAGCTTGAAGAGTGACCAGTTGTTCTCACTGAAGTGCAGCTCGTTCTTCTGCTCCCGCATGAAGCAGTCCTCACACTTGGCAACCAGGCGGCGCAAGGACTCGGCGTAGAGGGCCCCCAGCTTGGCGTACACCCCCTCCTTGCTGTCGATGTTGCTCAGGAGGTTGTGGAGCTGGAGGCTGGAGCCCGATGACACCTGGCTGGACACACTGAGCTGCGAGGAGGAAAGGGACTGGAGGTTTCTGCTGGGGATGCAAGCCCCTGTGCTCTTACCAGTGGCTGAGCCCCAGTAGCCGTTTCCTTTGGAGCCTTTCTCCAGGGACTCAGAGGAGGAGAAGGCACTGGGGTGGCTCCCCAGGCCAGCTGGGTGGACGAAGGGAGGCTCCTCTCGGAGGCAGACATTGCTCTCGGAGTGGCTGACGTTCAGCCTGGGGCTGGCAGCACCGGTCGCTCTGCCTGAAGACACCTGTCCCCCAAAAAAGCCATCTGGGGAGGACACCGTTCTGCTCACTGTCTTCTTCTGGGGTAGAGGGGGTGGGCAGCTGGGGGCAGAGGAGGGACCATCCTCACTGGAGGCAGGAAGGAAAGGGACAGAGGGAAACACTTGGCTCTCAGCTGGAGGAGGCGAGTGGTTCGGCTCAGACGAGTGCCCTAGGAGACAACGACACACAAGAAGATGCCATGAGTGGCCCTTGCGGGCTGGGAGCACGGGTCCCTCTCCATGTCCCTGCCACCCCCACAGGCTACCTCTCCCGGGGCCCTGGCTGGGAACAAAGCAGCAAGGCAGGTTACATCCTAACCCAGCGCACAATCCTCATCTATTCACAATGGCAAAGCTTCACTGAAGGGGTTAGGTATTTAATCCAGTTTAATACAGTAGGTTTGCAAAGCGGCTGCAACCAGCCATCTAGAGAAATGCCCCCCCTGAAACCACTCCCTTATGAACTGCATACACAGTAGTAAAAAGCTAGTAGAAAGTAAATATTTAAGCTGTGATGTCATCCACAGGAGGTAAGAATGAAGCACTCGGGTATACGAGGACAATCTCTTAAACAAAGCCTGTTTCGCCTGGGAGCTGCCACCCAGTGCTTCAGTGGCACAGCGAGAGTGACTCACGCTACACAGCTCCAGCCCTCCGGCTTAAGCGGTACCTGAGCAGCCCAAGAAATATATTGGACCTGTCTCTCTGCCTCACACCGGGTAAGGGTCACTGGGCAAGGCCAGGGATTTTGGCAATTTCCATCCTCCTGAAAAAAATCTGGCCTCCCCCCCGCTGCCTGTCCCTCAGCTTATTGCCAGACCTCTTTGCTCAGAGGGCAGCCTGGCCCCACTACATATCACTAAACCCCAAGCAGCACCACATGCCATCCACACACGGATTGGGAGTGGGGTGGCTGGCTCATTTCAGGCAGCTGTGGCAGCTGTTTTCCTACCCTGGCCAGACTGGAGACAGGTAATACTTGCATGTTATGGAAGAAGGGAAGGCGCGGGGGCAGCGGGGACGAGTGGGAAGGAAAAAAAAAGATGATTTGACATTGAAATAAAGAGCAGTAATTTCAGGTCATGGAGACAGAACAAATGTGGAGTGGAAGGGTCTGCAGGGGAAATTAAAAGAAGAGACATAATTATTTCCTACACCACTTAAATGACAGGTGGGACTCTTGATAAACTTGAGCTCTGCTAACACCTTGCACGCAAGCGTAGACCTTGAAAGGTGGATGGTGGGGTTTTGCTCCAAGCAAGCTCAGCAGATAGTGGGATCTCTTGCTTTCTTTGAACCCAGCTTCCAAAGCTGCAGAGTGGTAGGAAGCCATCCTTCCTCCTCACAAGGCTGCCGGGGAGGTTTCAGCTGCCAGCAGGCGCTTCCTCACCGTGGCTTTCTGCTTGCCCCGCAGGAACGCCCTGGGGCAGTTTCACCAGGAACGCCCTGGGGCAGTTTCACGTCAGCCCGCAGCAGCAGGCTCGCAGCCCTAGTGACTCACCAGCTCTCACGCACAACCTCCAAGTGCAGGACCTCAGATCCCGACCTCCCAGCCTGTCCTGGCGTGTCACAGGCAGGCTCCAAGCTGTCCTGGCTGTGCCAGAACAGCAATGCCTGTTAGCTGCTCGCCACCTGAGACCGCACGAGGTGAGGGCAGGTCCCCTAGTTCTCAGCTACCACAGTGGATGCTGGCACAATCTGTCCCTGTCCCTCCCCACCAGAGTTTGGTAGCATGACATCAATTTTAGTTTGTCCCCTCCACTGCCAAGGCTGCCTGTATGCTCCTGCTGCAATGCACCCCATCCCAAGCAGCAGCGTTGAGAGACACCCCGGGAATGAGCAGCACTGATTTCGGCTTCTGCAGAAGATGAGCTTCCCATGCAAGGCAGTTTCAGCGCCCCGTTTCTGACAGCACGCTCAGAAACAGCTCTGTAGGAAACACTGTGAATCAGCACGCGTCTCTTTTGCCCCCGCTCCTGGGCGCCGAGCTTCCTGTGGGGCCCTTGCCCCGGGTGGCTGCCTGCATTGTACACCCGGTTGCTGAGCAATTGACTGCTCTCCAGTTTCAGGTGCTCTCCAGCTGCACAGTTACCTGTGGAGCCCATGGCTCAACAGAGATGCATGCCCCAAGACTGGACGAAAACCCAGACATCTGCATCATAACCTGCCTGGTCCATGGGAAAGATCCCCTCCGTTAAAACACTGTCAAAAGCCACAGGCAGGGATCATTTAGCATGGCATATCTTGCCACTTCCAGTCTAAGGGGGTTTGACAGAGGATACAGCCAAGAGAAATTCTTCGGCATGCAGCCCCAGAGCAACTCAACAGAGGCACCTCTGCCAGGACACGCAGCCGATTCCCTGTTTCGAGAGGCAAGATTTACTCGAGAGTCTTACGGAACAAACGTCAGCACTGGAAGCTTTGGCAACCGGTCCGCATGCCTAGCCCACAAATGCCAAACTGCTCCTACCTTTTTTTTACATGCTGCTGGGCTCTGCCCCAAGCACATGGTAACAAATGAAACCCTTTCACAACTTTCCTAACAGTGCTTTGCACCTTCAGCGTACAGTTCTTCTGCATGTCAAGGGCGTAAAAGCTCCCCCCTTCATATTTTAACACCTGACAGCACGGCCAATTAATTTGAGCTCACCTCACTCAGTGATTGACTGCATAGCTTCTTGCTTGCATCAGCAAGAAAAATTGCATTCAGGTTATTTACTTAAAACCTCAGCTTTCGTGAGACGAGTTGAAACAGTTGCTTCTGTTAGTGGAGGCAGAGAAATCCTCTTGTCCTGTATCATTTTTGACAGCAAATTGCTTCTGTGCTCAGCAAGTAAAGGTCCAATATATGTGAGTTTTTCTTCCCCCTGTACAATTTCCTGGCATGGTTTCACTCTCAGACTCCAAGTTAGCAGTGGAAAAATGGACTTTCCAGAGCTCTGGCTCTTAATTTTATTGCTGCACATTGTTGCTCTTGGAAAGACAGAGCTTCCACTACACGAAGGTTGCTTTTGCAAAGGAAATACTTTCTGAGCTGCTGAACACGTTAGTGCACGTCTAAGTTACGCACTGATGAAAAAAGTGACTTCACAGTAAGTATTTTTTAATCTCAGTTAAACGAGTGCAGGCAGATTTTTCTCCCCTTCAAGAAATAACTGGGAACACAATGAGAGGGGGAGATCACCTCTAGCACAAGACTCCTTCTGGTCCTCCTCAAATCTATGGAGGACTTTCTACGGCAGGGCTACTTGTGACCTCGTGCAACGTATGAAGCACAAGCAGGATAAGGACAATTGCTTTCAGATGGAGGTTTTATGCAGACAAGAGGAGAGCCGCAGGGTGAATGATTTTGGCACTTGCCAAATGAAAGAGGAAAAAGCCCACGATGTTGGCATGACTGCCACATTCATCTTCAGTGCAGCAAGAGGCAGAAGGGTAGGAGAAGTGGAAAGATGAAGGGTTGCTGGGGGAACTAGGTGATGGGACCCTCATGATCCCTGCTCTGAAATGCTGCCCCAGCAGTGGGCCTCAGGATGGAGGTAATTCCTTCCTCAGGTCCAATGCTACCACTTGCACACCCATTGCTCACTTACTGCCATCACTGCCGGTCTGCGTGTCCGAGTCGAGGCTGTCGGTGGAGCCAGCAGTGAAGCTGACGTGGACACTCCTGAAAGGTGGGCTGAGGCTCTCAGCAGAGCTGTTGCTGACCCTCTCCAATTCAGCGTTATTCTGGTTCATTTTCAGAGCATGCCTAGAGAGAGTGAAAGAGAAGAGTCAGGAGACAGATGGCAAACGATACCCTGCATGCACTTGTGCATGGAGAATCAAGCCAAGAGCAGCCTTAGCTTGGTCCCTGCACATCCATACAGACACTGTGCAGCCTTTTACCATGCCATAGTACCTCATTCCTCTGCACTTTTCTTCTTTCTCCAGCATCTGGGGATCACATCCCACTGACACTGAGCAGGTTATAGCCTTGCAGCCCCATGCCAGCCCCCCATGCCAAACCAGCTGTGCTTGCGCAGAGAGAGAAGCACTGAGTCAACTGCATCCAGCCCCTCTCTGTGCCTCCTTTGCCTAGCACATGCGGGGTCCTGGGCCACATCCCATCTTGGCCACCATCACTGGGAAGTGGGGACCCATCAGTGTTTGCCTTTGGTAAAGTTCTCAAGGGAAGGGAGTGGCATCACTCCTCCCATTTTACAGAAAGGCAGGTTGAGGCTGCGTGTCAGAACCCGATTCCTTCATGGTGGAGGCATAAGTGGAAGAAGAGTCCATCCCTAGCAGCTGTTGTCTCCTCAGTGCATCACAATAACAACTGACACCTTCCGAAAGAAGAAGCGCCTCTACAGAAAACGAGTGTCTGCCAAACTCAGGACCCACCATGCAGCTTTTAATGTAAGACCTACAGTTTTCCATGCAGCATCTGTCTAAATAAATAAACAAACAAAACACAAACTGGGGTTATAACCTGCCAGGTCATGGTTTAATTGATCAGTTGTAGGCAAGCAGAACTTTTCGCTAAGATAAAGAATTTCCCCTGTATTTTCTTCATTTTTCCTCCTTGGAAAACAACAGAAACTGTTGAAATCAGGCAGCGCATCAAAGCACAAACACTCCTAGCTTTGGTACAGTTCAGACTCTCTATCGGCCAGTAAACGAAGGTTATGGGTCCACATTTTTTAAGTAAAACTGCCAATCTGCTGATAAAATTCAACACATTGTTGATGAAGAACGTGAAAAGGTTAGTGGCAGACTTGTAAAAAAGAAAAAGGATTTCCACCAGCTATCTTGCTGGAAGGTATCTGGCATTTCCTAATCAGGCGGCTGAATGGCTGCTGAGAAAGACAAACAAAAGAGGAGCACGACCGTGTTCTCCTGGCACCCCGTTCATGCGCACAGGATCCCTCCTCTTCCAAAACCCCCAAGCACAGCAGATGCCACGAGCGATTTTTATTTGAAGACTGAGAAATGTTTCGTTCCCCATCCAGACAAAGCACTTACTCTCGTGTCCGCACCACCACATGGAGAGCAGAGCGTATGAGAAGCCCGGAAGAAACTTCTGCCAGACTTCCTCATTTGCCTGAGCAGCCTCGGTCTAAAAATACTCAGGGGCTGATGAAAATAAGGCTCTAAAAACCACCTCAGGTATAACTCAGCAAAGACACTGGTCTTGCACCAGTGATGAATTTACCACAGCAAGCCTCTCGGGGATGATTTATAAAACTTCACAATGCACCACACAGTTAAAAAATAAAAAGAGAGAATGAGAGACACATTGAGGGTTTTAGCTCTGTTACGATTAATGCTGTTGAAAGCAACCAACTGGACTTAAATCCTTTTTTTTTTTTTTATTATAAAGATATATCTTTATCCTGTAACTTTCCCAGACATTTAATTTTCAGTAATTTGAGGGGAAAACATGCATGGATGCACACCCACGCGGGTGCACTGTCTGACCTGGCAAGAATCAAGGAAGCATTTGAATCCATAAGAAAAGAAGAAGATTTTGCAAGAGAGCCGGTCTCGATTTGCATAGATGAGAGGTTTTCCAACACATTCCTCCCTTCCCCGCCACCCCCCCGCTCCCCCCAAGAAAAGTTGGTGCATTTCTGTTTCCTTCCCATCACTTAAAACACAAATCCACAGAGCTGCCTTACCATTCCCGCACTCAGAGAGATGGGACTTTGCTCGGCGGGGTCCAAGGTCCACCGTGCGCAGCCACACCTATTCCTCCAAGCAACCTGGGCGCAATGCGGCGGCTGCCAGAACCGTGCTGGCTGCTGCGTCTGCCGAGCTCAATGTCGCGGTGAAGTCAGATGTACAGAGCCCCGTTTCCTCTCCGTACCGCTGTGACTTATGTAAAATGCAGTTCCTGAATAGGCACACCGAAATAGAAATTGTTTGCCGCTTAAACGACATCCTGCTCTTGTTTCAGATGTTACAGCCAGGCCAGCTAATACCGCCTGGAAATCTCTCAGCTTTACATCTCCTTCTTTTCCTAAGAGCTGCTTGAAGCCCAGGCTGTAGCCTGCACAGATTAAAATACTGCCCACTATACCAAAGCATTACTGAAAACGCTTGCTAGGGTCAAACTCTCCCATTTCAGTAAAATTCCACCCCACGAGGAGGTGAACAACCCATTGCTGTGACAGCCTGTGGGATCCTAATTTACAGCTAACCTGAATTCGCCTGCTCTGGTAGTGTCCCTTTCCACCACGCGTGACTGCAAGGGCAGAGGTGGCTATTCTCCATCTCACCCTTGGAAATAAACAGCATCAACCTATCTTAAACCTGAAGAAATCATCGTGATTACCCCCCCACCTGCTTGCTAACATCTGTGGGCTCCACTTCCCTTCAGAAAGATGTAGCAGTGGTTAATTTACCTCCATTTCAAAAATCTGTGCTCAGCACCTTAAATGTAACCAGCAACTTCAAGAGCAGTACCAGAGCCTCCTTCACGTGTCAGTGCATAAAGAACAGATCACAAGAGTCAGCTCTCCCAATCTAATAACCTAAAAACACAGGATTTCCAGGTCTCCAAATTATTCTGGCAGCTTTAAATACACTTCAATTACTCAGCATCCTTCATGCAACACGCTGACATATTCAGGCAACCCTTCCTGTTCACTATTCTCCAGTTTTCCCATCCTAAACAATTTCATCCAGCTGGCTTTCCACACCATTCCCACAGTCCTGCCTAAAACAAGTCAATGTTGAAAACAGCAGTCTTGTTAAAAACAAAACAAAACAAAAACCCCACCAGTCTGGAGTTCTATAACATTGCAAAGGGACCTGGATCATTTGCCGTGCCCCACGTTGCATCTCCAGCCAGGGCATGCATTGCCTTTCCTGCAATTCATGTTCGAGCAGTAGCCATGTGTTTAATCTCACATTTCTTAACAGATTGGGGTCCCACCTGACGCTGCTGTGGGACTCTAGCATCGCCGGCTGTGTGCCTTGCACTTCTTGGAGAGAGAGTGGAGACGGTCACCAAAGCACAGGTCCCCTAACCACAGCAGACACACGTGCCTTGGGATATCGCCCCAGGGATCCCTTGGACTCTGGGGATGCCTTCGGCTTGAATTTCCTGCCTGAGATTTGACACACAGATCTGGTTACCTTCCAAAAGTGCAGGGGGCAGGGAGGTTTTGAGAAGGCCACTGAGACGCAAGAGCTGCAAGGCTCCCACTTGCTCCGTTCCAGCAGCTGTCACACGCGCAGCCTGTTGGCAGCGGTGGAGGATGCTGGAAGGCATCTCTGCCCCGCGCAGAGACCCGATCCCAAGGAGCGCCCGCTCTGCAGCCCCATCGCAGGGGTCTCCCAGCCTTGCTGTGCCGGCAGGAGGGGGTCACTCCTTCTCAGCACAGATGACAGGACTTGAACAGATAACACAGATGCTGAGCTTTACAAATGATGCAACAAGGGAAGGAAGCAGAGGACCCACACAAACCACCACAAACCAAACTGCGCTCCAGGAGAAGTCTGGTGATAATGTCAACAGGACACCCCCTCCCAAAATAAAACACTGGAACTAATGCACGGCAGAGAGAAAAGCCAGACTGTGTTACAGCATCAAACGCAACACATGGCTGGGCATAATTATTACACAAGAGGAAGCACCATTGTACCATATGCTTGTCTATCATGAAACATGAGTAATGATATCTTCCTCCTGCCTCCACTGCTGTGTCTTCCAGCATCTTCCCCTGGATGCACAGGGCAGTTAAAAACCAGCATACAGGAGCTTACAACATTTGAGGCTTGGATTTGTACTCATCCTTCTGCTACGAGCTGGCAAATGTGGAGAAACCAAAATCGAGGTGAGGGAAAGGGAGGACTACACCTCTCTTCCCTGTACCAAAAGGTTTTATGTAGTGCAGGTTAAGTTGAAAGAAGGGTATGGAGTCTGGAGATGCAAGGCAAAATTCGGATGGGGTGCAGATGTGGTGAAGAGGACAACAAATCTCATTCCAATTTCCAACTCTGTGCTTTTTTAAGTGGCAAAGTAGGAAAAACACAGAAAAGTGAACAACTTTAATTCTAAAAGAAACCGTTTCTCCTAAAAGATTGGCTGATAAATCACAACCTTTTAAAAATGATCCACTGGCAGAAGCAGCGTGAGAAATTCCTGATTAGTTTCAGACAAAAAACACAGGGAAAATCCAAAAGGTGTATTCTCTCCCTGTCCTGGAGTGCGATTCTCTCTCCTGCTTGAGCCATACACTCCTTTCTTTGCATTATTTACTTATTTAATTATGTATTTAAATAGACTCCATCCAGAGTTTTTATTTATTTACTTATTAATAATAATAAATCTGGCTTGACCTAGACCAAACACAGCAAGTCCCTGCTATCATCCACAGTCACAGAGATCACAGCCACAGAGAAGAAGGTCAACATTTGGGACCCGCGTGACATCCAATTGCCTTTCTAATTGCCACAGCAGCTCCATGTAGCCAGCCCGTGTTTCTCACCAGGGTACACCCTAACACTGACCTCCAAACAGAAATGGGTGCCTTGAGAATGCTAAGAGAAGGGGAATATTCTGTCTCAGGTGCAGCACTGCTCCGTCACAGACTGATTCCTGACAAGAAACACACAGCACAGTCCCACCAGCCAGCACCACCTCCCCAGTGAGGAACAAACCTGGCTCTTTTCCTGGTGATCCAATTCCCAACATCGTTGGTTTTTGTAATGCTCTTGTTTTCTGTTCCCTCTGGCAACAAGCAGCAGCAGCAGCACCGTAAGATGCAGTCTTGGCACACCTCAAGCTCATTTGTCCTGGCTGTTTTCAGCGATGGTGGGTGTCGGGATGTGCCGTGCTACACGCTTTTGTTACACCAAGCCAGCACATTCAGCAAATTTCAGAAGCGATCTACGGCACTGCCTTTTGAAGGTGGCATTAATTATGACGAAAACAGCTCAAGAGCCAACAGCTCAAGATGCAAAACCGCATCACTGTTTCCTTTCTTTAAGAGGCACATGAAATAAATTAACCGTCAAGGTTTTGCAAGCTAGAAGGAACCGTTAGGATCTTTTAGCCTGACCCTCTGCATAAGAGAGACATAAATTTCAGCAAAGATTCATCCCTCGTGCCAAGAAACTGAAGGCCACGCTAGAGCATTTCACACCAAAGAACCTTTAAGTCGTCATTGCACATACAAGTCCAGGGGATCCTGGTTCCCCTGGTGATCCTTTCCCGGCTTTCGGAAGAAGACCAGCCACCATCTTCCCTTTCCAATCTCTTTCCTCTTGTAATTCGACTCATTTTCCGTTCCATTTCAGACCAAGCATACCTTAAATATCTATAATCTTTCAAACAAGCAGGAAAAAAGGATTTTATGAAGAAACAGTCGCAAGACATCCAGAGTAGCTTTATATAGGATGAAACAGGCACAAATTCATTATTTTCTTCTTTTGCGCCAACTTTTAAAACTCCCTAATATCACTCCTGCCACCGCCCTCAGAGACAGCTTACTGCAAACCCAGAGTTTCCTCAGTGCCTGGCAGGAATTTGCCCTGTAAAAACTTTTTTCCCTTTTAATTGTTAGAGCCAAGATGAACAAAACAAAATCTACAGACTCACTTTTTTCTTTCTCTGCTTTGAAACTAGTTTGAACACACATGCAAGTTTTCTTTAAAATAAGCAATTAAGTTTAATTAGGAAAGGCAAACAGGCAGGCTTCATTTTCCAGCATGAAAACAAGTATCTTGCTGGAGCCTGAGATCTAGAAGGAAAAAGGATGGTGACACGCCTTTCCTGCAGCTGAGATGAACCCTGATTTGCTAAGCCCCAACCTGCAAGACTGTGCCACAACCAGGTCTACGCTGGCTTCGTCTACATCCACCCATCAAAGGAGCCTTTGCAGCTGTGCCACCAGAGGACGTCTTGGGCTGATGAGCTCTGTCTCTGCGAGGGACTACATAAGCATAACAGACGTATCGGTGGTGGTTCTTCCATTACAGACAAACACATGCCCACAGACTGCCAGGGCCTAGGAGAGTATGGATGTGTCTCAGAGTCACCTCTGAGTGCCAGATCTCCTCCCTTCTTCAGGCGTTTGGCTGCAGCCCAGGAAGGCCAGAGGAGATGTTCCTCCAGCACCAGGTGAGAGTCATGTCATGACCCGAAGCTGCAAGCAATGACTGCCCAGGGTAACACAATCCTGCTACAGTGATTTTAACCAGTTGTGCACGTAGCCATCCCTCCCATCGCCACGCGCAGGTAACAACACCCTGGTTCCTGCATCAACACGCTCAGAGAAGCCACGCTTGAGACGAAAATGAGAGCACCCTCAAAGCAAACAAACAAAGCAACCAGCTGGGTTTGCACGGATTGCAAAACCTGCCATCTGATCAAATCGCTCCTCAGGCCGGCTGCGCAGGGGTTTGGTAGCCGGAGGAAGGGCTATGCTCTTTGAGTAAGGTGCCTCAAGGCTCAGCTGCAGGCATCAAGGCGTTTAGGAGACAAATACATGCAGCACAACACATTGCCTACAGCCACAGGAGTAAAAGCAATGCCCGCACCTACTTCAACCACCTGGCAGGGTTTATGTCTCTCCCAGAGATCCCAGTCATGGATGCCACATGTTCCCTGACCTCAGTTTCCCTGCCCTCTTTCACAGATGCTTTCAGGATGACTCAGATAAACAACTGTTACAGTTGGCACAGCCTGATCACACCAGGAGCATGAAACAACCCCTCCAAGGAGCAGAAAATGCTCCACGCCCCTCAGGATGGATCGTAACTCCATGTGGAGGGCAACAGCAGAGCATGCTTCTGGCTTGGAGGACAGCTGGTCCAAGTCACCCAGCCAAGGAGACACCGCGACACATCAAGGAGCCCCCTGCCTCCACTCCCAGCCCTCATGAAGGCAGAAAGGAGACTCCAAGCACTGCCAGGGAAGCATCCTTGCCCCCAGTACAAAGGGCTCTGCATGGCTGGAGTGGAAGGAGGTCCTAGCACTGTAAGTGGAAGATGCTGCTGGGATATACATTGCTGAGTTTGAGAGCCTTCTGGCCTGCCCAGTGACCCCTGCTCTGCAGGGGAAGGAATCAGGTCCTAAAGGACTTTCAGCAGGCAACTTGGTGTTTCCTAAATGATCACTGCTTGGCAGCATTGTATCATCACAATTCTGCTAGACCTCAACAACCCAACTCCTCACGTGGCAAATACAACCCCAAGTCACAGGCTGATAGGAGATACCAAGAGGCAGCAGCCATGAAAGAAAGTTCACAAGGTCAAAAATAAAGCACATCTTAGTGCCCTCTTTGATTTTAAAGGCAATAAAGCTCATCTGTGTGCTTACTTGCTCGTGGACCTTTTCTTTCCCCTGACTCCAGCAGGCATGCAGCATCACAGCAGGAAGCCCAGCATTAAGGAGAACTAAAGCCTCTTGTTCATTTCTTCCCTTTCCTTGAGAAACCTAATTTGTTCACCACTTGGTAAATTTAAAACACTAGTTCCCTGGGCTAGCCAACCCTAAAAACATTGAAAATTCAGTGTGAGAACAAAAGAGAGGATGGGCCAACTCAACCACAGTCTCAGCCTGGAGGTCACTGATGCCTATGCATAAGCTTGACCATGGACCCCAAGAGAAAGTTCTCCTCTGAACGTCCAACCCTTCTCTCAACTTTTAAATCAAGGAGCTGGAGTCAAATCTGTTGAGCAATGCACAGTTCCAGGTAACAAAACTGACGCATGCAATAAAGCAAATGCAGGACACCCGCAGAATGTGAAGGTATCCCTCCCCACTATGATCAGACAACCTAATCCATTAGTTGCATTGAAAGGAAATAAACTTTTTCTTCCTTAATTTTCTCCTTTTTTTTTTCTTTTTTTTTTTTTTTGTGATACACACAGCTGCAGATACTGAATGCACCGAAAGTATCGGAAGCCTGTTTTTTTTAATTGCTTAGCAGAGCTACTTCCTTCCCAGATGGACAGCTCTCCCTCATTCGCTTGTTTTGTAGGGCCTGCAGTCACTCTGCCTGCAAACCTGACTTCCAGGACAGCAGCGAGGGGAAGGCTGCCTGAAGCCAGGCGGCTCCCACACATCGTGAGCACACATCAGGCAAGCTCCAATTACCTGCTCGCAGGCAAGAAGTCCACCCTGGGAAACTGCAGCTTCAAGAGTTAACCTCAAAAGCAAAAAGACACTAGAGCCAAACTGAAAATGAGGATTTCAGAGGCTCTTGCTATTAGCACCGAGACGTTGCCCAGTTCCACCTGCAAGAGGAGCTCGCAACCCCAGATTTTCTGTTCTATTCAACATGAAGGAACTGTGCCAAGACAGAATGAAGCTGACCTGGGAAACACCAGCCATCCTGGGCACGGACCTTGTTCTCTCTCGAATATTGGGACCCAAGGCTATACCTTGCAGCCCTGAAGACATATTTTGCAAGTATGCACAGCATTTGAATGAGGACTTGCAAAGATCTGACAGCTTTTCAGAGTAAGAAAATAAGTAATTTTTCATCTGTGCTCCTGAAAGCCCACCTTTGAACAGAAAAGGAAGAAAAAAAGAATGGGAAGCACCTCCTAGTCAATCAATCCCTGCAGCAAACATCCCGATTGCAAATGGTGAACAGACCGCCACGCACACACTCACAGGGCTGTACCTGGACTGCTTTTTCGGCGGTGGTGGAGGTGGTGCAAACTCCACACCATTGCTCTTGTCTTTAGGGAAATCAAAGGAGAAAGACAACGATTTGCTGATCCCAGTCTGGCTCTCCTGTGTCGGGCCTTCATCCACAAGGTCGGCACCAGCTCTTCCATTCTCCGCTCCCACTGCCCATGGGTGGGTTAAGACCTCCTGCTCCTCCTCCTGCTCCTGCTCCTGCTCCTCCTCCTCCTCTATCCGGCACTGCCTGGTCCACGTTGGGGTGTAGTATTTCTGCCTCCTGTCATAGGACGAGCCTGCCAGGCCTCTGCTGGGCTCCTCCACGGCGACCCCATTGACATGAGTGCATGGAGAAGGGGATGCCCCAAAGGCACCTGCATCAGTATAGCTCCTCGGCAGCAGCTGAACACCAGCTCCATCGTGGCCATTGTCGTCACCAAACTTTGCCACATGGGAGCTTACCGGGGGCACACGGTTCCCCTCGCTGCCCGGCTGGCTGTTTTTGGACATCTTTGGGGGAATGGCTGGACTCTCAGTAACTGAGGTCTTGGCAGGAGCTGCCAGATGAAATCTTGGGCTGTTTTCACTTCCAGATGCTTGAAAAATCTCTCCAGGCTCAATGGCAGGTGATGAAGCCCCAAAATCGGGGTGGGAAGTGGGGCTGATGCACGGCCACTGAACTCCCACCGCTGAGTCAGGGCTGCTGAGGAATATTGTCTTGTGATCATCCTCTGTGTGTGCAGTCATGATGGTTATCTTTGCCGCCACCTGGCCGGTGGAGTCCTGGTATTCCTTCTCACCCCCCAAAGACCAGCCACCATCTCTCCACATCCCATCAGCTTGCTCCTTGCCATTGCTGTGGGCCAGCTTCTCTGCTTTTGCCTGTCCACTGACAGCCTTCAGCTGTGCCTTCTTCCTTTTGGTGCTCTCGGCGTAGATGGGATCACCGCGGGCTGGCTCGGTGAGGTGAGCGCGCTGCGGCTCCACCAGAGCCTGCTGAGGAGTGCTTGAACCCTCAGGCCGGGGGCCTCCGGTGACAGAGGGCTCTCCAGGGAGAGGCGAGTCCTTGTCCTCTCGGGACAAAGCAAAGGCAGCCGCCTTGCTGCTCCCCGTGCTCTCAGGGAGGGCAGCAGGCTCGGCATGGAGAGCCAGCTTTTTCCTCTCTGAACACAGGGCATAGGGAAGAGGATCACCCTGGTCTTTCGTGATGCAGAAGGCCACGTTCACAGCTCTGCGCTCCTCTTCACTGAACTTGACTGCCCTGCCACTTGGCCTGGGAATCTCGTGAGCATCCCACTGCCTCCATTCGCAGGGAGCAGGGCTCTCCTTCTCGCACCGGGCACCCTTGCCCTCTGCACAACGTGGCTCCCATGAGACTGGGCACTCTCTGTGGCAGTCCGTGATCGAACAGTACTCGCCCCCTTCACTTTCGAAGCTGGAGGAGAGGCGACCGCAGTCGCCCTCCGAGGGGAGCGCTGCTCCTTCTCTGGCTTGGGAAGAAGGGTTTCTGCTGCAGTTCGCAGTGCTTCTGTCCCCTAAGGCGGATGGATTAGGGCAGGGGGCCCGATGCAGCAGGGCAAACTTGTCTTTGGCTCTGTCCTCCTGCTTGCCCAACTCACCCACAAGCACCAGGCTGTGGATGGAGACATTTCTCTCCACTCGACTCTCCAGGCTGCGCAGGCCCACCATGGAGTAGCTAGGAGGACAGCAAGACAAGCAGTCGCTCGGCGGGTTGTGAAGGAAGGGCTTTCTCACACCACTGTTGCCAAAATTGTCGAGGCAGATCCGCTGCGCATCTCCTGATTTCAGAAGGAGGTGTTTGCCAGAAACCATGCCCCAGCTGACCTGCATAGGCCAAAGAGACAAGTGTGCTGTCAGGATGTGCACATGCAAAATGAAAGAGAAGTAGTGAGAAAAAAAAAAAACAAAACAACAAAAAAACCCAAAACAGCAGCTCCACAGAAAAGCCCTCTGGCGTTTGCAGTCTGTTTTGCTCTGTGCTCACCCCACCAATAACTACCAATTTCTACTGAAATTACACTTGTCCCATTTCCTGGACCATTTGCAATCCTTGCATTACCAACAATAGCAATGCACTGAAATGAGGCATTCTCCTTTCTCTTTCTGTGGGTTCGCTGCCAGAAACGTGTCCAACCTGTCATCCTGTCTGCAAATCACCGTGCAATTAAAGATTTAGAGAGGGAAGGAGTATTTGCACCTCCTTCTGCTTACTTTCGTTTGATTTCACACTGCTACTCCGGAGTCGCACACTCCAGAGCACAGACATGGATTATCACAGGTTATCCTGGGATAGCAGCTTGGCTACCCTCAGCAGTACAGACCGGGGAGCAGGCGGGGAAATGTATCTGAAATCTCATCATCTGAGGGAGATCTATCCTGCTTGCCAAGGGAGAGGAGGAGCGGGAGAGGCAGAGGGTAACACGTGCCTGCGAAGCGAGCCCCAGCCCCAGGGTGGCGGAACCTGCACCCATAGCATAAAACTCGGCCTCGGGCCAAATCTGTGTGCACAGAGCAAACCCCACCGACGATGGCAGCCTGCGCTCCTGTGCCCTCTATCCCTAGAGGGGAAGCAAGGGAGAGCAACAGGAGGCTAAGAACAGAGCCGGCGAGCCCCGGCTCTCCTCTGGGGCAAGGGCGGGAGATAGGAGCCCACCTGCGCCACAAGCAGGGCGACGGCAGCCCAGGCTTCACTCCACATCGCTGGGGTGGCGCTGATACCAACTGGTCGGGGAGAGGAGTGAACCACCCATCTCAAGAGCAACTCACACAACCAGGGCTTGCCAGTCTGCAGGCAGACAGCAGTGCTACACCCAGAGGGCACTACTGCTCTGGCAAAGGCTGGGAGCCCAAGGAGCTGGACTAGGAAGGTAGGGCACTTTCTTCCTCACCCACAAAGACCATGGATCCAGTTAGCACTGACTGCAACCAGCCAGGACTTCTTTCCAGTATATCTTCCCAGGAAAATAACTTTAACCCACATCCTCATTTAAAATCCGGAAGTTCCTAAACGAACAACATATTTTTAAGCTCCTTTGCACATGCCTTGTGAGCAACATCTCATTCAGCTTCAGCCAAAGATACTCTGAGAAGCCAATATGAGGCTTAAAAACCTGAGTCAAGACCAGAAGGAAAAATGAAGGGAAGGAAACTGTTTTAACAGATATTCCTAGCACTCCCAAGGAGAGGTAAGTAATGGGAAGTCATGCTTTGACTGGATTAATCATTACCTGTGACAGATCTGCATTCATATTCACATCCGCCCACGCGTCAGAAACATCTGAGTTGATCATAGTTGGCTTCACAGCAATTGTTGGCTTTGAGAAGGGGGAGGTATTTACACCTTCGTCTTCCAACGCGGGGCTCTCAGGCTTGGTCCTAACTCCATTCGGGAGCACGCCACAAACTCCCACGTCTGGGGGTGTTTGCAGTTGATGGGAACTCTTTGGGTTGAAGCAGTTTTTGCAGGAGCCGGGCTTCCAAATGTGTTCCACAAAATCACTGCACGCAGACATCTTCAAATCCTCGTGGCTCAGACCGAGAACCCTCTGCCTCTGCGTCTTCTGCACCGTCCTCTGCTGCTCATTTTGCATTTGCTTCCCAGAGCCGCTCTTAAAGACCACCTAGTTATCTGGAAAAGCACAACAGTGATGAGTTTGGTTATGCCCAAAAATGGGAAGATTGTTAATAGGACAGGTGATAATTACGCTTACTCTGCCTTCATCACAAAGGCTTATTGTTTACAAGGCTTTTTTCACAGCCTAGCTAAAGCCCACACAATCACTTAAAAAGCCTCAACTTCTAAGCATAGCTCTGTAATAGAGAAGGCATCAAGCAAGCAGCATTCCTATGTGATTTAATTCCCTGTTTAATGAGCACGTATAACTAGCCTCATGCAAGGTTTAGATCAAGGGTAAAGAGGTCTTGGAAATAGCTGTTCACAGCCCCACAAGCAGAGCCAGGCAGGAAAAATTCTTTCTACAAAGTGGCATCCACTCTCTGGAAAATAAAAAGGCCTGGAGATACAAGGACCAGAACCAGCGACTGTGTAACCAAGGGGACCGGCAACAACCTTCCTTCACCCAGAAGCACCACCGTGATTACTGCCGTGGCACACAAAGGCTTCTCTCCCACCCAGTGCAACAGAGACAGGCAATCAGCAAGGCTGGGGCTGGCACTGATTTGAGCAAGTGCCTGGCAGACAGCTCTTACCTGGTGTGCCAGAAGCCACAAATAACAGCGTCAGCTCGCTGAAACAATTCATTGTCTGCAAGGGGAGAAATGTTTTGCTCTTGGATTACTTACAGAAAAGGATCCCTTCCCATCTTCCTTCCTCAGGAGCAAATGCCCCAGGAACAAGACATTCCTGCATTCCTGTGCCCCCCCTCCCCGCATGGCCAGGTCTGATTGCACTCTGCCAGTAGCTACCTGGAGCTAACAACTTTGGAGATACTTCAGACGAGGACTCCCACAAAGCTCAGTGGAAGGGAAGATCAGAAAACCCAACTAGGTCAGGAAAATTGCAGCCGGCTGCTACGGGTGTCAGGGCACACAAGTCCCCCACATCGCCCCACAGAGTCCTTCCCCACCTAACCAACTTCAGGTCATCATCTCCCGGCCAGCTGACCCCAATGGAAAGGCAAAGCAAGCCGAGGCTCCTTCCCCGAGGGTCCCTAAGTGAACAGGCACTTTTACACCCCAATCCTGACTGCACAAGAACACAATTTACCAGCCTGATCCTTCAGTGCTTCCTCCACACAGGCATACTGCAACACCACCATAGCTATGGGCACCTTCGCACCTGCACGTGCTTCTAAACCAGCCCGCGCTTCAGTAAAGCCTCCTGCCTCCGGGCTCAGAGATGCCCTGGCCATCCTCTCCGACAGCCACCCTACTGCATGGCGAAAAGGAAGACTGCTAATAAGAGCTTGGGTGGGACAAAGTGAAGTGGGGGAAGAGCTACTGACCCACAAGCATCATCTGAATTCAGATGCCACCTTTGGGAAGGGAGGCTTTGATCGGCTACAGCATTAATACCTGCAGGCTCCTTCTGTCTGGCAAGCTGATAAATTAGGATCTGTTTCATGAAAGAGCAGAAAAAAGGGGAATATCAATGGGATTCACAAATCAGATTAGTGCATGTCTCTCTCTTTTTAGGGAAGAGACTGTTTTCCACCGATTTTTCCATGGACTTCACAGAGTCCAAATTAACCAAAGGACAGCAAATCACTCTTGGATGTACCCCAACACCTTCAACAAGACTAGCATTATTTGCAGGGAAAACATCTTTAAAAAAATATTCTAGCACTGTTGCTTTGTCCCCTTTCGGATCTGGCAAGCAGTGTCCGGCATCACCCAAAGTTGAACAAGTGTCCTGATAGGAGCCAACAAAGGAAAAAGAAAAATCAAAGGGAGGAAAGCAGGGACCGGAGCCAGAAAAAACTCTTCGCTTCTGCTTTAATAATCGGCGCTGCCAACCGCCTTTTAATAGACCGGGATTTCCCTCTCTGCAGCCGAAGCGGCCGTTGTTCCTCGCTGCCCAGACCCCGGGGCAGGCAGCCCCGTCCCCCAGCCCGCACCGACCCGCGCCGCGCCGCCCGGGGAAACCGGCCGGGCTCGGCCCCCCCGGGCCAAGCCGAAAGCCAGGAGCCGGGTCCGCGGCTTCCCCGGAGCCCCCGCGCCTCCCGGGGCACCGGCAAGGGCCCGATGTAAAGGCTCCCTGTGATCTAGGGTGGAGATGCCAGGATGCGGCACCGGGATGCTCCGGCGCAAAAAGAAACCCCCGAGCCCCCAGCCCAAGCGGCTCTGCCTGCCGGGCGGTCCCTCCGCGGCGCCGGGCGCCCGCCGGGACTGGGAAAAGTTTACCGGGCAGGGCCCGCCGGGGCTCCCGGCCGCGCCGGTCGGGACCGGTGCGCGCCCCGGGCCGGCTTCCCCCCGCCCCGCCGCCCTCCGCCCGCATTCTCGGTGGGCACCGGCACGGCCCCGCCGGCCCGGACCCCCGGCAGCCCCGCCCCGGCCCCGAGCGGCGGCGGAGGGGTCCCTCCCAGCCCGGCTTTGTCCCGGGAGGCGGAGGCGCGGCGCCCGCCCGCGGCCCCGCTCCCCGCTCACCAGCCTCCCGCGGCGGGGCTGGGCTCGGCTCCGCTCCGCTCCGCGCTGCGCCCGGCCACCGCCGCCGTTGTCGCCACCGGGCGAGTGGCGAGCGGGGCCCCGCGTGGGCCGGGGGGCAGCCACCGCCCCGCCCCGCCCCGCCCCGCCTCCCGGCCCGCCCCCTCGGGGCACGGCGTGGGCAGCGGCCGGGGCGGGGGCAGGGCGGCACCCCCGCGCCCCGCACACGCGTGGCTCCCCCTCGCACAAAGCGCACCCGCTGCAGGGGCACCCGCACCCGCAGCGGCACCCCCGCGCCCCCCCAGCAGCGCTCCCGCAGACGCACACGGTCTCAGGGACACCCCCCGCGGGTACCAAAGCCCTCGGGGGGGATGCAGGCACCCGTATACCCCAGCAGCCCCGCACAGACCCCACAGGGTCCTACACACACCCCGCACCCCTGCACCCCGACAGCAGGTTTGGGACAGTCCTGGACCCAGCTGGAAGGCGCTGGGAGCCAGAGAGCCCACTCATGCTCGCCGAGGCTGCCAGACAAGGACGCGGAGAAGTTCAGCCCCAGGGGATGCTGCCCCAGGGGATGCTGTGGAAGGAAGAGAAGTTTGCAGCGACTGAAAGCAGGATTTGACCCCACCGTGCAAAAAAAACGCAGGCAGCATCTCAGGAAAATCCCGAACTGCTGTTGGCCTGGGAGGCTGGGGGTCATTAAAGGAGCGAGATGAGGTTTTGCTCTCTGTAGTGTCTGAGCTGCGCTTTAGGGCAGGCTGGAAAAGGAGTGGTCTTCCCTCACCCTAGCGCTTGCTCTGAGGTGTCTAGTTTTGAGCATCTAAATTCTCTGACACTAGGTAAAAAAACCCCAACAGGTCTCCCCCTGCCCTGGTCAGGGCCTTAGCTCAGTTCCTTGCTTCAGCCACCTCTCCTTTAGCGCAACAAAGCATTCCTACTCTCGTGCATTTCAGGAGAAAATAGTGGATTAAAAAGGCAAATAGGCTTGCATAATGGAAAACCCAAGCCCCGAATAGAAAAACAGAAGCTGGAGATATGCACAGCAATCATCATAGAAAAAGTTTCCCTCTCGGGAACCAATCATCCCGGTAAATTCTTCTCCTTCCGGGAATTTGGGCAGTACCGCAGCTTGCAAACCTTTTTACTTGCAAACATCCCGGCTGGCTGGTCTTCTGCAGTTACAGCTATCTGCTCATGCTCTCGCTTCTTTTTTGATCTGTTATTAAAATAGTCCAGAGAGCACGCAGTAAGCAGAAACACAGGAAAATATGGGAACTCCTCCACTTAATTTGCCATATTGCCGTGAAGACATCTGCTTAACACACCTCCTGCATCTTCTTTCAAGCAACCCACTTGCAATCAATTTGCTGCGTCTTTTTGCATGCAGGATCCCAGCGCCAGCGTGCCCAGTTGAACCAATAAATTAGCTCTCAGAAATGCCTTCACGGTGATAGAAACCTCTCTTCTAGCACAGAGCCACGTCTCATCTGTGAGAGGGGAAAATGAGCTGGGAAAAGGAGTGGCCCAAATTTCCGACATTTTCCCTATTTTAAAAGGTTTGGGTGAAAGAACCCAGCTCTAACCGGCCCAGCTGAGGTTGTAGTTGAGCTCTGTATGGCTGGCTGATTTCAGAGGATGGTGAACTTCCCCAAATTCAAGCATCTGAAGTTTATACCTGGAAGTTTAAAAAGAGCCTCCGCTCTTTTCAGTAAGAACGCTGTAATTTTCTAATAGCTGAGGTGCTATAATTTTCTCAGCATGCCTTCTTAGTGAAGAGTCAGGGGCATCTTAGGGAAGGAAAACCAGATTCAAAATTCATCCTAGGTTCATACTGGAACAGCACTGGAGCTGCTGAGCGAACTGTCCTGAGATGTTAATCCCAGGTAGAAAAACCTTTCCCATACCAGAGGCCTTGGGATTATGGGATAATGAAAATTCCTTTTTTCTAGTAAAGTCATCCTCTTTATGTCCAAAGATTTCAGTGGAAAATTTACCAACCTCAAGTTTTCATAAAACAATTGTTCTTTAAGGTCTGAGACTAAGCATGACGGCTTTTTGCATGGCTGTAACTCCCGTAGCTTCCCCAGTACAGTATTCATCGTTGTTCGTTTTAGGTATTTTCTCAATAGCCAAGAAAACTTGTGATAAAGAAGCCCTTTCAAGTGGAAAGCAGCACACAAAGCCTGCTAAGACCCGACCACATGTCCTGGCCAGCCATATATCTTCCAATGTATTGTTTTGCAGAATGCTGACTCAGCAACAAGGCACATGGCTCGGAGCAACCCTGACAGCACAAAGGAAAACTTCGGGCCAACTGGCGCTTCAAGCCCCATCCCTCGCTAGCGGAAGCGAGACCATCACCGAGTCTTGTTTTCAACGTGTCAGCTGTAAGAGAGACCCCCCCGAGGACAGGAAGACAAACAGGCATAAACCAACAGGGAGTTTCTCTGTGGGCAGACAAAGAAAGCAAAGCTCTCTGGAGATGGGCTCAGCACTGCTCACGGCCAGCAAAGCTGCCCAGTGCCCAAGACTGTTAGTGCCAACAGTGCCTTTCACTCCAGGGGACTTAAAAAGAAAAACAAACAGGAAAAAAATGCGACACCTTTTATCAGTTATGCTCCAGACTGTGTGACTGAGCAAATCTTAGTTTCCACCTGTGGTGCACAGATCTCCTCCTGGTCGTGGTCGCCAATGTGCTGGAGAGTCTTCCTGTCCCTGCCAGGACCCCAGCTTCGCCCATGGTACCACAGCTGGTAGATCTTTCGGGTGGAAGTGGGGTGGTATCATCTGTGCTGCGACCGGTTTGCCTGCTCACATGCAGCAAGAATAAATGCACTTGTGATGGAGCCGGGGCAACCAGTGCCAGCACCTACCGCCTGCCTGGGCAAAGAGCAAAGGGCTGTCCTTCAGCAGGCTCTCGGGATGTTAACACCTGCCGCCACTCAACGAGCACGTCCCTGGAAACTGCCTCTCCGTGCACTGCAGACCCTCTTCCTACTCCAGAGGTTGGTGGCTTTGTTTGCCGTGCCCCTTTTCTCCCCCAGCCCTTCCTTTCTTGCCGGAGCAGATGTGCCAGCGGCCCCCAGCAGTGCCTGCCCCTCGCTCCTGGGACTTCTCCTTGCTCTTGGGGAGATTGCCGCCAGCCTGGCACCCCATCTTGCTGTAGGAAGAGAACATACCTGCGGCCATAGGTGCCCCTTCTGTTCAAAAGAACACTGTGAGACCCAACTCCAAAAAACCCTCAAAATCCAGACCCTGTTTCCTGGGAAGAGCAGATTAAAAGCATCAGCCATAAAGAATGAAACCCTAATGTGGTCTCTTAACCACCCTCCATGGGAGTTACCCGCCCTGCTAACATCTGGAGGCCCCAGCTAACATCTCTGTAGGACCTGTCTACCTTGTAGGACCAGCGTGAAGGCCTAAATCGCTAACACCACCCCACGTGCAGGAAGCAGCCCCCCCATCCCACCCTGGCTGCTGCGACAGGCTGCAAATCAGTATGCCAACCAGCGACAGGCACCGCTACTCCTTTGCTTGGGGGACTGTGTCAAAAGGGGAGCTTGGTTCTCCGTACCCAAGAGCAACAGTGGCTGTTAAGAAATCGTGGGATAATAGCCCTTTTGATGGATGCTCAGCTTGTGCTTTCGGGATGTAGTGGTTGAGGGGGGAACTGGAAAGGGGGAGGGGGCAGAGAGGCATATGACAGTGCCGATAACAAGTGCGCTTTGTACACCATGGCCAGGGGCTCCCACAGCTGCTCCAGTCCCCTCTCCCGCTTGAGGTAGCTTGGGTGGGAGAAGAGGCTACAAAAGCTCAAGCAAACGGGCATGACACAGATAAGATTTTAATGATTCAGTCTCTACCTCTCTTTAAAAAGCAAAACTGTGGCAGAGCATCTCCTCCTGCCATTCAGGCAGGGGCTCTCTGGAGAGGAGAGGCTGTTCTGGGCTGGTGGTCTGGCTGCTGCGGTGCCTCCTGGGCAGGGAATGCCCTTTGAGCATGTCCGTCCAGTTTGTTTTCTTTCCCCGTGTAGCTGGTGAATACTTGTGGTCCATGCCGGCCAAGGCCCTCACCTGCTTCTTGCCATCACTCCAAGGGCCTTGGTGGTGCTAGTGTGGAGCCTGGTGGCAACTTGGAGCATCCCCCTGGGAGAGGACAGGGCAGGCCATCAGCTCCGAACCAGCCTGTCCAAGGGTTTTTTGGAGTTGGGTCTCACAGGTGAGCAGTGCAAGAAAAGGAACAAGCCTGGGGGTGGGTACCATGGCAGAGGGAGCACATGGGATCTAACCCATATTAACTCCATGTATCCCTGGCTTTACTTCACCTGTCATCACTTGAGGACAGTGTTTTTTTCTTATGACACAAATTCTCTCTGGATGGGGAGATAGTGATGATGGCAGCTGGCTACAGATTGCCAAAAAAAATACACACCCCCCCCCCAAAAAAAAAACAACCCAAGCAGAAAAACCCCACCCCAAAACCCACACACACTTTGTTTCTGTAATCCCTGTCCCAACAGGACACGAGTACAGCCTCCCAGCCGGCATGTGTGGTTGCTCTTATTAAGCTTTGAACAGCTGGGGGATTTGGAGATGGGATTAGCTAATACAATCCAGGCTCAATTAGCAAAGGAAGCATGGAGATTCCAGCTCCTGTTGGGACAGATGTGGGCAGGACCCCTCCAGAGGGTTAATCACAGGGCAACTTGTGCTTCATCCACAAATAACCAAGCTGCCTGTGTCCCCCCATCCCACCCACGGCTGCCGGCTGCCGTTGGAGTGGGAATGCTTGCCATTGCCAGACGCTGCCTTCCCCCTGGACCCGGCTAAAACCCGCTTTCCTGCCCATGGGCTGGGAGAGGGAAGGACTAACCGCAGCGGGGAGGCAGAGCAGGCATGCACGCAGGTGCAGAAAGCTGGCAGCCAAACAAAGGGAGATCACAGGAGCAGATACGGGCGCGTGCAGGCTACAGTCACGGCTTTCTATGAGCAAGACCAAAGGCAAGGGCGGGGGGGGGGGGGCAAAGGAGACAGTTTCTTCATTGATGGGAAGACGCTAAGATGCCCCAGCAATGGGATGCCAGTGCTTCGTTTAAAACTGGGACCCCTGGGCAGGGCTTTTGTCGTCACGAATGCTCTTTACTTGGCCAGCTGGAAAAAGCAGTGGCCTCAGCATGCTGCTGGGGTGTTCTTCAGGACAGACTTCCAAGTGCTCCTGGCCACCTTGGGATAAAGCAGGGCCCACATCTCTAAACAGCTTCCACCAACTTCCAAACTTCCCCCCACAGCAGTCTCCTTGAAAAGCTGAACCAAACCCATGTGGATGCCTGCTGAGCATCCCCAGCCTCAGTTGGTTCCTCATTTCCAAAAGCTGCCCTCAAATCTCTCATCTGCCTTTTCGGGGCATTTTAAAGGCACGTAGCCCCCTCATGTACCGAGACACAGAGACTCCCTTGCCAGAGACAGGCCTCCGCTTGCAGAGCTGGTGAACCGGTTCCCGGGGTGTGAGTTGCATGGGCAAGCTCTCCCACGCACGGATGGGTTTCGCATAGCCCTGTTGGAGACTGGCTGCTAAATGCCAGCTCTCTGTGGAAAGCAGATGGACTTGGAAAGGATGGCGGGGCCCAAGGCACTTGGTGCTTTGGAAAAGGTTGCTTCTGAAGCCAGGGCTGAGGACTGCCAAAAGGCAAGATGTTCATTGATTTCTCCATTCTCTGAACACAGGAGTCAGGAATCGGACCAGGGAAGGGTGGTGAGGGACAGGGCTTGGGACAGGCAAAGCGACTGGCACAGGAGATGCAGTGAACCAGACTTGCTTTCCCAGCCTTCCTTGGACCGGGAAGCAAAAGTGTTGCAGAGCAAGCTAATGATCCTTGACCAGTGCCAGGTGAATGCAAATAAATGTCAAGCACCTTCCCAGGTGCCATCTTGGGAAATAAACCCACCAGCAGCTTCCCAGTCCAGTCGCTGGGACTCTCACGGAAGAAGCAGTAGCCTCCAGCACTGTGGAGCAGCTTTGTGGGGGGCAGCCAACGCCACCTGGTCTCATGTCCGAGTACCCCAGGGCCTGATGCTCCCGCCGCAACCAGAAGACATAGCTAGGTCTGGAAAAGCCATCGCCACGGAAGGAGCAGGCACACAGACACGAGGCACCGCAGGAGAGACACCGCTGATTTCTGCCTCTCTCCCATAAGACTGGCTTTTTTCCTTGCTCCTCAGCACTGTTTGGTGTTTACAGGCACTGGGAAACATTTGCTCCTTGCACTCCTTCCAATGGAGCGTGGGAAAAGCTCTCACCCAAAGCAAAAAAACACGGGAATTCGCTTTCAAGTCTATTCTTCTCACCCTCTTTCTCTCCAAGTGAAAAGCCCTGAGCTGGCTTTTTTTCTTTGCAAGGCAAGTTTTCTGGCCAAGGCAAACTGGCGTTTGTCTCTCATGCTGTCAGCAGAGTGACAGGCATCAGTACAAGCTGAGGGGCAATGGCAAATCAACCAGGACAGAGGGAGTGGTAGCAGGGCAGATGGGGCCTGTGTGCACCTTCCCCCCTTTTAGATAAGGGAAATGACACATTTCAGCTTCAGTAGAAAGAAATAAGGGCTTGATTCAGGGGGCATTTCACTCCCAGAGGATATATAGGGCCCTCGGTTTGGTGCTTGGCTCACTGATGCAGGCAAAGAAGAAAGGAAAATTAGCATGAAAAGAAAAAAAAAATGGAGGTTGCCCCCCCTGCTTACTGGCTCTGGAGCAAATAGGCAGCAAGCAGAAATACAAAAGCATCCTCCCCTGTCAGGAGCAACACCAGGGTTTCTCCCATCCCTCATCCGGCTGCCGTGTGCTGGATCTGCCCAGCAAAGGCAGCCCCTGCACCGGCACCTGGCAGACACAGGCGTCAAGTGCTGTCGGCCCTATGTGCCGAAAGCTCCCGAGGGCTGGGACGGGAATGTCTGCCAGCCCAGCTGCTGGGTCCTTGCCGGCACCTCAGCCTACAGAGAGCTGGCAGAAGGAGGCTTCCCACCCCGCCAGCCAATGTCTGCCTCCTCTCCTGGCCTCTCCACCTGGTCCAGGAGGCCTGGCTAAGCAAGCCTGCAGGAGGGCAAGTGGCTTTGGGGGGGCCTATTTGCAACAAGGCTAGGGTGATGCAGGGAGGCAGGGAACTTCCAAGTGAAAGAAGGAGGTAAAGTCATGCAATTCCTTGCCTGGAGGACCAGAAATCACTCCTTCTCCAGCAAACAAGGCTGAGGGACCCAACAGGAGTCTGCAGAGCTCACAAGACAGTAACAAACCTGGAGAAAATGGAGCCTCCAGGGACCCGGCCTCTCCCCCAGTGCAGGCAGGCACCGCAGAAAAGGTGCTCCCCATGCCCAGGGATGCTGCTAGGAGGGGAATAAAGGCACCCCTGCCCCCTTGCCTCCCCCCATAGCCCTCTCTCCCGTATTACAAGGCAACCCTGGGGACCAGCAAAAGGACAACTGTAACCCCTGATATGACCCAAGAGACCCACTCTATGCCCGGACAAAAGAGGGAGGAATACTCTTTATACCCAGAGGCCAAAGGCAGATCTCATGTGCACTTCCAAACTCCATCCTGCAAGTAAGCTGATGCCCCCAGCACAATTTTTCCTGTGTGAAACTCCCTCCGCAAGAGGTGCCTTAGGTGAGCAGCTGCAGAGACAGCCAGATCCCAGAGGAGGTGTTTGCTTTCTCCATCTTCCCCCCCCCCCCCCCCTTTTTAATTGTTTGCACATCAAGAAATGACTTGCCGTATTGCAACCTCCCAAAGGAAGGCAGGCATTGAACTCGTAACCTGAAACTGCCTCTCATGGAGACAGCCAGCACCCACCTCCCTCTGTTCCCACGTCCTCTCCCCCGGCTCATCCCCGCCTGAGCAGCAGCCATGTCCTCCCCTTGCTCTGCTTGGCTCTTCAGCAGCTACACCCTTCACTGTTAATGAGCACGGAGAAAAAAGGCACAGAGCTGCCATTCAGGGCCTCTCTCAGACACCGAAACATCTCTGTGCATTAATAATCCCTTTCAAAAGCCCCTTCCTTGCACACACACCCCCCTTCCCCTCAGCCCCCAATGCTTTTCAGGAGCGACTGTGATTCATCTGAGGTGCAAAACAGCACGGTAAAATTTTAATACAGCCTGAACATGATGTGACAGCGCTCAAGTGTCTTTTAAGCAGCCTGCCTGTCTCCAGCAGCTGCTTTGAAGGCAAGATCGCTTCAGCGCGGCGTCAAGAGCTTCAAAGAGAATATTTGGGACTGATTTTGACATGACTCAGAGAAGGCAGGAAGCCTCCAAACACAGTTCCCTCAAAGGATGAGCGCCAGAAGAGGAACGTGCCGACTCTCGCCATGCCTCCCTGCTGGGGGTTGGTCCAGCTGGACCGTGTGGGAGGGCCTGGGAGGACCACAGCTGCGTGTACCTATAGGATAGTTACTGACAGGTGCTGCGACCTGGTCCCCATCTCCACAGACTCCTGTGGGAAAGAGATTTCCCTGACCACTGGTGGTTATATTGCATGCTAAGAGCCCTGGGACTGATGGTCTGCCCCCCTGCTGTGATTTCACGGGCTGGAAAGCAGGGGAGAGTTCTCCATGCCCCAGGGTACATGTGTTGATAGGAAAAGTATGAAAATAAGGCAAACCACTTGGGTTAGCCCAAACAGAAGGAGATGCTGATAGCACCCAAGGACTCCTCTACAGCCAGTAAACAAAAGGGAAACAAAACCAGTGTCCCAGAAAGTGGGGCTAGGAGGTGAGTGAATGGGAAGAAACAGCACAGGCAGAGGAGGGTACTTCCCAAGAGAGGCTTTGGAAGCCTCCACGAGCTCAGCCAACAAATATCCCTCAACTTTGCTGCTTTTCAATGTCACACACTGTTCCTTGGCTCTCCAGGCCTCTGCAGGCCTGTGAACAGCACAGCACTCCCCTCATGCAGGGAAATGCTCTGGCCATGGAGACCTTCAAACTCAGCTCGGGAACATCGAAGGCCAAAGCAAGAAGCTGAGCTCTGCATCTCCAGGTGTCCTGCCACAGGGCAGCTGCCAGCTCCTGGTGATCTTGTATTGTCTCTGCTCCCATGCCATGGGCAGAACATCGACAAAAAGCACCTTGTCCTGAGTAGCGGGGATCTGCATTGATACTGAGCTCCTTCCCAGACCATCAGCTCCTTCCCAGACCATCACAGCTCCTTCCCAGACCATCCATTCCCATTTATTTGCCAAACTGGCCCCAGTAGTAGATGTCAGCCCAGGGCTGTTGGAAGGATGTTGGAAAGGTGCAGGCTGCAACCCTGCATATCCTGTGCCATCAAGAAAGGGACGGTGAAGCCACTGAGAAGAGGGTAGATTAGGTTTGAGTTGGTAAAACCCCTGGGGGTACTGCAGCGTTTGGCTTTTCTCTGCAAATTATGCAACACGCCAAAGTAATTTGCCTCCTGGGCCACCACAAAGAGAACTCAAAAAGGCAGGAATGCCTTTCTTGAAAATTTAAAAGCAAATCACAACAACACCCCCTCTCCTCAGGATGGAGATCGTCACCCCCCTCCATAGGCAGTGCCAGCACACAGGGCCGGCAGGGAACAAGGTCTAAGACCTGGCCCTCAAAACAGCGTGGCCTGACTCAAGCGAGGGGGAGAAAAGGGAGAGAGCCAAACGCAAGGTCTGGGCAGCACAGCTGTAGGCACATGGGCTCACACCACCTGGGAAGTGGATGGATGGGGAGGCCGTGGAGGACAGGGACAGCAGCCCTCATGCTTTGGAAGAAAGGACTCTTTTGACATCAAGGCAAGGCAGCCCCAATGACCACAGAGGAGATGTCTGGGGGAGTTCAGGGCAGCTGACCTCTACTGCCCTGCAGAGACAAGCCTGAGAAGACCCCAAAGTGCACAGACCTGCACAGGGTTGAAGGGAACACAACCACCTGAGCCCTAGGTTTCCAGGAAGGTGGTGCAATTTTTGAAGGTCATTTGGAGCCTGGAGCTACCTATGGGGAGGGATCAACCTGATATCAACCTCGGGGTCACTTCTCACTCCAACAGAGGCTGTTCCCCTTCCCAGGGCTACATTCATGAACAGGTTTCCCTGCAGAAACACCTTCGCTTAGCAGAACTAGCATCTCTGCTGACATCCTAACCATCTGCACTTACTCAGAGAAGAGCCGCTGAAGCACTTGGCCTGGCTGTCAGGGAGCAACAAATGCAGAGAACACCCCACCCTAGGCTGCACCTAGCCTGAGAAATCCCAAAGGGGGGCTTATTTTGGTGAAAATCAGTGGATTTCAGAGCTGAGCTCTTTTTGCAATGATTCAGCAGATAGTCCTCCTAGGACATTTTTGAAATGAGAACTCTCCAAGTCAACTGGGAAGTGAAAAAGGCAGTTACCGCAGTTAGCCCCGAAAGGGAACAGAGGCACCATCTCACCTGCAGCAGGGCTGTTTAAATGTAGTCATCAGCCACTCAGCCTCCAGTAGGACTGTGCCACCCCTAGAAACATATCAGTAAGGTGCCCGGGCTGAGGATGAAGCTTCTTATGCCCAATTTGTGCTCTCCCAGTTGCAGGAAGATGCAAGACAGTGACCTATCTGCTTGCTGGAGGTGTGTTGCTCCTAAAAGGTTGCAGTCAGCAGTACTACATAGGAGAATGGAGACAACTGAATGCAAATTATGTCTACGCAATTTAAGAAAACAGCAAAACTCAATTAGCTAATGGGCACACTTAGTGTTGGCAGACAGACCGATGAGCATAGGCATGTCTGCGAGGAAACGTCAGAGTTTCTGTGTGATCACACCCCTTACATCTCAAAGCCAGCTTCTGAACTAGGAATGACAGGGGAGAGAAAAAGTAGCCAGCAATCCCGTGAGGGAGCGACAGATATGATGGCTGAGCAAAGGCTGGTGTGACAGGAAGGGGTCGCAAAATCAACAAAATGGGGCTTAAGCAGGGTCACTGCCAGAACTCACGTGTAAGCAAGGAATTGCCTACCAGGCACCATTGTGGAGAATCCCCCAAACCCTGTCCCGGAACTCAACATGCTGGGGAGCCTCTCTAATGTGTCTGTACAGTAATGCATGCAGCATGGGGAATAAACACAAGGAACTAGAGATCTGTGTGCATTTGCAAGGCTGCGATCTTGTGGTGGGGTGGCTCCCATGATTGGAGTGTTGCGGCAGAGGGATATGGGCTCTTTAGGAAGGACAGGATGGGAAGATGAGGAGGGGGAGTTGCCCTTCATGTGAGAGAGTGGATGGAGTGTGTGGAGCTCTGCCTGGGGATGAATAAGGAACCAGCTGAGAGCTTATGGACTAGGACTAAAGGGAGAACAGGTAAAGGTGATGTTGTTATAGTGGGTGTCCGCTATAGACCACCTGACCAGGAAGAGCAAGTGGCCCTCTACAGAAAGGAGCAGCCTTATGTTCACAGGCTCTGGTGTCTTCATGGAGGACTTCAACCACCCTGGTATATGCTGGAGGGACAACACAGCAGGACATAAGCAATCCAGGAGGTTCCCGGAGTGCATTGATCATAAATTTCTCTTTCAAGTGATAGAGGAGCCAACAAGGAGAGGTGCTCTGCTGGACCTCATACTCATCAACAAGGAAGGGCTCGTTGCGGATGTGAAGATCAGAAGCAGCCTTCACTTCAGTGACCATAAGATAGTGAAGTTCACGATCCCGAGGGGATGGAAGAGGGTGAGAAGCAAGCTCACAACCCTGGACTTCAGGAGAGCTGACTTTGGCCTCTTCCAAGATCTGCTTGCAAGAGTCCCGTGGGATGAGGCCCTGGAGGGAAGGCAGGGGGCAGGGAGGGGAGGGCGGGCAAAATAGCTGGTTAATATTCAAGGATCACCTCCTCCAAGCTCAAGAGAGCTCCATCCCAACAAATATGTAGCCAGGCAAAAATGCCAGAAGGTCTGCGTGGATGAACAAGATGCTCCTGGCCAAACTCAGACACAGAAAGGAAGCATACAGAGAGTGAAAGCAAGGATGGGTAATCTGGGGCGGGGGGGGGGGGGGGGGGGCACAGAATACAGAAATGTTGTCCAAGCATCTCTGCCCAGATTCAATTCTAGCTGGCCTTTAGCTTTTCTAACTCCAGAGAGTGAGGTGGATTGAAAACTGGCTGAATGGCCAAGCCCAGAGGATGGTGATCAGTGCTAGGAAGTCTAGTTGGAGGCCAGTCACGAGCAGTGTGCCCCAGTGGTCAAGACTGGGTCCGATCCTGTTCAATATCTTCATTAATGATACGAATGATGGGGCAGAGTGTGCCCTCAGCAAGTTTGCTGATGACACAAAACCAGGAGGAATGGTTGATATGCCAGAGAGTTGTGCTGCCATCCAGAGGGACCTGGACAGGCTGGGGAAGTGGGCTGACAGCAAATAAAGTTCAATGACTTCATGAAGTTCAACAAAGAGAAATGGAAAGTCCTGTACCCAGGAAGGAACAATCCTAGGCATCACTACATGCTGTGAGCCATCCAGATGGAAAGCAGCTTGGCAGAAAAGGACCTCAGGGTCCTGCTGGACACCAAGTTGAACAGGAGCCAACAATGTGCCCTTGCAGAAAAGGCTAACAGTATCCTGGGCTACATTAGGAGGAGTGCTGCCAGCAGGTGTAGGGAGGTGAGCCTTCCCTCTGCTCAGCACTGGTGAGGCCATACCTGCAGTGCTGTGTCCAGTTCTGGGCTCCCCAGTACAAGGGAGACATCGACGTACTGGAGAAAGTCCCATAAAGGGCCATGAAGATGATGAAGAGACTGGAACATCTCTCCTATGAGGAAAGGCTGCGAGAGCTGGGATTGCTCAGCCTGGAGAAGGGAAGACTCAGGGGGGATCTTATCAACGTGTACAAATATCTGAAGGGAGGGTGTAAACAAGATGGAGCCAGGCTCTTTTCAGTGGTACCCAATGTCAGGACCAGAGGTGATGGGCACTGACACACAGGAGGTTCCATCTGAACATCAGGAAATGCTTTTTTAATGTGAGGGTGACTGAGCACTGGCACAGGTTGTCCAGAGAAGTTGCACAGTCTTGGAGATCCTTGGAGAAACTCTGATACATGATGGGGGCCGACCATGTGGAAGGCAGCTTTGCTGTGAGGGTGACCGAGCACTGGCACAGTTGCCCAGAGAGGCTGTGGAGTCTCCATCCTTGGAGATATTAAAAAGCTGACTGGACATGCCTGCTCTGCGTAGCCATGCTTGACCAGGGTGATTGGATCAGATGAACTCCAGAGGTCCCTTCCAACCTCAACCATTCTGTGATTCTGCAAAGCTCTAACCCCTCACAGGAGGGCACGCTTATGCCATGGAACCAGTTGTGCTGAGCCAGCCGATGCTGCTGGACAGCCCGCAGGTGGGGGACAGCACCCCAAATGGGGTGACAGAGCCTACCGGTTGAATGTTGTAGCCCAGGCTGCCTGGAGGATGCACCTCCAAAAAGCCACCTGAGGTCTGTAACACCTTACAGGCTTTCTGGCACAGAGGGTGTGATGGATAAGGACACAGTCCAGAGACATATGGGTACAAGAAGGTACAGCCATGCTGACCAGATCCCACCTTGAAACCCACACAGGACTCCTAAGGGTTTATGCCACAAATCCAAGATGACCAAATCTTCCTATTCCTTGAAGCACAACCACTTGATAATACTGTTGTGCCTCTTCCAGGGCCCACAATAACGTTCCTACCTAAGAACACCCAAGGTCCACGAAGGCCATAATCATGTCTCCAGCAATGGCCAAAAAGCACAGGCACCTGGAGGTCTCCCAATCTCCAGCAAACTTGCAGGGCTTCTTGGGTCAAAGTTGGTGTCTTTGGATTTACCATTCCCAAACTCTTCCATGAATAACTCCAATTTCCCCTGGAGTCCCTAGGAATTGTAGGAGCTCCTCCGCAACATCCTGCTGCACATAATTCTGCAGCTCTGCGCTGGGCTGCGGGAAGAACTATCTCTTATTGCTTATTTTGAACCTGTCACTTGCTAGCTTTATTCAACACTTTCTGGATCCTAGTTCTTGTGTTGGAAAGGCAGTGCACGCTCATGCTTTCTTCAGCATACATTGATTTATCAACCTTTCTCATACTGTACCTCGGTTGTATCCTCTTTCTTCCTCCCAGGCACTGCACCAGGCTGTCGGTGCTCCCCTGTGGATCGTATTCACAGCCTAACCAACGTAGCAGCTCACAACAAACAGCATGCAAGGATGACACAAGGCACTGCATATGAGAATAACGCTGATGAGAAGACTGGTTTACAAGCAGAATGCAATACCGTCTGTCCCAGGGAGGGTATCACCTATGGAGAAGGCTCATGCAGAGCGTGGTGAGAGTCCCACCGGCACCGAAACAGGGCAGGGACTGGAGACAGCAGCTTGGTCGCTGCCAGGAATGATGAAATGCCAAGGTACTGTGCCAGGCTGCAATATGCAACAGGCAGAGTACCTTGGCATTGGTACCAACCGGCTTGGAGCAGTGCAGAAAAAAGACACGGAGGGGTGGGAAGATATACAGTATGTTTCTGTGCTATCCCCTTTCCCAGGGGCTGTTTTTGCTAAGATAAGATTTGACCTCTCAAGAGAAGCATGAGACAAACCCAGTCCCCCTTGGTATTTTATCACTGGGCAATAATTTATGGAGCAGTCCAGGAGCAATTCCAGCCAAGGCAGGAAAAAAAGCAGGATCGGAACTGGATCCTGTTAGGCTTTGCAGCTGTAGCTGACATCAAGTTGAACATCTCTCTGAAAGGTCAGCTCTGCGAAAACAAGCCTGCTGGCATATTATTGGGTTAGAAGCACCAGTCACCAAGTGAAATTCCCTGTCTGGTGTTATGCCAGACAAACTCAGAACCAAAAGGGAATGTCTGCCATAAAAAAACCCACCTCTCTAAAACCAAGCATCAGGGATGGGTACCAGTCTCCTCCTGAATGGAAGGGAAAACCTTGGTCCCTATCTGAGGTTTACATCTGCTGATCTTGTCTTCTAGCTATGTGGGCCTGTGTCCCTCATTGAATTGGGCCAAAATGTGACTGGGAGTGGCTGAATATATTGTGGGTAGAACATTTTCAGAGCAGCTGAGAGCTGGAATTTGTTCTGTAAGACGAGCTCCTGCGGAATGACTTAGCAGATGCTTTAGGTGATTCATTGTCTTCTGATAACTGCCCAGCTTCTGAGGCATTGCTGGCATGCAAAAACAAGGTGGGTCTGCGTGAATCAGAGGGCTGAGGGAAGAGTATCAGTGGTAGTTAGCAAAGACATGCACAGGTTTATTCAGGGACTGAGCTGTAAACTGCCATTGTTTCCCAAGGTCTGCAGTGAACTTCCTGGAAAAACTGGGTCTTCTTTGCTGTCAGATTTGGGGTGTGCTTTGGGAGCAAGCCCCTTGCTCCGTCCTCCAAAGGCAGACAGTGGTGTGAAAGGCTAGAAGAGCCAGGCTGAGCCATCTGTATGTGATACCTTCTGCCCACCCTCCCAAAACATCTCCAGTGAGCCCGCTGTGCCAGGCAGCAAGAGAAAAGGTCTCAGTGGTGCTGCCGGGATGATCCTGGGTGTCTCCAAAAGATGAGAGCACCTTTATTTTTCCATCTCCTGCTGGCCTCCAGGACGCATCTCCAGATTCTTTGGCCTTGGTTTCTCTGCCAGGCACCTAAGCTACAATAATTTGTTTGCCTCTACAACTGGCAAGAGTCTTTGACATCTTGAGTACCCACAGGTTACTCTGGAGAGGCCAGATGAATGGCAAGGTCTGGAGGATGAAGGAGGGAGCTAGGAACTCAGTGCCAGCTCATACCTACATCACCACTAGCTTCTCACTTTAAACCAGAGGTCAGGCATTTGTCATGGAAGGAAAAGGAGCAGAAAACACAGAGAACTTTGCAATGCAGCTCAGTGGCCTTTCATATGTCCCAAGGCAAACTTTGTAATTATACCTTATCCAAATTACTGCTGTAGCAGCAAAGACAGCAAAACAACGGAACAGGCACCAGCACCCAGGGCACCCAGAGCAGTCCTGGCCATGGGAAAGGATGCAAGCATTCCCAGCCCTAGTTATTAAATCCCAGATTCTGGTGCTCAGGAAGCTCAGCAACAAGCTTGCAAGTTCAGACATTTCAGTAAGGCTATTTCAAATGCAGTGGCAGGCCTGAGGGAGGAATGCAAGGTCAGCTCTTCTGCATGCACTGTGTTTCCATTGTACATATGAGTAATATGGGGCCACTTCACAGGGCGCTAATGCCTGGCCAAAGAAAAAGAAAGGACTGTTGTGTCCAAGTGCAATGCAAATGTGCTCCTGATGCAGGGGAATAACCCAGCTTTGGTATGTATTGAATATTTTCTTTTGCAGACCTGTGGCAGCATTGTCTGGAAGAGCCCTCCACGGTCTCTGGTCCAGCCTCCCTCTTGAAGCAAGACTATCATCAACACTGATGCAGGCCAGACAGCTTTGTCTAAGCAACACTCAGAAACCTCCAAGGGTGGCAAGCCACCACCACTCTGAGGACCTGTCCCAGAGCTGCCTCTCCTCTTGGGGAAGATTTTTTTCCTAAAGTCCCAGTGCTGTAGGAGCAATTCCTTGCAGGTGGCTTTTTATAAAAGGGAGGAGAGAGGAAAAGAGAAGAGCAGAGGATAGATCTGAGAATTAGCAAAGCTCAAATGTTTTTGGGTGGCCTTAGACTGAATTGGCTAGCTCTGTGCCAGTGTTTGCCTTGCCAATGATTGCTTACCAGTGAGAAAATATAGTTTATATGCTGAAAAGCTAGTGATGGACGTGAGAAGCAACTGCAGGAGGGTGAAGAGGAAGGACCAAGGGGCAGGTAAGGCCATCACTATCGTTCATTTGAGGAAAGCAAAAGGAAGAAACTGGTGGCTCTGCTGCCTTTCTTGCATTTAGCTTTCACATAAAAGTTGAATCTAGAGGTAAATAACTCACTGAAGGGATCAATTACCCTCCACAAACCACCAAGATAAAAAGATAACTAGCTGAGACTTTGCAGTCTCTCTCTTAGGCACCTACAGCCAAACCCTTGCCCCGGCATTTAGCCACGACGATGAACAGAAAAGGGGTCGGGAAATGGGCCAGGATTGTGAAAGAAGAGGTTCACGAACTTTCAGCTAGGTGAAATGTGTATGAGCTACAGCAACACTCATTATCAGAGGAGGAGCCATCTCCAGTTCCCAAGCCAGGCTCTCCAAGAACTGCTGGAGGGCTGGAGCAGAACCAAGGAAATGGCAAAGAATGAGCACAGCATCCTGTTTAAAAGGCTTGAAGTCAAGTTATAGATCCATAATTCAGTGCCTGGAAAACAGACCTGCACAAAGGATTAATTCAGAGGCACCAAGGGGCTAATATGGGGGCTGAGAAGCAGACAACTGGCATTTCTTAAGAACTATTTTATACCAAACCATTTTAATTTCCTCTCTCAAAGATTTGGCAGATAAAGGGGAAGCAGCAGATATGATAATTTTGACCTCCATAGAGGAGTTTGTGTTATCCCATTCAGACTTCTTGTCAGAAAGGGAAATACCATCTATATGAAAGATGGATGTAAAACTGGTGCAAAAATAGCACCTTGATCTGGTGACAAGAGCTATTGATGGCTTATGGTCAGACTAGAAGGACATACACAGAAAGGAACAGCAGGAAAATGGTCCTGGCTTTGGTATTACTCAATGCTTCCACACTGTGGGCTAGAAGCCACGCTACGCTGCCTTAGAAACATTGTAGATGATGTTAAAGAAAATGAGACCAGAGGAATGCCAGGAAGTAGGTTCATCAGATGACCTTAGAGACCTGGCAAAGACAGGATTTGACATCAGTCAGATGAAATTCAATCAAGTCAGGTGTGAAATGCTTTGAAATCAGATCAATCCAACGCAAGGAAAGACTGGGACGTGGGATGAAACAGGCTGCAAACTGGGCAGGGAAGCATGCTGGAAGCAAGCCTTCCTTGGGTGGTGGAGAGGAGGACACGTCACACGTTTTAAGGATGTTTGCAACTCTATTCCGATCACTGAACAGGTCTCAGGGACCAAATAGGTGTCACAGAGGGATTCATACTTAGGGGATGGAGACAGTTCACCCTAGCTTTACCCTGCCCATGACTGCTGTGTCTACCTGCCCTTTCCTTCCTGCCCAAGTGGCTGGCAGAGGCAAGGGTGATGGGGACAGGCAGCTAGCCAGGGCAGCTAGCCAGCTGCTCTCATTACAGCATAGCCTTAATGAAACTTCACCAGGCTGGGAACAGTGTTGGGTACCAAGTTGTCATGTGGCCTGCCACTTATGCCTGCTTTGAGAGGGAGCTGATTCCTGAAGGATGCTGTGGCCAGTGAGTGGCAGCCTGCCCTGGACACCCCCAGAGAAGGGCAGCCCAGCAGCCAGCTGCAAACACCTGGCCACCACAGCCAGATCAGTGAGAAAGTCCCATCTGAGCAGGGCACAGGCAAACACCACCAGTAGAAACCTCTCCTATCTCCCAGGGCAAGAATGGTCAGGCCACCCCATCCTGGAGGCAAGACCACCATCCTGCAGCCCTCCATACTTTCTCAGGTACCCCAAATCCCATCCACCCATATGACAGCTTCCCACTGTCACCAGTATTAAGCCCCCCAGTCTCTGAGTGAGGGCACCCAGTACATCCCAGGACCAACCGGCAGGCAATCCTGTACCTCATGTAAGCAGCAAGTCCTGTTAGGTACTTCATACAGGCTGTGGCACACTCAGCATCCTTCTGGGAATCAAGCAGTCTCTCTGAGCTTTGAAGCAGCCTGGCATTTTAGGAAAAGAGAGGAATTCTGTGACATTTCATAAAGAACTTTCTCACCCTGATGATTTAGCAGCAGCCTTCGAAATTCAGCAGCAAAAAGTCCTCCAGATAGGGCTACCAGTGATGCTGTTTACCCAGTGACTTTTTATTCTGAGAGGACAGGAACCATGGTGAACGGCGATATTCCCGCTCACGCGCTCTCCCCCCCAGCCCGTAGGTCAGTGACTTTTCAGCCAAGCATGTGTGTTTGAACATTCAAATGACAGGTCCAGGCAGCACGCACCGCTTTGGGATTGCAGGGGTTGCCTGTTGTCCTCCCCAAGGGGACACAAGGCTAGAAAGAAGCAGACGCTGTCAGAACTGCAGGGCACAGATCTAGAGGGGTGGATTTTTACCCTGGTATAAAAGGGAAGGCACAAAGTACCCAAGACTAACTCTGCTCTGCTTGTACCTGTGTTTCACATTCTCTGTAGCTGGTGATTTCACTGGCCTTTCCATGCCAAAATCAATTAGTTTTGTCTCCACTGATGTACTGGCTGCCTTGAAAGTATGTGTTGATGTTATCATCAGGCACACTGAAGGCAGGCTGTACTGCACAGATCTGACACCTTGCCAAAAAGAAAAGTATTGTCCTTTCATTTGCAAGATTTCTTTGACTAACCTGGAAGAGTCTTGTGCTTTCCTCCAAAGCAGGCAGGATCCTCCTACGGTGCAAAACTGGGCAGTCTGTTCACCAGCAAGTAACATGGGAACAAGATGCAACTATCCTTTCATCCAAAACGTCCACGTACTTCGCAAATACAGTGGGGGAATTTGCTATCATCAGGATGGAGGTCTCGTCCCACCCATGTTCTTATCCTGTCCAATATCAGAATAAAATTCCCATAGGCTAGAAGTCCTACTGTTTCTCACTCACCAGAACAGGCATGGGACACAGTTGCCTCCGTCCAGGGCTTTCTCAAGAGGAAAGGTTTAAGCAGGTCTTTTCTCCCGCAGCCTTGGCCATACATCCAGTGGTTTGACCCACAGAGCTGACTGAACTGCTAGAAAATACGTGAAGGCACAGTCATAAGCCATCTGCGCTTTGGTTTCAGGCCTTTCAGCCCAATGAGAGATCAAAGGACGTGCAGATGAGTCACATTTACAGTAACTAGATGAACCCCATCATGAAGCATTGCTTTCACCTTGCCAGTTGCAACGTGCTCTGCACCCACGGGCATTGGCATTGCCCTTTAGCTCCCAAGCTCTGTGGCCCAGGAACTGGACAAACATGCAATTTCCACAGCCAGACACAGCCTTAACCGGTCTCTTCTCCCTGTTTGAAAAGGGCTGCACCTCCAAAACCCAGTACAACTGCTTCATGTCACCACTCTCAACCATTTCAGGATTTGAGTCAGACAAAAAATAGAAATAGCTGCAAAAATGTTTTTTATATTATTCTCTGAACTGAAAGCAAAGACCCAGAAGCAGCACTGGGCAATCTGGCAAGTCCAAGTGCAGCAGTTTGGAAGTGAGGGAGTTTAACGGATGAGTGAATACCTGGGGGGCATCTAATAAGGCTTTCAACAACTCATTTCCAGGCTCTAGCCTGAATAGCGTTCAGAGTCACAGCTGGGCTGCAGAAACAGAGTGGGAACAACCTCAGTGCTCACTGATGGATTTACTGCTCCCTGCAGGCATAACAGGATGCTGCCGCCAGATTGCACGGGTGTACGCAGCTCCCTTACACTGAGTTTGGAGCAGGGGGAACAGCCAAGACTCCTATGGGCCACAGGCGTGACTACAATAAGCCACTGCTGGGTCATAGCCTGGGATTGAGACCTGCCAGCACAGAGATTGCGAGCCCTTGCACACCCAACACATCCCCTGGTCTCCGACAACCCCTCTAAAGTGCATCCTCGGGGCTGCCATCACCACCATGGCCAGCCTGGAGGCTGGCAGGTCAATGGGCAAATGGCAGGGTAATAAATCTGCTTCCAGAAGTGACGTCCCAAAGGCTGGAGAGAGACCACTGCTGCCCGTGCTCTGGGGAGGACACACGGACGTCTGTTCCACATTCAGCTAGCAAGGAGGACTGCAGACCCTGTCTTGCCTAGGGGTTCATCCTTGGCCTCCCAGCGGGCACAAAGGCAGCAGTGTGTGTGTCCGGGGAGGCAGCCAGGAGCTCATCTGAGAGAAGCCCATTGCAACTGCAGCAGTTTGCACAATGCAGAGCACGTCCCGGCTGCACTCACACGCTGCCTGAGCCATGGCTTGAAAGCAAGGAGTCATCAGTGGGGAACCCTCATTTTGCACTCCTAGAAACTCCCGCACTCCAAGAAGAAAAAGCAGCAAAATGGAACTGTCAGAACCAAGGCCTTCAAGCTGGACATCTGCCTAATGAGACTTTCCTGCGGGATGAAGATGGAGGAGAGGCTTAGACAACCAGGTCTAATGCTAAAAAACCCAGCATGGGCTGTTTGAGCCATCCTGCTTTGGTCCAAGTCTGCAGGGATTCAGGGTTTCAACAGGGAGGCAGACACAGGTGGCTAGTGGACCTGTCCAAGGAGCTAGAGCAGAGGAAATTGCAACCCCCCAAGTGCCCTCAGGTGCCATTCCCAGCCAGTCCCCATCTCCTACAGCAGGCAGGACACAGGGGGCTGCTGGGCTCTGCAAAGCAAATTCTCCTAACGTGAGAGAGAAGGCAAAGGATAATCAACGAGGGTCAAGCGCTGTGCCTGCTGGGTACCTGCCAGATGTAGGACAGCCCAGGAAGGCACAGCAGATGCGCTGCTATTTGCCATGTCCGCAGACCTGACTGCCACGTGGCTCAGTGTCCAGCATGGGCCGAGGCCACTTCAAACCCGAGAAGCGGTCAGGTACAATGTAACTTGCATGACGTGCAGGCAGTGTGGTGGTATGGGGGGATCTTGCTGTATGTGATGCAGGCAAAGCCCCAGGGTCAGTGGGAGGTAAACAGGAATTACCAGCTGCAGGGTCCTGCTAAACAGCCCTGGCCCCGGCTCTTCCCCGGATGGTAAACAGGATGCTGAGAGATCCTGCTGCTGCTGAGGACAAGCCCCGCAGCGGTGAGGGGAAGGGGGTCAGAGTAACCCCCTCGCAAATACGTGCCCCCCACCCTGGTCTCAGTGTCATGAGCTCAGCAGACAGTGTAGGGCCAGAGCTGCCTTCAGAGCAGGGAAGCTCTTCTCCTCTCCAGAGCCACTTTTTGAAAGCTCAGCTGGACCCAGGAGTTCTGGGTCAGGCTAAGGATCACAGAGAAAGCTTTGGAAACTGTTGTGTGCACGTGTTCCCCAGCCGTGGCTCTTTCTGGCATCAGGCAAGGCCCAGCTATTACACCAAACTCTGCTCGGTTGGTGTGATAGCAGTGTAACCCAAAAGCCACTAGTCCTATCCACACTGATCCTACGCTGAGCCACTGCCACCTAAGAGGCACTACTACTTGTCCAGTCTGGGGTCCCGTCACCACCAGTGGCTGGCAGCAGACACCTAGGGAGGCACAGAAAAGGCTGAACACAGCAATATTGCCCTGAATGCATTCCCAGCCTTCAACGACGCACAGTATCTGAGGCTGGAAGCAGCAACCCGACACTCAATAGCCCATTATAGATTTTTTTTTTTTTTTCCTTGGAATCAATCTCAAGCTCTGACCATCCTGCCCTGGATCTTTTCCAGTTCCAGTTAGCTCAAGGCCTTCTGCTGCTCCTCCAATTTACAAAGCGGGGTTAAAAAATAATAATGATAAAATGCAAGCCAACTTGACCAGGCCTGGATAAAGTTTCCATCATTTTCTTAAAGAGGTGACTTCGCCAAGGTAGGAAAAAATAAGTCACAGCCTTGGAGAAGTAGGAAACACCAAGTAAGGTAGCTCTCCCCACCCAGCAGCTAGGGAAATGTGGGAAGGAAGGCCGTTTCAGCCAGACCATTTTATCTCTGGGACCAGATGGTTTTAAATGCTTCCCCAGAACTTGGAAAGGGCCATGCTCTGCTTTGAATTGCTTTTCATACCACCTCATTAGAAAGTAAAAGGGAAGAAATGAACAATCTATAACTTTATGGCATCGGGAAACAGCTCTGTTAATCCCGTTTCCTTCCCTGAGCTTATTCAGGGCAGATCACCCAGCATCAGGGCCACATAGCCTAATCTGCTTATTGTTGCCCTGCAATCAGGAGCCTGGGCACCAGCCCAAATGGCAGCTGCATCCTCCTGGGCATTATTAGTAAGTTGGAAAGGCCCAGGTTGTTAAACCTGACCCCAGTGCTTAATTGCGACGCTCCCAGCACCCAGCTTCTACTTGCTGCTGCAGATCCAAGCAGCGGCCACCTCCCAAACCCAAGCCTGTGGGAGCGAGGGCAAAAGGAGCAGAGCATCACTGGGGGAGCAGACAAGAGAAGGAAGGTGCTGCAGGGAGAGGCACCCTAGGGCAGGCACTGCAAAGCCCAGGGTGGGGTACCTGTGGCACCCGTTGCATCGCGAACAACAGGCCTCTAGGTTTCTTGGCCTGTCTGGGAAAAACGTGGCCAAATCCGACAGGATGCAGAATTTCTCCCTTTCCAGCAGGGCTGGCACCCACCCCGCCCGCACATCTGGGATGGGGAGCAAAGACCTCACCAGCCACTCAGGGCTCAGGGCTTGCTCCCACCTGCTCACAGCTACAGCTCAGCCTGGCTGGTCCACAGGCAACCACTGCTTTACCTGCCAGCATTGCCACCCAGCTGTGTTTTGTCACCTTAGTAAAAACCTCCTGAGCTCCAGAGGAGCCAAACAGCACTGACAGGCCCTCACCCATGGCACCCAGGCTCACCGTGCCACCCAGCCCGCTACCAGCCCTTTCCCTCTGCCTCCCTCTCCCCTAGGAGGACTATGTCTTCTCACAGCCAACCTCCACCTCATGTCCAAATGGAAGGGAAAATGCAGCCTCCTGCTAGAAGATTTCAGGCTCTTTTGGCGCCTGCTTCCGTCAGGGATGGGGGTCCCATGGCAGAAGGCAGCCTCAGGCAACACATCAGGCAGGCAGCATTTGGGGTGTTGGTTGGACCCACAGCTCCAAGGGCAGTAATGGGTGGCTTGGTACGGAGTCAATGGCTGGAGCAGGGTAAAAGTTAAAAAAAATTAATGGGATAGAAAGAGAAACAGCAATCCCTAGCTTAGTTTCTCAGCTGAGGAGTGCCAAATTTTAGAAAACTACTAGCTGCGTACGACAAAGCCAGGTGTCCCCGGTCTGGAGCTACACACAGCTGGCTGTCAGCATTGCTGCCCTGCAGATGCAGCTGGGGACGTGAGCCTCTGGCTGAGTCCAGTGCACCTCTGCCTTCCAGCTGGGCTGAGATCCAGTGATCAACAGCTCCACCATCCATCCTCAAAATGACCTGGCACCCGTAGAGCAGCGGGATTTCGGGGCACTTGGGGAACAGGTGTAGGACGGAGGAGTGGGGAAGGCAGCCAGGGAGCAGCTGGCCCAGCGCAGCCCCACCCAGCCCTCCAGGTGGCCAGGGCCATGAAACCAGCAAAGGTGCTCTGGGGTACACATACAGCCAACCCTCCAGCTGGGGTTGCTGGTCCCAAATGAATCCACAGAGGATGCTGCCCTCTTTTGGGCTCAGTGTGACTCGCTCAGTGTGACATTCGGGGAAATTTGGGGAGGCCCAAGACCAGTGCTTTGGGGGGCTCAAAAGCCCACACAGGGGTTCTCAAATGCAGTGACTTCCCATACCTGTCTCAGTGGACATCCCAGGGACTTCTCCCGCTGAGAGGGTGGCCTCTGTTAGCGCAGCCTGGGAAGGGAAGAGCGGTCAGGAGTGGTCCCTGAAGGACAGGGAGATGCTTGCTGGGATGAAGAGCAAGAAGATGAAGGCCAGGGGCTGGGAAGATCTCCTGGGCCTGGGGAGGACCATGGGGCCCTTACCAACTATGAGAGCTGCTAGCACTTCATTTTAATTAATGATTTTCATAAACTGATTCAGTTGATAGTAGACAAGTTCACAGTCCGTTCAGTTAAGTGAGCCTTCCCAGGGTCCTGTGCTCCCCCAGCAGGCAGCAGTGGGGACCGAGCGCTGCCAAGCCCCAGGGTGTCGCCGAGACGTCCCGGTGCCAGCTGCAGCCCGGGGGCGGCTGACCGCCCCCGGCCGCCTGCAGGGCAGCGCGGAGGGCAGAGCTTCGGCCCTGCCCGCAGGCTCCCGCGGCCCTGGCAGGCGCTGCCCCCGCCGCAGCCGGGGCTGGGGGCCGGCCGGCCCTGCCTGCGCCGGGCTCCTCCCTGCCCGCACTCCACTCCTCCCTGCCCGCACTCCTCCACTCCTCCCTGCCCGCACTCCTCCACTCCTCCCTGCCCGCACTTCCTCCTGCCGCTGGCACCTCCCCGCGGCCCCGGGCACAGCCAGGGCGGTGGCCAGCGGCGGCTCAGCGGGCTCGCCCACCGCACGGGGGGCCCTGGGACTACTGCCCGACCGCCGGATCCCCCTGCCTGCACCGAGCAGCCCTGGGGCACCAGGGCCACCTCTTCTGCCCAGGTGAGGGGCGGCAGCAGCGAGCCCCTGCTCCCCCGGAGCCCCCCCGGACCTCCCTGCCTCTGGCAAGCAGGAGCACGCTGGAGCCCGCTTCACCCACCTCCCCGGCATGCGGACGCCGACAGCGATGATCGTGGGGCTGGTGCTGTGCCCCTGCGGGCTCCTGCTGACGCTGACGGGCACGCTGACCCCCAGCTGGAGGCAGGTGAGCCTCCTACCTGACCAGCCTGCTGACCTCGTCTTGGAGCAGGGCATCTGGGACATGTGCAGAGAGCAGCAGAGCAGCCACGAGCGCCGCTGCGGGCAGGCTGATGAGCTGGGCTACTTTGCACAGGTGCCCGTGCGGGTGGCCCAAGGGCTGATGCCCACCTCGCTGGTGCTCACCCTGCTGGGCTTGGTGGTGGCCGCCCTGGGGGTTCGCTGCTGGCGGAAGGAGCCACGGCACCTGCTGGCTGGCGTGGCAGGGCTTGTGCTGCTCCTCTCGGGGCTGCTGAGCCTCGTGCCTGCCTCCTGGTACACCCATGAGCTGTGGGCACTGCCCGCACCGGCTCGCAGCACACTGGTTGTAGGCTACAGCTTGGTGCTGAACTACTTGGGAAGCTGCCTGGAGATCCTGGGGGGGCTGGCCCTCACCCTCAGCTTCCACCACTGCTGCAAGGAGCGCAGGGCCCCCAAACTGCCCCCCAGCGCTGTGCTGGAGGCTGGGCCGTGCTCCCCCCCTGGGGCTTACCGCAATCCTTGGGACGTGCTGGAGGACGAGCAAGACGGACAACACTGGAGGAGCACCCTGCCTTGTGACTCCGACTTGTAGCCCCAGCACAGGGACAGCAGCAGGCACGGGCCAGCCCACCTACCTGGCGCAGAGAGCAGCGCTGGCCCCTGCCCCTCCGAGCCACGCCTTTCTCTTGGGGCACCTCAGAGCAGGCTGGAAACAAGACTAAGGACCTGGCTTAAATCTCTGCAACCTCCTCAAAAGCCTGCTGTGCTCCAGATCCCACAACTGTGCCAAAGCCATGCTGGGTTGAGGACCAGCCCTGGCTCCAGCCCCTCCATGTAGCTTTTAGCTCATCCTCCTGCACTGTGCAGCAGCTTGGGCAAAGGCAGCTCCGGTGTTCCCACATGAGCAAGGTGCAGGTTAGCACCGTGTAGCCTTCAGGGCTGGGAAGAGGGGAGGGGAGCACCTCCCACACATCTCTGCTCACCTCAGGGCTGTGCAAAGAGCAAAATAAATGAAGAGCAACGGGTCTGTGCTGTGGGATGGTTATGGGCTTTCTGCCAGGCAGGCTCGGCTTAGAGCCAGTGGGTACTGCTAACCCAGCTCTCCCGTGCTTTTGCCTGAAGCAGGGAGGAAAGGTCTGTAGAAGGGGACGGGTGGCTTTTATAGCACCTTCCTCCAGGGCTTTTCCCCCATGGTCAAAATCAGCTCTGGAAGAGGTTTCTCCTTCCTTGACCACAGCCACTTCAGCGGGAAAAAAAAAAAAAAAGAGATCGCAGGGAAAAAAAGTAGCGTATATTTCCCCTTTCATCATTAGCTTGGTGCGAGGCAGTAAAACTGGTCTTACTGGTTTGTAGGGGACACTCAGGACGCCAGAACTGCACTATAAAATCCTGCTCAGCACCCTGCATAACAGGGCAAGAGCTGAGCCAGCTTCCTTGCAGAACTATTCGGCCAGATTTCTACCCCAGGTGAGCCCAAAGCACCCCGGTCAGCAAGCTAAGCCTTGCTGCAGAGGGACGGTGGATTGAGATGCTCCAAGTGCGGTTAAGGGATGGTACAGGATGCACCCTGCGGTGGGGGATCAGATTCAGGTCGCTCAGAGAGTGTGTTGGGGCTGGAGACTTCCTGAGAAACCTCCCAAAGCTTTTTGCTCTGGACTGTAAGTTCCCCAGAGCTTAGAGATCCGGGAAGAGCAAACCAGCCTCCCCTCCCCGGCCCACACACAAACCACAATGGCACCAGAGATGCTGCACAACGTTCCTTTATGAAAATACAGTGTCAGGGCGAGATGGTCCCTTCCTCAGTGGGGCTGGCAGCTCCTGCAGAGATCACAGATGGGTGCATCAGGCGTGAGTCTGAGCCAGCCTCCCTGGGCCCACCCCACACCTTGGCACAGGGGCTCCAGCCACAGGCAGCCCCTGTACCAGCCAGGCTCCAGGCACCCCCAGGTCTTGCCCCTCTCCCCCAGCAGGAGGGCAGAGCTTGCCTCAACAGTGGGCACCATGCCAGCGCTGGGCCTGGGGAGGGATCTGCATATCAGGGGGACCTTGGGGCACGCCAGGGTGGCAGGGGGGTCCCTACCAGGGCTTGCTGCAGATGCTGCTCACCTCTTTCCCATCGTAAGCTTCATTCACAAAGGTATCACTCTTGGGGGGAAGCTCTTCGTCCTCCTCGTCCTCTTCCTCAGGGTCGCTTTCACGGTGGTACAAGGTCAGCACCCGGGTGGAGGCAGTGCTTGAGGTCCTGGGGAGGAAAAAAAGTACACTGAGGATGGCATGGCCATTTCCTAGAGATGGGGCAGATCCCAAGGTCCTGCCGCAACCCCCGGTAACAGCCTGCAGGGGTGATGGGAGCTTTCCACATAGCCCAGGAGTGCTTCAGGACACCAGGCTGTCCCTGGGCAGGGAGACCCTGTCCCTCTCCATCCTCATTTGTACCTGGCCCAGCCCAGCCCCAGAGCTCACCTCCTCCGCCTGTCCCGCCTCCGCATGTAAGCCAGGGCCCCCACAGCAGCTGCAGCGAGCAGCAGGAGCACGGCCACCCCCAGGGCGATAGGTCCTGCAACCGGCTGCACCTCTGCCTCCTCACAGTAGTCACCACGATAGCCCAGGGCACAGTGGCACGTCACTCGCCCACCCTCGATGGCGCAGTCCCCACGCAGGTTACACGTCTCGCTGCTGCACGGCATGGCCCCCAGCACCTCCTCAGTGCTGGGGGGTACCAGGAAGGGCTCTCCATGCTTCCGGGGGCCCGGGGCTGTGGGCAGGCTGGGGCTGGGCTGCTGAGGCTTGAGTGCAGCTGTGGGTAAGGCTGTTTTCTGTTCTTCCACATGGGACATTCCTGATGGTGCCACCGTGGGGACCTGCTTCCTCACCTCCACAGAGGAGCCTAGAGGGATGGGCATAGATCAGCAGAGACCCAGGTGAGACCCTCTTCCTGAACTGGGGGAGACTGGGCAGGCCCCCGCTGTGCCCAGCCAGGACCCCTGCACGCGCCGGCTGCGGGCAGGCACTCACAGTCAGACTCATCGGAGCCGTCGGCGCAGTCAGGGTGCCCATCGCAGACCTGCTCTCCAGAGATGCAGCTCCGGAGGTCAGGGCAGGGCTGGAGCGGGGTCGGGCAGGGCACTGCCAGCGTGCATGCCACCCCACGCACCAGGTGGTAGCCGGGGGAGCAGCGACACAGCCGCCCTGCAGGGTTGGGTAGGCAGAGCTGGGCACAGCCTCCGTTGCTCTTCGCACAGCCGTTGGTGCCTGCCAAAACAGCATGGGTTAGCATGGACACCACAGGGCACGGCTCAACCCCCCAGGTGCCCTGGGCTGGGGCAGCCCCAGACCCACCTTCCTGCGAGAACTGACTGTAAATCCTCATGGCTACCAACTCCTGCTCCATTGGGAACCACCAGCTCTCGGCCCGCTCCAGCCGGCTGTGCCAGATCTTGCTGGAGCCTGGAGACACATGGGGTCAGCACTGCTCCACCTCCTCCCGCAAGGATGCCCAGGATGGGAGGTGGGGTCCCCCAGCCTGCCCTTCACCCCGGGGTGGGGCAGCCTGCACCCCACAGGGACTGGCAGAGGCCCCTGTGTCCTGGTGCAGTAGGAGGAGCTGGACAAAGCACAGCAAACGGACTCACCGTTGGTTGAGGTCGTGCTCCAGAGCAGAAAGCCTTCTCCGACGGCGAAGAGCGAGAGGCCGTGCAGCCCTTCCCGCACCACCCGGAAGCGGGACCCATCCAGCTCGACGCTGCTGATGGTGCCTCTCTCTGCAGGGCACAGATGCAGGGACATCGGATGTGGGGGCACAGAGGGCTCTGGGCTGCCCCTTGGAGCTGTGCCAGGCTGTGCCCTGCGGACCGAGCACCCGCACCACCGCTATCCCCAGCGGTGCCCCGGCTCAGCCCACACTCACCGCGGTCTGCCCAGTACAGCCGGCTGCCAGCACCCCCAAAGGCGAGGCCAGTGGGAGCCCGGGCTTTCCTCCAGACCACTCTGCGGCCGGTGCCGTCCATGGCCGCACACTCCACCATGGCGCCGGGCCTGCGGCTGCCAGCTGCCGTGACAAAGCACATGGTGGAGGCACGAGGGCACAGCGCCAGCCAGGCAGCGCCCTGCAGCCCCTTGCTGAGCAGCGCCAGGGCCCACCGCCCCCCGGGAGCTGCCACATGGATGCTGGGCGGCTGCCCCCCGATCCAGTACAGGTTCCCGCTCAGCCAGTCCAGGGCCAGGGATGTCACCGTGCCCTCCACAGCCACCGCCTGCTTCCAGGACAGCCGGTCCCAGTCCTTCAGGCGCAGCAGCCCGATGGAGTCACCCCCCACCTCCGCAAAGTACAGGCTCTTGTCTTTCACTGCGTAGTCGACGGCTGTCAGGCGGCCCACCTTGGCCAAGGGCAGGGCCCGGTGTGGGGGAAGGCCATGGGATCCAGCCGTTGTGGGCAGGTCCTTCAGGTAGACCTGCAAGAAGATGGCAGCACCAGGACTGGGACCCCGCTCCCCTGACAACAGCAAGGACAGCAGCCCCCAGGGCTGGCTCTGGAGGATGGTACCTGCGCCACAGCTGCCGGTGACACCAGGAGGGCAAACGCCGAATCACGGAGGGGCAGGCAAGTGGTCTCATCAGCGGCCAGTGTCAGCCCGGCGGGGCACCGGCACTGCCCAGTGTGCCTGGCACTCAGCAGGCACAGGTGGGAACAACCACGCGTCACGCACGGGTTAGCGGCCACGGGGCGCAGGGCTGGGTGTATCACCTGCGGGAAGGGCAGACTCAGCCTCACGGCCCTGCCAGCACCCAGCAGTGGAGCTGAGCACGACCGACACTGTGCCATGCTCCCAAGGCCTGGACACGGCCCAGCTAGGGGCAGCATGGTGAGGCAGAGATGCTCCAAGAGAACCAGAGACTCTTTACCACAGGGACTGCTGCCCAAGGACCACCGGGACAGGGGTACAGCTCCCAGTGGCTCCGCACTCAGAGCAAAGCTGGTGCGGCAGGGTTCGGAGCTCCCCCAGGTAGGTACCTGGAGGCCATGGGGCTCCCCGTGTCGCTTGAGCAGCACGGTCCTGTTCTTGCCGCTGGCCTTGTCCACCCGCTGCACAGACCATGCCTTCCTCTCCGACCAGTAGAGCTCGCCCTCGCACACAGCTGCTGCAAAGGGGCTCTGGACCCAGCCCAGCTGCAGGACCTGGCAGAGAGGCTGTGAGTGCGCACCCCGGCCCCCATCAGGGCCCTGTCACCAGAGTCGCACCACACACCTTCACACCGGTGCCATCCAGACGTGCAGAACCGACACTGCCCAGCTTCTCATCCAGCCAGAAGATCCTCCAGGTGGGGAGGTCGAGGGCCAGTGCTGTAGGCCAGCCCAGCCCCTGGGCCAGCAGCACATGCCGCCGACTCCCATCCATGGTGGCCTCCATCAGCCGTGGGTGGCTCCCCACCTCTGACCAGTACAGCAGCCTGGCGGGAAGAGAGGTGCTGGACCACAGACCTGCCACAGCATCGTCCCAGTACCAGGGCAGCCCAGAGGAGCAGCACGCAGCTTCCCATCCCACCAGGGATGCACTGAGAGCTCCACCCAGGGCAGGGACAGGTGCCTGGGCTCCTTCTTCCCCAGTCGCACAGCCCCAACAGCACCCAGGTGAGGCCATCCCAACTCTTCCCCAGCCTGCTGCCTGCCTCTGTGGAGGAAAATGGGGCAGGGCAGGGATGGCAAGGAGGTCCCCATGTCCTCTTGTCCCAGTCTTACCCTGCCAGAGGCTGGAGCACCAGGGAGTGGGGCCGGTCCAGGTCTCCATCCATCACCACAGTGTACTCCGGTATCCCTCGCCAGGCAGCCCCCAGGCGAGTGGCCAGCACCTGCCCTGCTGCCCCATCTGTCCAGTACAGGTTCCTCCCAAGCCAGTCCACTGCTATACAGTCCGACCTCACACCTGCAATGCGCCCAAGAGTCAGCACCCATGGGGCGACAGCTGCATGGCCCTCTGGCATGATGCTCCCAGCCCAGGTCCCCTCCATCTCAGGAGCTCCAGCTCCTCCCAGCCCTGCTCCCACCAGCACCTCTCTACGCAAGGGGACACAGCCTGGCACCCCACTGCAACCTGAAGATTGCACAGCCACAGAGAGGCCAGCCCTGCTAACCCCACGCTGTCACAGCCCACCTTTCACCAGTGTGCCTTTCTTTCCCAAGTCGAAGTCCTGCCAGCGGATGCTCTCTGTGGCCAGGTCCATCCAGAAGATTTTCCTCTCCACCAGGTCATAGTCGAGTGAGAAGACAACGCGGTCCTTGTCAGTGGGCAGCAGCACCTCCTCGTGCCCACTCCGCAGGCCACAGGACAACAGCTCTGACTGCACAGCCACCAGCAGCATGGGCTCTGGACCTGGGACAACACAGAGCCACCCGGACCCTGCTCAGCGCTGGTGGCCCCACAGCCCCAGCACACGCAGGCAGGGAACATGGCACTTGCAGGCATTGGAGCCTGCTGGGACTCAGCCCTACTGCACAGCATGTTCCCCAGCTAGTGCAGATGGATTTTCCAACCAGCCATGGGCTGGCAAGCAGCAGCTCACAGCTGAGTGGGGCCTGGGAGGCCACGACAGATGGGACAGGGCCATATGCGGGAATACAAGGCTCCCCGTGGGCAGCAGGCACAGGGGGACAGGCACCTACCAGCTCCGGGTGTACCCTAGAGTGCCAGGGACCCTCAGCGCTGCTTGGCTGTCCCAGGGCTTACCACCGAGTTTGCAGACACGGCCATCGGGCTCCAGCAGGTAGCCAGGGAGACAGCCGCAGCTGTAGGACCCTGGGGCATTGAGGCACGTCTGGCTGCAGGCTTCCTCACCCCACTCTGTGCACTCGTCTATGTCCATGCAGGACAGACCGTCCTCGGCCAGCCGATAGCCTGGGTCACACCAGCACCGCTGTGGGGAAAGGGGCTGTCAGGGTCCCCTCTTGGGGACACATGAGGCTCCCTCCTGCAGCCGGACCAGGGCAGCATGGCAGGATAAGCCCCTGGACCAGGGCTGCTGGCACTCACAGGGCCCTGAGGCGAGGGGTAGCAGAGATGAGCGCAGGACCGCTGGCAGGGCACAGAGCAGTTCCCCCCCTCATCCAAGCCGTCTGCGCAGTCCTGCCGGCCGTCACACACCAGGGATGCATTCAGGCAGGCTCCCGGCCCACATGGGTACTCGTGACTCTGGCAGGGAGCAGGCTGGCCTGCAGGGACATGTGAGGAAGGCTGCCCTGAGCCTTGCCCACCAGCTCCTTTTGCTCAGCTGGGGCAGATGCAGCTGCTCCCACAGGGTGGCCAGGGCTCACTGCAGCCACATCCAGAGCTGTGTGCTTGTAGCCTGGCTTCAGGCTATCCTAATCCCAAGGCCACCACCCCACAGGGACAACAGACCTGGAGCCACCACAGATGCTGGGAAGAGGCAACCAGCACACATGGCCTTTCGCCTCGGCACAGACACATCCCCACCTCCCTCTGTGCTGGGCACCCACCAACCACCACTGGGTGAGACACACTGGGGATAAAGCAGGGTGTTGCTCACAGCCAGCCTCATCGCTGCCATCTGTGCAGTCATTCTCTCCGTCGCAGCGCCAGACATCAGGGATGCACTTGTGGCCATGGGAGCAGCCCCACTGCCGGTCCCCACACAGCCCTTCCTCCTGGTGACAGCCCTGCAAGAGCAGAGGGTGAACAGGGCCAGCAGCCCTCCTGGGAGCGAGCGGAGACAGGCTGTGTCCCCACCAGCCCACCCACCTGCTCGTCTGTGCCATCCCCGCAATCGGCGGCACTGTCGCAGCGCCAGGCCTCCGGCACACACTCCCCGCTGTGGGGACACGCCACCTCGCCCATGCGGCAGAGCAGCGGCCGGGGCACGGCACAGCCCTCCTCATCCGAGCCATCCCGGCAGTCACGGTCGCCATCGCAGCGCAGGGCCAGGGCCACGCACTGCCCACTCCGGCAGGAGAACTCAGCCGGGCCGCACTTCTTCAGCACTGCAGACAGGGCCGGGGCTGAGCAGGGGCACCGTCCCCATCCCCATCCCCATCCCCATCCCAGGCATGGCACTGAGCAGGGTACAGCCCCTCCAGCCACTCGGCGGGTTGCCCTGGGCAGTGCCTGCTTCTGGACCCACGGGAAGCCTGGTGCACCCACCTGTGGGGCAGGCAACCCCCAGAAGCCCCTGTCCCACCCAGCGCCAGGGTCTCACCACAGCCCTGCTCATCGGTGTGGTCCAGGCAGTCAGCATGGCCGTCACACAGCCAGCTCTCGGGGACGCAGCGGGTGGCAGCGTCGCAGCGCAGGGCACACTCCTGTGTGGGGCTCCAGCAGCCTGTCTCATCTGAGGCATCGGGGCACTGCGGCACCCCATCGCAGCGCTCCCCAGCCCCGACGCACACGGCTCCACTCGCACAGTGGAAGGCCCCTGGGGAGACAAGAGGTCTTGCTAAGCCTGCGGTAGGCAGCCAGGGTGCCCAGACCCTCTGCTAGCCCCCCAGCAACCTAGAATAGCCCCACAGTACAGCAACAGGGCTTGGTCCCTCCTAGTCAGTGCATCCCAGTGCATCTAGGTCCCAGGCAAGGCGACTGAGGCAGTCTCAGCTCAGCCGCATCTAGGTCACGGTAAGCAGTGAGGCCAGCATTGTTGTCCCCTTCTGACTCGCAGCACCTCCAGCCCAGTGCCAAGCTCAGAAGAAAGCAGCATGCCACTTCACAAGCTTCAGAGGGCACAACACACTCAGACCTTCCCAGGGTCCCATCCCACCAACCCCAGCAGGAAGCGGCCAGAAACCCTGGCACGGGGAGACCCAGCTGCGCAGGGGACTGAAGAACATCTCCTACCTGGGGTGTCGCAGAGCTGGGCGCACCCATCCTCATCAGAGCCATCCGCACAGTCTTTCTCCCCATCGCACATGTACTCCTGGGCCACGCACTCAGTTCCGTCACGGCAGGGCACATGCGTGCGAGGACAGGACAGGTGGGGGACTGGGGTCAGGGGGTGTGCAGGGCTGGACAGGAGGGGTGGGGTAGGTGGCACTACTCGTGCAGGGCTGGTTGGGTGCTGGGTGATAGTAGTTGGCCGTGGGGCAGTGGTCTTCGTTGGCAAGGACCAAGTGGTGGTGGTGGTGCTGGTGGTCACTGGCTGCACAGTGGTGGTCTTGGTTGGTGTGGTCCGGGCAGTGGTTGGCACAGGGGTGGTCTTGGTTGATGTGGACTGGCTGGTGGTGGTGGCTGGTGTTGTGGTAGCCTTGCTGGTTGGTGCAGGAGTAGTGGTGAGTGCAGTGGTGGTCTTGCTTGGCATAGGTCTCGTGGTGGAGGTGGTGGGCCGAGCAGCAGTGGTGCTTGTGGTTGTCCTTGTAGTGGTGGTCACAGGTGGAGGGAGCGGCAGGGCAGACCCCTTGCTTGGTGGCACTGGCAGAGGCACAGGCACTGCAACATGAGCCTGGATTTGGGGCTGTGCCCTCCCCACATTTCGGGCACCTCCAAGAGCACCCCACATGGCCAACAGCAGCCAGGCACCCTGCCTCAGCTTGGAGCAACATGGGCCACCCAGCCCCATCAGGTACAACACCAGCACCAGGCACAGAGCCATGGCCACTCTTACCAGCCTGCGGCTCCGAGCCCACGAAGACCACCACTCCCTGCACACCTGCTGCTGGCAGGGACAGCACAAGGGCCAGCGTCCTCCGGTCCCACAGCAGCAGAGCCGTCCCATTTGCCGACACCAGGTATGGCTCGAAGGCAGCCACGAGGCCATGGGACCAGCTGGGTGCCAGGGTGACTGCTTGCCGCTTGGTCAGACTCAGTGCCCGCAGGCCTGCAAGGCAGAGGGATGGTAGTGCCCTGGGGCCCACAGGCACCCCTCGTGGCCCACCCTGTGCTCCCAGAACCCACAGCTATGGCAAGGACCTCATGGCTGAGGCCAAGGGCCCAGCAATGGGACAGAGTCTGCCCCATGAGCACCCCACTGCCTGGGCAGGGACCTGCTGCATGTAGGGACCCAGACACCACCAGGGCTCACCCAGGGCTGAGCTCCAAAGCAGGCTGAAGGCTCTGCTATCCATGACTGCAGGCAGGTCTCCAGGCCACGTCTCATTCCAGGCATCCCGTGGGGCACCCCCAGCCAGGCTCAGCTGCTGCAGGGGCTGCCCACGGGCCAGCCAGTACAGGGTGCCCCGCTGCCAGTCCAAGAAGAGGTGCTGGATGCTGCTGCGAGCACGGTGCAGGATGCGTGGGGACATGTCAGATGCCTGGATCACCCCGATGTCCCTCCGGTTACATGCGAGCCAGTACAGGTCCCCCGAGCGGATGTCCACGTGGGCGGAGCAGACTTAGCAAGAGCAGGCAGGCAAGCAGTTATGGGGCTGTCCCATGACCCTGCTCCTCCGCCTGGCTCCTCCCTGCCCCTAAAACCAGGACACAGCTGCCCGGTGCCTCGGCACAGCCCCAGTGTGGGCACTATGGGACTGCTGTGCTCTGCACCCAGGAGATTCTCAGGCTTCAGGGAGCACCAGGAAGGGGAGCATGCCCTCCATCACCCCATAGCATCTCACCTGGCAGCCTAGTTGCAATGGTCTCTCTCCTGCCAGGGTGCCCCACGACACGCAGCAGTGTCCCACGGTCATCCGTCCCGTAGAGCACCGACCGCCGCCAGTCCACATCTTGCAGGTGGAGGGGCTCCCGCCACTCCTGCAGCCGTTTGCTGTGTGCTCCAGGGCCCACTTGCACGAGGGAGATGGCCTTCCCCGACGCATATACGATGGACAGCTCTGCGGGATACAAGGGCAGTGTGTGAGCGTGGCCCTGGTGGCAATGGATGGGGTCACCGGCATGAACCAAGGCAGAAACATAACAGCACTGGTGTGTGCTGGGAACCTCATCCCACCAAAGCCACAGCCCCTTACAGCCCCCCTCCGACTCCCGCAGGGATGCATCCTGCCCCAGGCAGCCCAGCCCACCTCGCAGACCCTGCTCACCTGCACACTTCCCCGAGGGCAGGAGGAAGAGGCCCTCTGGACACGCACATTTGTAGCCCCGAGGGTGCACAGGGGACAGGAGGCAAAGGTGACTGCACAGGCCCGGAGCACATGCAGCAGTGTCCCCTGGGAGCAAGGGGACATTAAGAGCTCAGGCAGCCATGATCCCCCATGCCTCTCCCGATCCCCCAAAACCACAGGCTGTCCCAGGGCTGGATATGGGCTGGCTACCCCAGGCAGGGCAGCAGTGTCACGTGAGGTAGGAGGGCTCAGCTCTACCCAAAGCCATGGGACTCAGCAGCTTTCCTACAGGTTCATATGTCCCCCCTGTCGCAACCCCACAACCCCTTGTCGCAGGACCAGGATAGCCATCGGGCAGGACCCGGTGAGCTCCAGGACCCAGCACAGCCTCCCCTAGCACCCAGGGAAGCGGTGGGGGTGCTGCCAGCCCTGCACCCGCTGCAGGCTCCCGGCAGGGTACTCACGGGGAGGCTGCTGCAGTGCGTGCAGCACAGTGAAAGCCGTGACAGGGGCGCGGAGCAACACTGCGTGCTCCTGGGGAGAGGCCCAGGTCGCTGACACCAACTCCGTGCCGTCGGTCCAGAAGAACCGGCTCTCGAACACAGCCAGGCCCAGTGGCTCCATGTGGCTCCGCAGGACAGCGGGAAAGGAGTGGCGCCCGCTGCCATCCACCCGCAGCGTCTCGATGGACTGGGGACAAGGCAAGGCATGGTGACCGTGTGGCACCCCCACACTCCAGCACTGTCCCGCAGCCACGGGGCTCACGGTGGTGCCTTCCCCCTCCCAGCCCAGGGATGTGTGCCAGACCTGGGCACCGCTCCCTGCTCCCTCCCATGCCTTGGCCGTGGCCACAGGAGAACCAGGGCCACCCTCCCCACTCCCACCTCATGGCCTCCCAGCACCTGGGAGGGGGCAGAGCCTCCTGCCCCACATCCCTACCTCCTTGTACTCGCTGATCCAGTACAGCCTGCCAGCCACATGGTCCAGGGTCAGCCCCACAGGCTCCTCCATGGACACCACTGTGAGTTCCTGCCGGTTTGAGCCATCCATGCCAGCTGCAGAAATGACTGTCCGGCCCCTCTGCCCGCGGTTGACCCAGTACAGGGACCTGGGGGCAGGCACTAAGCACCCACTTTACGGCATAACACCAGTGCTGCCACAGCTCCACAGCAGGCATGACACGGTCAGCACTGGCATCGCTCACCCAGGAGCCCAGGGCCAACCCTGGCTCACTCGCTCCTCACCTTGCAGCCGGATGCACTGTCAGCTGCTCCGGTGCCACATCCTTCCCCAGCACCGTCACATAGCCCCGGCCATCGCCCAGCCCCACGCAGATGGCTGCAGGGTGGCTGCTGGCCCAGTACAGCTGCCCTGTGAACCAGTCCACGGAGATGCTGTTCACCTCCCCAGCATCTGCAGAGACAGAGCGGTTTAAGGTACAGCACCCCTGTTCCAGGCCAGGAGGAAAAACCTGGGTTGCCCCTTCCTCTACAGGAAAGGCAGGGCTGGGGTGGCAGGCCAGCTCTCAGCACCCATCTCAGCCTTGCTATGGCACCCAGTGCCCTCGCTCCTCCCCACCTGCATAGAGGGGCCGCGTGCCCTTCCCCGGGAGGTGAGTGTGGAGCTCGCCATCCTCTGTCAGCCAGTAGTAGGTTTCTCGGAGCAGGTCATACACCAAGGCGCGGGGTTCGGTCTCAGTGGAGAGCAGGGGCCGGTAGGCTTGGGTCCGCACATCCAGAAGGGCCAGGTCCTGCCCCACGGCCACCAGGATCTGTGTCGCGTTGTCTGCCCGGGCGAGGGGGACGTCACCCGGTGAGCGGGGACGCAGCTAGCTGAGGACATTGCCCAGCCCCTCAGACAGCCTGGGCTCCCCGGCTCACCCTACCTGCCACTTCGCAGGCAGTGCCATGCCACAGGGTGTAGCCCTGGAGGCAGGTGCAGCTGAAAGCGCCCGGGGTGTTCCTGCACAGCTGGCTGCAGGGGCTGTACTCCAGGGAGCACTCATCCACATCTGTGGGGATAGGCACAGCCAGGAGCCCGCCACACAGCTGGCTAGCTGCCCCCCAGACCGCACCGACACTGCTCCCCAGGAAACACAGGCAGGCTCCCTAGATACCAGGACCTGGGCCCCAGCCCCAAAATGCACCAGCTGCTGCTGGGACATGACCTAGACACAGCCTTTGCAGGGCCAGGCGCGACACACAGGCAGGAGCGGGGCTGAGGTGGGCGTTCCCGCAGGAGCGCTGGCTCCAGGGAGACCCTGCTCTTGGTGGCCAAGGCCATGCATGCCCAAAGCATGCACACCCTGACCTCTCCTTACCAGCACAGCTCTGCCCGTCCGCCTGCAGCACCCAGCCGGCCCCACAGGAGCACTGCACACCCCAGTGCGTGTCAGTGCACGTCTCTGCGCAGCCCCCGTTGCGTACAAAGCAGCTCCGACCTGCAGGGACGCAGCGGAGGGGTGACATGATGCAGGACAGCTCTGCGGCTCCCCCCGGCCCCAGCCACACGGGCAGTGGCCAGCAGCCACACACAACTCACCACACGTGCTGGGCTCGTCAGTGCCGTCCAGGCAGTCGTCCTCGTCATTGCACATCAGTGACTCCAGGATACACTTCCCCTCATCACACCGCACCATGCCAGGTGGGCAGGGGGCTATGGCACACACAGCTCATGTCAGGAGGGCAGACCCATACCAGGTAGGCACAGGGGAAGCCATGGGTCCCAGACTCACAGGGAGGCCCCACAAAGCATCGACATGCTCCTGGGATGCTTCCCACCATCCCAAGGGGAGCTGCAGCCCAAGAAGGCAAAGTACCCCCTATTTTATACATGGCCTGGACAGGTCTCACCGCACTGAGGACCATCCAGCATGCTCGCTTACCACAGACATCTTCATCCGAGGAATCACCACAGTCATCAATCCCGTTGCACTTCCACTCGGCCATGATGCACACCCTGTTCCTGCACTGCCACTGCCCGGGCAGACAGGGCTGCTGGGGACACCCCTCCTCGTCCCAGCCGTCCTCGCAGTCCTGGTGCCGATCGCACAGCTCCCAGTGCGGGATGCAGTGGTGGGTGCCGGGACACTGCACCTTTTTAGCCCCACACACTGAGGGAACAGAGCAGCACTCGCACCCTGCCCTGTGCCCTCAGCCACCCCCACCCAGCCCCCCCAGCAGAGATCACATACCGCAGTCCTGCTCGTCAGAGCCATCCAGGCAGTCAGCAGCACCATCGCAACGCCAGCTGCTAGAAACACACTGGCCATCGTCACACTGCCAAACGTGGGGGTCCCCACCACAGGCAACATCTGCAGGGACAGCACACAGTCACTGGGACCTACTGCTCTGGCACAATCACAAGGGTCCCCTCTGTCCTGGCACGGGGCAGGTGCTGGCAATGCCCGCGGGGCTCTGCCAAGGGGCTGGACCACAACAGGGCTCTCTGGCAGGTGGGGGGCTGCCTCGCTCAGCTTGGGATCCGGGATATGTCACCATGCCACAGACGTTCCCCAGGAGCTCTGGGGCACACACGTCCCTGCACGGTGCCACACAGGAGCCACTGGCAGAGCCAGCAAGGAGCGAGGTGCCTCTGGCCTGCCCTGCCCCACCACCCCCCTGGGCATCAGGGCCCCTCGATGCCCGCACAGTGCAGCCCCCCAGGCCACCCCACGACAGAGGATGGGTGCCAGCTTCCCTCCGCTCACCGCACTGCTCGTCCGTCCCATCGGGACACTGCTGCTCGCCATCGCAGAGCCAGGGAATGGGGATGCAGCCGGCACCGCAGGTGGCCTGGCGTGAGGCTGCGCATGTGGGGCCGGCGGGCACTGCGGGAGAGAGGGAGCCCGGCCCGCAGTCAGCCTGGGCAGCCGCGCCGAGCACCCTCCGGCACACGCCCCCTGCAGCTGCCGGCTTGGGGGTCCCAGCACAGCCCTGCGGAGGGGGAGGACTGGCCCCAGCCAGGGGCACCCCAGGACCTCCTGCGGGGCTGGAGGGAGAACTACAGGCTATCGTCCCTCCCCCAGGGAAGGCAGGGACCCCCCCAAGCCCCCTAGGCGGCGGGACAGGGCTCCTCAGGGTGCAGGGACCCCCCATGCTGTCAGGGTGGGAAGGATGCCCCAGAGGGCAGGGACCCATTCATCACCGGGGGGTGGGGAGAAGGGGGACACCCCAGGTGGCAGGGGCCCCCCCAAAGCCGATGGCGGGGGGCAGCAAGCAGCCCTGAGGCGGCGGGCGCAGCCCCTCGGGATGGGGCAGGGACCTCCCCCCCCAGTCCCGGCCCCGGCCCCGGCCCCGGCCCCGGCTCCGGCTCACAGGCGCGGCGGGTCCCGGCGCCGGCGGCGATCCCGGCGGGCGGCAGCGGCGGCAGGAGGATGCTGAGGAGGGCGAGGAGCAGGCGGAGCGGCGGCGGGGGGCGGCCCATGGCGGCGGCAGCGGGGAGGGGCGGCTCCGGGGGGCCCGGCCGGCGGAGGGGAGCGCGGTGCCGCCGCCGCCGCCTTTATGCCCGGGCGCGGGCGGCCATTGGGCACCGCGGGCACCGCCCGCCGCCGCCGGAGACCCCGGCCCGCCCCGCCGCCGCGGGGGCTGCGCCGCGCTGCCCCGGGGAGCCCCCAGCGGGGCCCGGGGGGCGCCGGCCTCGGGCGGGGCAGCTGCGGTGCCAGGCCGGGGGCGCTCGGCGCCCGCCGCCCCCCGGGAGCCGGGGGGCGCGAAGGGTCCCCGGGCCCCCGCCGGCTGCCCCGTCTCGTCCCGCTGCGCGGGGCCGCCTTATCGGCCGGGGTTGTTGTGAGAGCCGGCCGTGTGAACCGGGCCCCGCAGCACCTGCGCCGGGCGTGGGAAGGCAGCGGCAGCCTTGAAGGCGGGGGCAGCCTCCGAAAACACGGGCCCCGGGGCTGCGCGCTGCCGCCCGCCCGGCCGCCGCCGGCCCTCGACCTTGAGGGCTGTGGAGAAGCCGCTGGAGCACAACAAGGAGAGGAGAAGCAGCGGCTGAGGGAGGAAAACAGCAAGAGGATAAGGCACCTGCCGCCGCCTGGGAAAGGAGCCCCCTCCCACCCCGCGAAGCGCAGGGGCATCGCCCCCGCCGAGGAGACGGGCACGGGGGTGGCAGGCCCCCTCGCTACCCACCCGGGGGAAGCTGCAGGCGTGCTGCCCCTCCACGGCTTTCGGCTCGCCAGCCAGCTGCGCACGGTGGCATGGGCGTCTGTCCACCCCCAGGACCAGTCTGTGCCTCAAGCACGTCCATTGCCCGTGGATGCTGTGCGTTTGTCCTCTCTAGCCTCCCCACGACACCTCCCCGCACATGAGCTGAACCCGGGCAGTTACCGCTGTGGGTACACACTCACTGGCACCACTGTCCGTCTGTAAGATGTTCAGGCACATAAAAGATGTACAGCATTGCAGTACAGCCCTAACACACACCCCTACCAGTGCTGCAGCCCAGGGGACAGATTCACCGAGCTGTTCTCTCTCTCTGGGGCAGCATCCCAGTGCCCCTGAGCAATTGGTTTCCCCAGGCACTCCCCAGGGAGCAAAAGTGTGCAGGACCCAGGGATGATGAACATCCCTGGGGCAGGGATACTAGGCAAGGGGGTCCCAGTGGTCGGAGGAGGGAGCGGAAAGGACAGACGGACGCACAACAGAGCAGTATCCAGGCACTCCCAGGTGCAGAAAGCCCTGATGCCCTCATCACCCCTGCAGGCCAGTGCTGAGAGCTGTGGTAGGTCCCTGGGGATCAGCCCCATCTCCAGGGGCTGCCCCAGCTTTGCCACCCCCAGCACACTCCTTTCTCCCCAGGATCTCCAGCACTGCCTCCACTCAGGCACTGAGCCTGTACCGACCTGCAAGAGCCAACCCAAGGAAGGGGACAGAGACTTCCCCCAAGAGCAATACCTCTGTGATGGGAAGGAGCAGGACAGCACTTTGGGCAGGACCCAGTAGGGTCCCTCCTGCCTCCCTGGGGTGCCCAGCATGTATGGTCCTTTTCCCGCCTTCCATGTCCTTTCCTCAGGCAGGGAAGGGGCCCTGGCAGCCTGCCCAGGTGGGTGTGCAGGCCCCTAATAGTTCTCTGGGCTGGGGGCTGCGGTGTGCATCACTCCTGGAAGACTAGTGGGCTCTCCTTGCCCACCTGTCCTTGCGTTCAATTTAATTCCAGCGTGGCCTTTGCCTTCCCCTGATATCAGGCTTCCCCTGTGGTATAACCACACCACCGAAGCAGCAGCTCCTCGCAGCAGCTGGCTGGGAAGGGCAGGTGGAAGCAGAAGGACTGTGGAAAGGGGTCCAGAAGTTAGTGGATGCATCAGAAATCTCCAGTGCACCTGAGCGTGAGCTTGGGGAGCTGGGCCAGCAGTGATGGAGAGGACACCCGGTGTGGCCAGCCTCTTAAAATGCAGGAGATTTTTTTTTTTTTTTAAAGCATGATTTTAAGTCAAAGTATTTTAAATATATGTGTATAGATAGAACATACAGGTATATGTATGCACAGACAGTGGCCCACTGTACACAATTATATTCATATGCACACACAGTGGCGTTTGCTCTGCGAGGTACTGGGGGTTTTTGCCTCAACTTCTGGAGAAATTTGTTGGATATTTTCAGGTTTTTCTTTACAATTCCATCAGTTGGGAAGTCTCCTTTTCTCACTGACATTTAGATTCTCCCTTCTCTGCCTCCAAAAGCTAAGGGGGGCTTGAAGATAGCAGAAGGCTCCCACCAAAATGATGGGAGGGAGCAAATCTGTGCTCACTTGAACAGCAGCATGCAAAATGCTATACAAAAGTCCAGCACCACATCCTAATAAGTGCAAAATAACACTTTCACCTGTAATTATTCCTAGTACAGCAAATAATTTTTTCAAATATTCAAAGGCAGTTTCACATTAAATATGTGAATGATATAAAATTGATCACGCTAAAATTACATGCATCCTTTCTGCTATAATGATTGATCAGATTCTCTTGTCATTATTAGTGTAAGAAGTTTTAAACTATTCTATTTCCTTCCCAGTAACTTTTAAGCACTCTTTTCCTAAAGATGAGGGATGTCATGCTTGTAAAAAAAAAAACCAACAAAAAAACAAAAACAAACCAAAAAAAAAAATCAGTGGGACACCCTGCCTCACATCAGTTACTAAGTTACTGCAACCTTGTTCCCCTAAAGAAAGTACAGTTCTACTTGACTTTGTGCTGTGTGTCCGTGCTCAAAATTAAACTGCCTGCAATCTGTTGTCTAAAATTTATTCCAGCAGAAAAACTGGATTTCATGAAACACCCATTTCTTCCTAGGAAAACATCTTATTCAATGCTGAAGTTACTAAAAATAAAATTTCAGAGCATTCCAAACTATTTTAATAAAGGTATTTTTAATTTCAGTTTCAAAACCTGATGCTTTTGCCAGATAACAAAAATCTCTTTTTCAGTCCTGAACAAACAGGCTGTCTACTTTGTGCCCAAGAACTACAACTCCTGCTTCAGGGTCTGGCCCACAGCAACCCAAAGCATCCGCCACACTGACTGCAACGCTCCCGTGAGACTGGCAGAGTGGTGCTCCAGTGCTGGAAGACTCCCTGACATACCAGCTAATCCCAGTAACTCTGGCCTGGGGCAGCCTTGCAAAGTGGGTGATAGAGGCTCTGCCAGAGGGATAGGATGGAGACATTGTCCCTCATTTGCCATTTTTCTGCCTTGCTCTCTTAGCAGCGTTGTCTTTATTTTGCTTAAACGTCCCTCCCACCTATACCCTTGTGGCCAGCAGACGTGCCCAGCACCAGCCCCAAAGCAAGCAGCAGCATCTGCCTTGGTGGGTATTTTAATGAGCAACAAAGTGGTCTCACAGGTGATACCTCCAGCCTCCAAGAGCCTCAGCGTAGGCAGGAGGAGCACCAACACTGAGACCTGTGGGCAAATCCTCCCACCTCCCAAAGGCCAAACAGCCCTGGAAAAATAAGTTTACAAACCTAAGGCACTGCTGGGGAGAACTAGGAAACAGCACCTGCTGTGATGCAGCCTGGCAAGAAACCTAAAGTCACAGCATCCTTTACCATAGTATTCTTTCCATTAGTTAAAAGGGTTAATTTTGAAAGGAATGACATTCAGGCCATCTGGAGGACTGATTTTATGAATGCCCTGAGGAAACAATTTCTTGCTCTCAGCAGTAACGACAAGGGCTACGCTGCTCTGATCACCCTAGAAGTGGCTGGAAACTTGATGTGTTTGCCCTAATGCCATTTGTTTCAGAACAGAACAGGAGAGGACAATCTTTTTAAGAAGCAAGTGAATTATCAGGATAAGGAAATTGAGCCGGTTTCGACCTCTTTCGCTGATTCTGGAAAATAAACCCAGAAGGTACTGTTTAGTGCTCAAGAGGGTCTAAAAAAAAGTTTTCTTATTTTCAAAAAAAACTCGAGGCTTGCGATTGCATCTCCCCCACACCCTTGTCATCCTGCTCTTCCCCAGCCCGGTGAGGGTTATCTGCCAGACCTGGGGAAGATGGAGAAGGAAAGCAGGCCCTCCGCTTAGGGATGCCACAGCCCTCGCACCCTCTCCCGTCAGGGCTTCACCCATCAGGACCCGCCTGTGATGGCTGTCCACGCCGCCACTGGGGAGCAGCAGAAGGCTGCAGGAAAGCCCTGCCTTGCTGTCCTGCTCTTCCCAGGCTCTGCGAGTTATCCCTGAGCCTTGGCGAGAACAGGGAAGGAACTCGGGACCTCCACTTGCAGATGCCATAGCTCACACCCGGCCTTACAGCACCCTTGTCGCACATCCCACCTTCCAGCCTCACAGGCTGCCACCAAACCCTGCTCAAAGCTTCCCTGCACCCTCGCTGAGGAAGTGGGACAAGGCGATACAGACTCTGCTAGGAGGCCAAGCCCAGGTTTAGCCCAGGACAGGATGATGGGGGGGGGGGGGGGGGGGAAGTCTCCTACCCCTGGTAGCTCTGACCTGGCTCTGGGGCTCTGATCCTTCCACCTCGGGAGCAGGAAGGAAAATCACTGTCAGCCCACCCCAACAGGGCAGAAGCATCTCCCCAGGGTCGCAGGCATGCAGGTCTCTCTGGGGGATAGCTGTGCTAGCAGGACATTAGGGGCCTCCCACTTGGTGACACACACACTCATGTACATACACACATATAGACAGATGCATATATAGATTCACACACACTGATATGGATGTTGAAGGATTGTTTCCAGTCCTTTGATACCCTGCTCCACTGAGGTGTCTCCCGCCAGGCAGGTCCATGAGGTCAGTTTATCCCGGACCCAGTATTTAAAGCAACATGAAGTGCTGCTGTCTCCCCTTGCTGCAAGTTATGGCCAAGAGCATGGGAAGATGGGCAACCCACCCATGAGCAGCTGAGCGTCTCTTGCATGGATGGGTGAGATTGCCTGCAAAGATTAAGCAACGCTGTGGCTGGATAAGGGGCAGCGTTCACTGCTGCTTATAATGACCACAGATTGAATTCATCATTATGGATGTCTTGCCAGCTCTCGTGGGCAGTGGCTGACCCTTCACTGTCTCCTCTGGCCTCATCTCTGTGCCCCATCGTGCTGTCTGGCACAGTGCCTACACTCTTCACAGCAGCCACACACACTTCTTGCTCGCCCCTCCAGCCAGTCCTGCTTTCAGCCAAGCTGCCACCTCACACCAACATGTTTCTGCCCTTCGTGACCAGGACCTGGCAGGTCCAGGTGGGACCAGGAAACTTGGAGGCTCCTTACCCCAGAATAACCAGCTGGCCACACCTTGCTATTCCCCAAAGAGAAGTAAAACTCTTCGCAAAAAAAAATGTCAGGGGTGTTGCTTTCTAGTCTGTTTTTTCATCCTCTACTTAATAGCTCCAAGTTCCTCCTAGCCCATACCCCATCTCTGGTTCTGTATTCAACACGCAGAGTGAACACCCTTGGCAAAGATGCATTCTCACTGTGTCCCTTGGCCAAGCTCATTATCTAACAGAGTAAAAACCTTTTCATGAGAAAAGGTCCTCCTCTTCCAGAAGCAGCAAACCCAACACTGCTCCAGCATCACAGATACCCGTTAGCATTATGTCACTGTCTTTAGTTGCTTAATAAGGCATACCAAGAAGAACAATTGCCTTTATCATCTCTTCTCTAGATGCATGTAACTTCACAAGAAAACATCTGATTCATCATTACTTGGAAAATTAGCCTAGCTTTAACATGACCCCAGAACATTTCCTCCCCACCCACCTTTGATCGGATTTCTTTTTTTTTTTTTTTTTTTAGAAGGGGATTTCGCTTTCTGATTTCCAACAGTCTGCAGTTTTTTCCTCCTTCTCTACGTACTGAAGGCTGCATCTGCACTTGGCTGCTGCTGCTAGGCTCAGCCAGAGCAGGGACCAGCTCATACCCATCATGGCTTCTCATCCAACCTGCCCGTGTGTGTTCCCTCCATGAACATCACGGTGCAGGTTGGGATCTGGGTACACTCAGTCCTCACTGCCAGAAGCACGGTTGGTGTCCTAGACCAGGATGTCCTCCTTGACTCACGATATTGCCCTGGAGTCACTGATACCTGCTCTTAGTGTTTGCATTAAAACCTCATCTACTTTGATTGCTCCAGACCTGGGGCGACAGTGCAGCCCACTGCAATGTGAAGCACGCAGTGAAGGCACTCATGCAGGAAGCAACAGCAAACCTCATCCTCTGCCAACACTTCCAGGGTCACTTCTTTAATGACTCCAAGCAGTACTGAGAGCTGCAGGGAGACAAAGCAAGCTATAAAACAGGCCAATCTGCCCTCAGGCTATCACAGCAGATCTTACTTACTACCAACAAGCAATAAAGCATTATAACCCTGGGACAGACTGTGCTCCACACATCACTTCCCTTTCTTGTTCCCCAAGGAGCTTTCAACAAAATTAAGGGGAAAAAAGTCACAAAGAAAAAGAAATGATGCTTAAGGAGGAGAGAGAGAACTGGGAAGGCATGCAGTTCTCCCTGAAACCTCACCCAGGTTCCAGCGATCAGCATTTCTTGAGCTAGACAGCTTGTCTCCATCTAATAGCTCTTGATGGCTTTTTCCTCAAGGTATCCCTTTTTGAACTCTTGCAAACCTCAATATCCCACAGCAGGGACTTCCTCCTCTCAGCTTCTTCTGTGGGAAGAAACCAGCTCTGCTTGCTTCCTTCTAACAGGACGCCCAAGAGCTTCACCTGGTGAAAGACAGTTCCTCCTTGCCCACTCACAGCTGTACCTCATCTGTCCACTCAAGGCAGAATAACTCTACCCTGTTCCAGGTGTAGAAACTATCCCAGACCTTTAAAAATCCTTGGTGCTCTCCTCTCGCACTGGGGAGACCACAGCTGTGCAGAGCATCTGAGACATGGGCATACCCTGGCTGCAGATACACTGCTGCAAGCGGTATTTCCATTCCGTTCCTTTCCTAGCCGTTTCTAAGGTCTGTCTCAGATGTGGTAGGGGTTAATCCATTCCTTGGCATCCTGAGAGCTGCAGCTAGCAGCCAGGTGCCCGTGGAACAGGGCATCCCAGCTGCTGGCACATATCTGCACTGCTTCCTGTTGATGGTGTGCTCTGCTGGGACGTGGTATGGCCAACCCTCACTGTTCAGCCAGAAGGGGGGCTTCTCACCTTGCACCATCGGCTTGGGTTTGAGCACAAACCCAGTGCAAATGCCAGGTGTAGGATTTCATGTACAGGAGTACTCCTTGCATCTCTGCCTCCACCATGCAGTGAGTTGCCACATATTTCCAGGTTAATTCTTCTCCAAAAGCTCTTTAGAGGCAGCCGAGAGCATGTGCTAAACGACCAAGTTACCTCAACCTGGCACGCACAGAGAGAGATGACAAGACCAGGTTACTGCTGGCCATGAAAGCTCTCCCATTGCTTTGCAGGACATTGCTCTTCAGCACCAGCACTTGCACTTACTGGAGCAGATGGCATGGTGCACTCCAGGGGAGAGAATGGCAAGTGCTGGAGACCCAAACTGCTTTAAAATAGATGCCCGCGTGTTTCTGTTCATCACAGCCTATTCATGTCTTCCTTCTTAATTGGCAGTGCTGGAAACAATATTAGCTGCATGGGAAATGTGCCTTGCTGTCTGCTTCTCACACCGCAAGAAGCATAGAAGACACCTTTTGGTGTGGGGGTCCAGCAATGGCATGCTAACATCAGGCTGTCTGCAGATCACCTTGAGGATATTAGCCTAGGCGACCCAAAAGTTGTGATCATACTGGCTGGACTTGGTACAAGTCCGGTCGCTTCCCAAGCACAGGGTTTGCTTGGGGACTTTTGTCACCTTCCCCTCTCCTGCTACATCTCTGGACCATAGGGTTAAGAGATGAAAAGCAGTAGACTGGGGTCAGCCCCTTGCAGTCTGGCATCACCATGCAGCCCCTGTTGCCAAAGTCAATCACCAGCAGCTGTTCCTCTTACCTAGCAGATACCAGGAAGGTGGGCAGTTGGAGCAAGAAGGGCATCAGCCCAGGCAACTACAGCTGTTTGCTATTGTAGGGTCCACATTTTGCGATGGGCTGTATTTAGTCTTTCCTGTTGAGTGTCTGTTTGCCTTGAGTCTGGAACGAGCAGAGAAATCCCAATGCTCAAGCAAATGGGAGGAGCACTCAGGAAAATTTGATGTGAGCGAGAAACGTAGGCAGGGTTGGTATTCCTCCCTGGAATAACACTGCCTAAATCCTATTGATTGCAAAAGTCTCATGCAGGATGAGCATTTTGACTTTCTTTCATGACTCACAGCATCTTTGCTCTCTGCCAGATCAAACCGCATCACACACTGCTTTACACTGACTGAGCTTTTAGCCCTGTGCAAAACACTGCTGTTGCCGTACTGCCCAAAAGCAGGCACCCGGGGAGCTGGGGCTGCATCTTGCTTAATCCCACAAATACCAGTCCCCACAAAAATAGAAACAATCGCCTTCTCACAGAGGAGCTTGCTGTATCAAGTTTCTACCGCTCACAGCAACCAAGATAAATTAGTATTATCTTTGTGGCTGGTAGATGAAATGGTTTCTTTCCTGTGATGTTAAATAAATGAGGGATTTTTTTGTGTGTGTTTTGGGGAGGCAGGGGCTTTGGAGTATTTCCTTATGATATATTGTGCCCACTTAATTTTTTGCATCGATGACACGGAAAGTGTGCTTGAAGCCAAACATGGAGTGTGTTTGCCATACATAGCAAGTGTGTTGGCAGAGCGAGCCTGGTTCAGCTAATCAAACAGCCCGCATTATTTAAAACAATCCTAAACCTCCAGCAGGCCCTGCAGTTAGCGTATCATCTCTGGGGCTCAGCATCTGGGACAATGCTGCCGTGGCAAACTCGCTGGGATAAGACTGGGAAACAAGCGGAGGATAGAGCCCTGTAGCCATGGCTCTGACACTGCCTCAATTTTCATATAAGAAGTATTCAAATGGGCTTGCCAAGACTGCTTCAGAGGCCATTATCTCATCTTAGGGCAGGGTTTCCATTTCCAAGATGTAGTCTTTCTTTCATTTTAGTGCCAGAATTTTAATCAACTTCAAATGAATCAATGCAAAAGATTTGCCTACACGCTCACTACTGCTCACTGTAACTTTATCTTGTCTCAGGCGGCTGTTGGTAAGATGCCCCACCAGCTCTCCCTGGAAAACCTGAGGAAAGATTTTTAAATCTCCTGTAATTTGGTCTGTCTTTTCAAGCAGGATGCCCAGAAGCTACCAAGGTCCTGATTTTTAAGGTGTGCAAGGCCTTTCTCAGAGACTGGCAGTCTCCCAGGAGGTGCCCAAATGGACAGAGAAGTGCTGATGTCCACCCTCCAGAGCACAGCCACCTCTGGGGAAGCGGGTGGTCTCTGCATTTTCCCTTCAGAGCAATGTGGGAGTGTTAGGGCTGAGCATTTTGTTGTCCCTTGGAGGGACTGTGCCACTAAGTCCTGGGACATAAAGCGCTGCACTACTTTCTTCTTTTAGGGTGGCACCTTCTTTCATTCTGCCCAGCTTACTCTGGTTTAACCCCATTTCCTACAAGCAGGGGTTGTTTGATAGTGGCCACTCAGTCCGTGTGTCCCTTTTTCAAAACCTTTTAAACCCACAGGTCAACAGCAAGCCATAGGTCAACATTAGACCCAAGGTAAAGGTCTCCAACACATCCCATTCCAGGAAAATCAAGCCCAGTAGAGGTGAGAGACCTCTTGGCAGGACCTCCCTTCATCCCTGCAGTGCCATCAGCCAAAGACAAGGAGCCATAAGGCAATGTGGGGTGCTGGCTCTGCTTTCCACAAGACCACTTGCTTTTCTCCTGCCTGGGGCACCCTTGGGATACGCTCTTGCCACCACAAAGGAAGAGCTTCACAGGTAACGGTAGGCTTGTGACCTTCAACGCACATCTTTCCTGCAATGAGCGGATACTGCCAATCCCTTTGGAAAGCCCTGGGGCTGGCTGTGGCAGCATGTCTGCTGCAAACTGGAGCTCTGGGCAGCCACAGATTGCAGCATCTAGCATGAATGCATGACGTGGCTACTTTTTTTCCTGGGAAACAAAGACATGTAAACCTTGGGACCATGACTATTGGGCTCTTGCTTCCTAGGAGTGGAGCTGCACTGATCCAGCCAAACATGTTCCCCGTGGCCTTGTGGCTTTTTGGGAACAAGGGGCAGATGACACCGACATAAGCAGACAGCGCTGCCTGAGCTGACTGGGAAGGAGATGGGGAGGGTGCATGAGATGCTGTCATGCAAGAGATGCTAGGTGTGATTGGCATTGCATCCCACATGGCTCAGGGGAGAAGCTGTCCTGAGCAAGCTGTGTGGTGTGGAGATACCAGTGTAAAGGTAGGGCAGCCCACAATCTTCAGCATGCGTGAGCCGTCCACATATTTAATATATGCCAAGATGCAGATTGCCTTATTCATGAAGAAAACACACATATGTAACCTGGCACCCACTATCACAGCCCCCATCTCCAATTAAGGCTGTCACAGGTCCTTTGGGGAGATGATTAAGGCTATAGGAGATGAAAGGCAACTGGGACAAGCTCAAGGGCTGTGAAACTTCCTCCCCCATTAGCCGCATATGCATATAACTTGTGAGGCTGTTTGGTTTTTCAGAGATAACCCTGGGGTTATGCAGTCAGGAGCACAGTCTGCCTGAACCTGCCAGCAACTCGCAGCATCGCCAAGAGCCCCAAGCCCAGGCAGCCTCCAGGGCAGCGCACAGCACAGCATGAGGACCAGAGGGCATAGTAAATACCCGTGGCTTATTTAAGCAGCCCCAGCCTGGCAGCAAGAGGTAAAACAGCAGGAGTGAGACTTTGGCAGCTTTTGGCCTTGCAGGACTACCACAAAACCAGACGCCAGGTGTTTCCTCAAATGCCCTGCCTACCTCCCAAGGAAGGGGTGAAGAAGGATGCTCAGTCTCAGTGCAGACACCTGGGGTCTAGCCCCTCTGGGGGTGGCCGGTGTTACGTAGTCACTGCTGAGCCACGCCAGCCTGGCAGGGCACAAGCACTTTGATCTGGACCTGCTGCACTATGTCCCAAGGGTACCCGAGAGGCCATCGAGCACCTGCCAAGCCCTGGCCACATCCCAGCAGGACGGCGGGGAAAGGAGGGGAGTCTGACCCCGCCAGCCAGCTGGGAGGGATATGGGGGCCTGGGGGCTCCTCTCTCCAGCTGCAGCTCAAGGCCTGGCAGAGGACTGTGTTGACTTTGTCCTCCAGAGCTGCACAGATGTGTACAGAGCTCACCACCCTGCGTGGCAGCTCTTCTCAGAATAAATCCGGGACTTCAGCCCTGAAGCTGGCAGCACTCAGAGCACGCTACCTCCATGTGATCGGCAGCCAGCACAGACCCCACAGCTGCCCTCCTGCTCCCCATGCAATGAGGGCAGGGGATGCTCCAAGCCAGGCAGGGAAAGGCCCCACTGGGTCCTGTAGTATGTGCCACATACCACAGGGGAGCTTCAAGACCCTTCCTCAGATCCTCTGTTTCACCATCACAGTCCTGCCATCAGGCAAAGCAGAGAGACTATTTCCATCAGCTCAGCATCGGGCAGAGTTAAGGTGATTTAGTCTGAAATTCCTTGATGCTCCATTTCTGGCTTTTGGAGCCTACTCCCTGGCCACGCTCAGTTTCCTGCGCTTCTGTGGAGATAGCAAAGCTTTCTACTGCTGTGTTCAGCCCTTGTTTCACTTTGCTCTTGAATGCCACTACAGGGTAGAGGGACATAGAATAGAAACATAGCGGGCCAGGAGCAGAAAGGAGAAGGCGGCTGGGCAACTGTCTGCGGCTGGTTTCCCAAAAACTCTGTGTGAATTTGGGGAGAGGATTGCTGCCAGAGGATTTTTGGCGTGTTTACATTGCATCTCCACTGGATATGAAACAGGCACTTTAACTCAATGGACTCTTTGCCAGCGTTTCAACCACCTCTGCAGAGCTGGGACTCCCGTGTTCCTCTTGCATTTGCAAGAAGGGAAATACGGGTTTCCACTGCCGTCCCCCAGGCCTGCCTAGAGGAGAAGCTTGGGTTAGACTAAACTCTGCACCAACAGGGACCCCAAGGGAAGGGCTGCACAGAGGCACTTGAATAAGACGCAGCTGCCTGTGCCTGAGGCGGATCAGCAGCGACCTCCCAGGGAGTCCAGACAGTCAGGGAAGGGGAAACCTCACAGTCCCCAGAGGGATGACAGGGAGGCCACAGTGCTGCTTGCTGGAGGCATCTTCTGGACGGCATTTGCTCGCCGTGTTTGTTTGAAGCCTGGAGTTAAGATTGAACTAATCAGACGTTAGCCTTGTGCACCCCAAAGAGCACCTGCCACCCACAGAGGGGACTTTGCAACAATATCCACGGAGCACACATCTTTGTTGGCTACAGCTGCTCAACATGAGCGTCTGCTCGCTTTTTCCTCCAAACTGAGTCCAGGCTGAGATTGAAAGGCATCAAACAACGGCAAAAATTTGGAGGGAGCTTGAATATCCTTTTTGCAAGATGAAAGGGAGAGCAAGGTTAGGACACAGCTTATTTACAGGTTAAAAAATAGTCTCCAAAAAGCTGGAGTCACATGGCCACACAGTAGCTGGCTGCCACTTTGTTCGGCACTGGGCTTATTGAGCATGTTCCTCCCTGATACCAGCCTATGTCTGTCTCTTGCAGTCTTTAGCTTATCCCAGAAAGGAGCATGCTTTACCTCATGCTGGGGCCCATAGACCAAGATATCTCAGATGACCCAGTAAAAGAGCTCAGGAAAGCTCAGGGGCCTCTTTTGGATGACCTTCGGTCACTGTGGGACCTGGTCACTGAAATGGAAACTGGATCACAATCTCTGGTAAGAGCAAAACTCATCCAGCACTGGAAAGGCAAACTGTGAGGGAGTCTCCAGTTGCTGCTCCAGTTTTTGGAGCTGAAACCAGACTTTGATCTGCCCCTGAATTTACACCTTGCTCCGACGCCAATGTCTGCACTGGCTTTGGGTCAGACACTTCAGCCCAGACTCCAGGAGACTGCCTGTGGACAGGACAATGATAAGCACCACCGCAGAGTCCTGTGAGACATGGAAACTTATGAAAACCATCTTTTCCTCTCTCCCTGTGATGTTTCCTAAACCAGGCCAGCACAGTAGCAACCCATGATGAGAATGCTATGGCTGCCTGTGCCTCCAAAACCTCACCCAGGGAGGCAAAGGCTGAGGCCGGGGAACTTGGAAAGGCAGCAGGGAGAGCTGTGCCCCACCACGGGGCATGGGACATCCTGGAGGGAGGCCAGGGAGGGCTGTGCAGCTTCTGGGGTCCTACCTTGGTAGCCAAGCTTGGTGACCTCTCGGATGACATTCTGACAGCAATGCATTTGCATTTGAAGCATGGGGCACATGCCACACAATTCGAAGAGCTGCCTGGCACTCTAGGAAGCAATAAGAAACACAGCTGGCAACCTGCTGGACTGGGCAAAGCAACCTGGCATGCGTGGCTCGGCAGGCAGGGCCACTCCTCATCACCCAGGGCTTCCATGGAGGCCAGCTCAAGCTCCAGGGACTGCCCGGCAGAATGACCCCTCTCCTCTTGCAGCTCCGTGTAGGGCAGGCAAGGACGGTCTCCACAGTGCCTTTGAGACACAGCACATGTCACTCGCCCCCTGTGAATCTCCTCGGGAGTGATATGCGACACTGAGTGCGTGGGGCAGGTGTCACCTCCTTGCATACCAAGCCCTACTGCCCCAGCCCATGTGTCCATATGAGGCATTTCCCAGCTGCCCTTATCACTATTTCAGGACCACTTGAATTCCTGGCTCTTATCAGGCTTTTTCTAGACATGTGAGCCCTTGAGCTCAAATGCCACTAGGCCACATCTGGGCCCCTTCCTGCCCATGCACCGAGCCAGCTGCACAGAGTTGGGGTGCCAGTGGTGACATAAAGGGCAGCTCTTGGATGATAAACTGGTTCTTTGCTCAGAGGATCACAGAAATCACAGACTCTCAGGATGCTACTTTTCATGGCCCTGTTTATTATCAAGCAGAGACTCATTTCACCTGCCACAGAGCAGGCACCTTTGAGTTTTACACCAGTGATGCTCATCAGTGCCCTTGCTGCTGGTCCCAGCTCTCCCAGTACAGGGTGGTTGGAGTTACCAACGCTGCTTGGGTTCTCCCACAGCTGAAGTATGTGGGTGGGGAAGCGTCATCTCAGGACAGCCGTCACTACTTGTCCCTGCAGGTGATTTCAAGCTGTTTGCAAACCCCAGGTGCGTTTCTACACAGGAGCCCTTGGGTAGGGAGAAGGAGTTGGGCAGCCTTGCTCTTTACTCTGCAGCTGTCCCTCTGCCCATAGGATTTTGCCTTCTGTGAAGATTTCCAGGGAGAAATTCCAATACACCTGTGACAATGAGCAAGCTTTTTCATGAGTGGTCCATTTTCCCCCGCACCCTGTCTAGTAGGGAGCTGTGGCAGATGCCTGAGGAAGAGAAGAGCTGGACAAGCCTGTAGTGATTCCTCTCCAGGTTACTTTCCCAGCCAGCTCGATTTGCAGATCAAGGATTTCCTGAAAAGGCGGGAGCGTCTTTGTGTGCAACAGTGGCATTTTTTCTTCTGTGGCTGTGTCTGGTCCCTTTTGAACTCACATCAGTTTTTAGCACCCACAAGGTCCTGTGACATGGAGTTGCACATTTTACATACACCTCCTTTACAAATGGAAAAAAATAAGAGCTGTCTGATGCTAGCAGCTGATGGGATGACAGAATCTCTGATATAACCTTCATTCATGTAGACAGTCTTAGACCAGAGTGAGTGGTGAAAAAAAACAGCCAAACTTACTTAAGACAACAGCGCAGATGGCAGCTGAGCACGTCATGGGCCACAGCGATACCCAGCGCGAGCCCGTCTGGTCCGCAGCGGGAGCTGAGGCAGGCAGCAATCCTCAGAGGTGCGAGAGTCGCGCCGCGTGCGGTGGGCAAAGGTCCGTGAGCTGGATCACTTGCGCACAGCCTGCAGATAGGCTTATTTGCTTTATGCAGAATAAGATACCTCTGTATCAGTAAGAGATGCATGTGTTTACCTTAGATTAGGATAACTTGGCTTTTGCATATTTGATTGCTTCCTACAGATTAGGACAATTTTATATTAGTAATAAATTAAAGGAAGGGCTTTGCTCTGAGACAGTGTAGTGAACTCATGCTCATCTACTACTTCATATCTGCAACAGCTTTGAGACCTTTACTAAACCATTTCAGAGTCATCCTTGTTTTCTTTCTTTCTTTCTCCTCTCTTAGCCACATAATGCTGGATTTCATACCACACTGATATATGAGTTCTCCATGTCTTATCTGCCTCTCATCATTCTGTATTTGGTCGTTGTATCACAAACTCTTAATTCTAAGCACTGTTTTTTTTCTCCTGTGCTTGCGAGAGCCTTGGTCCCCTGAGATGGGTCTCCTACAGACTGCATCGGGGGATCAGTAGCCATCAATGCTTTCAGGAGGCAACAGTTTCAAATGGGGAGACAGACTATAATCATACAATCATGGACAGCTTTATGTGGAAGGGAGCTCTGGAGGTGTCTGAGCCCTCCCCGCTCCTCGTGTGAGAGCCACACAGTCAGGCCAGGATGTTTGGGGCCACATCCAGGCGAGCCTTGATGGTCCCCAAGGATGGAGATGCCACCGCCTCTCTGGGACATGTGCTGCTACCCCATTCTTCTGGAGCAGAGCAGTTTCCACCTATCCTGTCAGAGGTCCCTGTGTTGCAGAAGTGCCTGTTGGCTCTTGTCCTTTCACCGGGCACCTCTGAGAAGGTTTGGCTCTGCATTCTCTGTCTACCTCTCAGGCAGTGGAAGATGCATCTACGGCCCCATTGGCCGTCTCTCCTCTGGGATGAAGCAGCCCAGCTCCCTCGGTCTCTCCTTATGTGCCACGTGCTCCAAGCTCTCACCAACCTGGTGGCTGCTGCTGGGCTGCAGCTTGTCACCATTTGTCTCGTATCAGGGGCCCAGACTGGGCACAGCGCTCCACGTACAGCCTCAGCACTGCCTGGCGGTGGGGAACACAGCCCTGACGATGACTTAAGAGCCTCAAACTTTGGAATGACCCAGAAAAGGCAATCAAAGCTAGAGTGCAGCGCAACGCCTTTGACACATCACAACCGCACCGTCTGATCATAAGGCGATGACACACCCATAAGGGAGAGTGGGCCGCAAAACAAAGGAAGTTCACTCAATAAATAGGATGCATGCTCCTGCAGATAAGAAATGCTGGGGGCCAGCAGCACCGTGATAGGCAGCGGTCAGGCCCGTGACAGACTGTCCACCACAGCATCTGTACTGGATGGGGATGTTGCCTGCTTTGCAACGTTGGTGTCAAGCGTCCTCCCAGCCCCAAGGCAGCTGCCTCCAGCCCTTTGTTTAGAGATTTATTTTAAATATATTTTAAACTTTAGAAATCTCTACGGTTTGCTTTGCACTTAAGTCTTAATTTGCACTTTATGCTTTACATTTTCTATTACAAATTGTATATTATAGTCATGTACAAGCATATTTATTGCCATATAATAGATTAATATGTATTTTCATATTTACAGGTGTCTAATGAAACATGTGCCTGCCTCCCATTACCCAGACTACAAGGCAGCAATGAGCCAGGAGTAGTGCTGAACTTGGCCCCCAGCTGATGTGAGAGCAGAGGCTGAGAGCAGCCAAGCACTGACACACGGAGCCAGCTCTGTGATCAAAGCCCCTGGGTTAACCAGGGGCCACCGACTGCTATTTATAGCTGCCTTAGCTCACATTTAAGCAGAGGCTTTAAAAAGCTCGGAGGCAGTTTGGGTGCCAGGGTAGCTCCGTCCTCCACACGCGGCACATAGTTCCTTGCACAAGAATGGTACAAAGCCCCAGTTGTGCCGTTGCACAGGCTGGCTGTCAGCAGGGCCACAAACAGCTTGCATTAAGCTGTTAATCAAATAGTACTTGATTATTTGATTTGATTGAGCTAACTCTGCCAGCCTTTTGGAGGTCCCAAGCAAATCCCTTACCTGAGCAAACCCCACCACAACCACGACTCCAGTGGCTGTGGGACCGAGGACTACAAAGATTGTCCCCAAACTGTCAAACATCTCAAACCCAGCTCATGGCAGCAACGACCTGAGCTGCATTAGGCCTTGTAAGGACTCCCATGGAGGATCCAACCAGCAATGACCTTGAGGGAGGGAAAGTGGGAAGACTGGACTTGAAGCCATTTCAAGACCACACAATCAAAGAGAGCTGAGAAAGCTGGTAGGGTTTGAGGTGGGTCAGCCCTCCGTGGGGCAGCCAGCCCAGATACACAGCCCTTCTCCGGGACGTGACAGCACCTTCCTGTCTCTGGGATGTGCTGACGACGAGATCCAAAGCACTCTGCGAGTCTCACATGATAAGGTTACAGCAACCAGCTTCAGAAAACGCAGCGTTTGGTCTTTTCCAGGCTGTCGCCACACTGGGAGCCTGAACATCACAGGAGACTTTGTGTTCTGAAGTGACCCTTACACAAATGGAAATAATTAGTGCGGAGAGTTTGGTACTGCCTGCAATCTTTCAGCGTTGCACTATGAGTTTTGATGGCACGGTACTGCACAAAATTGGACTAATGCAGTGGGGGTCAAAGTACTTTTGAAAGATTAGGAAAGATGGCCTATCAGTAGAGACCAAGTGGCATTTGGCTTTCAGAAAAAACACCTGATTTATCATTGCGGTTCTGGAGGTGAAAAAAAATCAAAACCTAAGACAGCTCAAAATCTGCACAACCAGGTTTCTTTTTTCCCTGCAACTGAAAAGCTCAACAGTAGATGATGTTCTGCTCTTTGAGCTTATTTGATCATAGGGCATAAGACTGAACTCTTACATCTTCCCAGGCACACCTTAGTGCAAGAGTGTATCCATGCAAGTACACGTGTATGCGTGTGCCTACGTATACGTGAGAGTCACACCGGTGCCCACATTGCTGTCCTCTTGCACAAGACATGAAAAAGCAGTATTGCATTCACTTCCTTTCTCAAAAAACAGTCACCCGAAATACAGCAGTCGCCGGGGGATGTTCAGCTGCTATGCACTATTGCACCTCCTCTAGATTTGTCTCTCCTCTATCAGGAGCAGATAAGTCAGCAAATTAAATTCCCAGCCTACTTGTGATGACTTTCAGAACCATCATATTTATTTCAACTTACTGATTTTCCTACAGCCTCTGGCTACTGCTGCTTTTTTCCAGCTTTGCTGGTGCCACCTGGTTCAGACAACTATAAGCTGGTCATCCCAAAGACCTTCTCCTTCGCCACCTGCTGTGTCTGCACCACCCTGACCTGCCTTCCAGCACTTTAACTGCTGCTCAGGAATCAGTGGCATCCAGGGAAACTTGGTGGCCACCAAGCAGTTCATTTTACTTTTGGGAAGGGATTGCATTTTCTTTACGCTGGTTTTCAGCCACTGCAGGATCCCAGCGGCTGCTGCTCAAGGCTGGCACTACCCTCCTCTTCTGCATGCCATCCCATGCAGCAGAGGGAAGCTGGGCAGATCAGTAACAGGAGATGAGCAAAGACTAGAGGAGGAGGGATGAAGGAGGCAGCCAAAAATGCTCGCAGGCTCCATGGGCTTGGGACACGCGCTATTCCCAGCTGTCAGCACTGGAACGCTGCTTACTGTACCATCCGATGGCCCGACTTCCTCCTCCCCAGCCAGAGCCAGTGGCAGGCTTCCTACGAATAACTAGCCTGCTTTCCAGGTCCCGTCACAGTTATTCCTGCCCTGGGTGTGTCTCTTGTCTGCAGCCACATTTCCTAAATTCTGCCTCATCCAATCCAAGTTTAGAAGTCCTTGCTCTGGTGCAAAGATGCTATGCATAACCAATTCCTGCTAGGTGCAGATGAGATTAGCTAGATCTTGCGAGATCAGGCAGGGAGAGAGCTGTCTCGGCAGGATCCTAAGCACTCAGGAGAGGAGGCAATGCCAAGCTACCTGCAGATGGTGGATGTATTTGTATGCACCAACCCTGGGATGTCAAGTGACCTACTTAGCTGCATTTAATGTGCAACTTCAGAAGTACAAGAACCCCAGAGATGGATAATTTTTGCTAGCAGTCAGTTTCTGCAAGAAGGAAACATCAAGCTTCTGGTTAATTGGGTAAATCCTCGAATATCACCAGTTTGTTTTTTTTTTTTCCTGGGATTAAATTAAAACTTCCAAATAAAAAGGCCAGGTTACACTTGAAAAACATTTTCAAACAATGCAAAGGCTGATGATGGGAGTAGCTCCAGCTGACCTCCTTCCCCAGCACCCTCTGCTCAGCTCTTGCCTTTACCATTGACATTGTCTTTGGTACTTGCTTGAGATACCATTTAAAAGTCAGGCATCTTGTTCCTGCGGATTTTCAGATGCCCTCTATAGTGAATGCACAGAGATAGGCAAGTCTGGAAAGCAACAGATCCCATCTTTCCTTGACTCATCTTAGGATGAGACAAAATGCTTCATGGAAGGACTGGTTATTCTCTGCTGCAGCAGACAGAGCCTGGATACTGACAGAGGCTCAGCTGTAGGGCATGAATCCCTAACAGGAGCCTAGGATCGTATTTATCATCAAGAACTACGCGCACCCCTCAGTCTGGCCTTTTCTCTGTCAGCCTTCATCAGCATACGAGTGACTTTCAGGCAAAGCACAGTCTCTCACGCAAAGATAAGCCCTATGAGTCCCCAGGCCTGGATACATGCAAGTTCCCAAGATATCTGCCCCACCAAATAAGGTTTGCAGTCTTTTTAGGGCACCAAAGTTAAAATATACATTGCTTCACTATGACTCGTGCATCTAGGGCAGATCCAAGTCCAGCCAGTCAGACACTTGGTGTAAACAAGCTGAGCTGTCAACGCAGCTGGACTGATTCAGCCTGCCTGAGAGGAGCTGAGCATCCCTCTGTCTCTAATCGCATCCGTGTATCGATGGAAATCGCCCCAATTCCTTTTAGTACTCTCACTGTCCTGCCCAGCCCTTGCTGTCCCTCTCCTGCAAGAGCACACGGGGAATTTGGAGGATTTGAGGTTCTAGTCCAGGCTGTGACTTTATGCTCCCTGCTCCCTTCATGTAGGAGGGCATGTACTGCTTACAGACAATTTTTTTTTAACACATTGTATCTGCACAACCAGATACTCCTGGGTTCAAGCAAACAGCTGAAGGGATGGAAAGCCACCATGTTTCTCTGCATCAACAGAAGCATAACAAACAAAATTTTCTGGGAGGTCAAGCCAGACATCTCCACAGTACGTGTTCACTGGGGCAAGGGATGACCTCAAGAAAAAAAAAAAATAAGGACAAGTACACAGTTGTTGCACTGCTTTGTGTGATCTTGGGGCAGGCAACAAACCTCCTTTCTTTTGCTATGATTTTTCTAGGACTTCACTGATGGGAGTGAAATCTGTAGACTGCATGAAGGCAAGGTCTTGGAGCAGCTCTCTGAAAAGAACATCATAGATGTTGAGAAAGCAGGAGGTACCCTGCTCTTCTCGGAGGGGCTCACCCACTCTTGGGTCCCAATCTCTGGAGAAGAGGTTGTTTTAAGCTGGTACCCTGCACAGAGTGCCTCACCTTAGCACCACTGTATCATTTTTGACAAGCACGTTGTATGCCTGGCCAAGGACTTACCTCTTTGTTGTTCCTGTCTGCCTGTCATTTGGTTGTGCTACTGTCATTTTGTCTCCTTGTGCTGCCCTTTGGGCTCTTGCTTGGCTGGAAGCCCACTCCCTTTTTCTCTGCGAGTAGCAGCTTTCCCTAAGGCATTTGTAGTAACTTATTCGCATTCATTCCCTCCCCCATAACCTCCCTTTTTTGCAAGGATTTTCATGATCTCTCTTGCTGGGCATTTTTATTATTAAGAACCACAGTTTTATACTACCCAGTCTTTTTCTACAACACACAGTATCAGGCCAGGCTTTGCATCTGTCCCCACACTATCTTCTCTGTGCACATTGGGCTGGAAGGGAAGGTGCCATGGTCTTCAGCAGGGCAGAGTACCTGTTCCTCGGGGTGCGTGACCATGAGCGCACACGAGATCCAAAGGGAGCCATGCCAAGGTAAATATCCTACCTCGGGCCTGCAGCCAATGTACTGAAGTAACTCCATTTCTGGACAGAGCCAGGAGAAGCAGCGGGGCCATTCCGTTGGAGCACAGCTCCCCAAAGCGCAGTCAAGAGCCGTAACCGAGAGCGGGATTTCCTTTGATGCTGGGGCACGCTGAATGCTCTTTGCTTTATTTCCTGGGATGGCCGCAGGATTTGAGACCTATGGAAGTAAAGAAGGGAATCCCATTGCCCAACAGGACTTCTCAAGTCTTTTCTTTGGTGGAGCTGTGTGTGCTGTGACCCTACAGGGGCTGGACAGGGGCCTGGGACCCCAAGGATCTCCCAAGCAACACATGTCAGACCTCAGCACACAGTTGCAGCTAAGACCAAGTTGACTGGTGAACCACAGAGCAAGAGAAGCCTTGTTTCCTACAGATTTCTGTCACGCTGTCCCTCTCCCTCTGTCATTATCCCAGCTTTCTCCACCACCCCAAGACCAGCCCCATGACATGTGCTATAGCTGGCCAAGGGGCTGTCAGTGCCGGCTGGCCAGCTGGTGCAGACACCGACTGGACAGTGGGCCACCGCAGCCAAGCCCCACTCTGCTTTTGCCCAGCAAGGATGCTCACTGGGTCTCTCCCCACCAGCTGTTGATTCTCCCAAAACTTAAAAGGGGTCTGTAAGCTTCCCATCCCCCTGTCAAGTGTGGCTGAAACCCACTGGTATGTCGAGGAGGGACGAGGGACGACTGGCGGCCAGACAGACACCCGGCTCAGCCACGGATACATCCTTTCTGGAGGATGGCACGTCATGCTGCCGACCGCCACCGCTCCTGGGGCACTGCACTGGCCTGGCTGCCTCACCCGCCGTGCCCCAGTGCTGCCCAAAATAGCCTCTTCTGTTTCAGTCAGGCTTTCCTCACTGACCACATGCCCTCTATGACAAAAATTACTCCAAAATGAGTTTCTCCCTTTGCATTTTGATATGAGGCAACATCTGATTAAAATTACTTCACAGTTACCCTCATAGCCTTGTCACAGGCAGGTGGACTTTAACAAAAACCCTTTTCTGCTTGGTGCAAGCATCGCAGCCTGGCTCAGAGGCAGCAGCGACTTCTCAGCACTGTCGATTTGGAAATTGCTGGCAAGCGCCAATGTTGCAACAGCATCAGCCGCACCCCCACGGCGGGCACCGTCTGCCTCCATGGGCTGCTGCGGTGAGCACAAGGAGCGTGGCACCTTCACTGCCACCCCGAGGACTTCCAGCAGCCAGGGATGGAGACCTCTCCGCAACCGCACCGCCAGGCGCTCCCGGCCAGGCTGGGGCCGCAGTTGGGTGTGGAGGTGCAGGGGGCTGGAGCCCCCGTGCCCATCGGCAGTGATGAGGGATGGCAGCTGGGGTGATGGGGTGAACAAGGTAGCAGGAGGGGGCTGCTGATTTGGGAGAGGGCAGGAGGTGTGGGATAGGGTGCCCCATGGCAGCAGGCCCGGCACAGCGCTGTTACATCAGCTGCTCCGCTGGTTTACAACATTCGCCCTTGAGCCTTGGCCCTGCAGCCTGCTGCAGTGTGGACATGTTGCACAACACCCCTGGCCCCGCTCCCCTTCCCCACCGGGGCTGCCCGGCAGCCGGCTGCTGGGAGGCAGAGCCATCGCAGCAGCCTGTGGGTTCCCGACAGGGAGGAGAAGATGCTCCATCCACCCGCGCCTCTAGCAGGGCACCAGAGGAGGTGGCAGGACCAGGAAGGGTCCCCAAGGACCTACTCAAGCCTGCTGGTAAAGGTGGCTCTTGAGGGACCGCGATGGGGAAAGGAAGGCTGCCCCACAGGGGGGACAGAGAAGCTCTGCCTCGCCACCCGCAGCAAGCCAGTGAGGCTGCACCCCGGGGGTGCAGGAGCCACCACGTCCTGTCCCAGGGGGCCCTGGGACAGGTTCCTCCAGCCGAACCAGGAACAAACCCCAGGTGAGACCTGATGGGAGAGTGGGACCCTCCTTCCGGAGATGTCCAGTGTGGATGGGACCAGTTCTGCAATGCTCCCCCAGGGAGAAACACCCCTGGAGCCCTCTTCCCCATGGCAGGGAGCAAGCCCTTCCTCATCCCTCAGCAAGGCGGGAGGGGTGGAAAGCTGTGGGGAAATCACAAAGACCACTGTGCAAGGGCCTAGCACAGAGCTAAATTTAGCTACTATCTCAGCTCCCCAAAGATAACAGCCTGTGTCCACAGCCTGCCACAACGCCCTGCCCTGACTTCCACCTACCTTTGCTTTGGGGGCAAACACCAAGCAGCAGTTGTGAAACACCCTGCCGTGCTCATGGCAAACAGGGTTTGTATCGTGGGTCAGAAACACGCCTTAAGCCACCGCACATGCATTCCTTCCCCGGCGCTGGGGGCCGGCTGGCCAAAACCTATACAGCTCAGAGGCTAACCAACACCTCCCTTGGCACCTCCATGGTGCTGAGCAGCCAGCAACGCGCAGGAGAAACCTGTGGCAGAGCAGAGCAACAAGCGTAAGTCAGGTTGGGGCTTCCTGGGTTTTGGGCTCATCCCATTAAACTCACCGCTTCCACCTGAATCTCTCTGCTGTCCCAAGATCAGCGATGCTGAGCCCAGCTGCGGTGGCCCTGCCTGGAGAAGGGGAGGCAGCAGCGGAGAGGGCCCGTGGGCCGTGGCCACCTTATTGGGCCTCTGTCTGTTGCTCCCAGGCAAATCTGAACATGGTTTCCCTCATCCCTGCTGTAAACCCTGTCACTAAGTAGCACGTACTGAAATCCCACCATACCCTTGGCACATAAAATATTGCTGTAAGTCTGCAAGACTCCTGCAGCAAATACATCTTTCATCTCTCTCTCCCCAACTTTGAATCTTATCGCTGCCTTTATCTGAAAAGGGTTTTTAAAATAAAAAATAATGTGGGGTTTTTGCCTCAACAAAACCCTTTTGCCTCACGAGTACTAAGTTTATGAAATGGCAGCTTCCAGCAGGAAGTGTCTGGCTTTAACAATAGCTGTGTTTGTTTCCACAAGTTAATTGAAAACAAATGTTGACACTTCAATCCTGCTTTTATGCTCTGTAAGGGAGGTGAGAGAAAGCAGCATTGCTCGCAGCTGTGCAGTTAGAGACCAGATGTGGCACAAAAAGAGGCAAATGCTATTATCCCCACCGCTGCCACGGGGAGAAGGTAGATGCACCATCCCCACCTTGCAGCTGGCTTTACAGCCTCCGGCGCTCGCCCACGGAGGCGGCATTTGTCCCCAAAGCCGCTTCCCTGCCAGAGCGGCCAGCTCCGCGTGCACCTTGGCATCGGCGGGGACACCGGGCTCTGCGCCGAAGCGGGCCCAGGAGCAGCCCTGGGAGCAGAGACGGGACCTGGCAGCAGGGGGGCAGCCGGGAAGACCCTTGGCCCAGCCGGCCCCGCGACGCGGCAGGGGTCTAAACCAGAGCACCGACTCGCCCGACAGATGTTTTCAGGGTGTCGTTAACGCCATCCCAGCTCTGCGCGTGTGCCCCGATGGCGACTCCTGTGGGACGGGTCTCTGTGCCAGCTGGGCCCCGCAGGTGTTTTTTCCTACCGTAAGTCACCTCTGTGAGAAAGTCGTATTTTCCACTCCACACCATAAATATTGTCTGGCAAGAGGACTTCGGAGTACCCTCTGGAGATGTCTAGCCAGTGCCAGGCGACACCGCGGTCACAAGAGGTGGATGTGTGAGTAACCCGCCTCCCCGCCCGTCCATGAGCACCCGGACGCCCTGGGCCAGCCCAGCCGAGAAGGTCAGTGCCCCAAAAAGGCTTTCGTGCCCCAAGAACACAGTTCCTATAGGTTTAGCCGTTATCTGCTTATTTGTGGTTGTTGACAAAGCCCCGTTCTGCCCTCCTGGACGGGTAGGGACGGCACGGCGGCACAGGAGCCGTGTGTCGCCGCAGGACAGAGAGGGACTGGGGGCATCCAAGGCCCGACACGGAGCGGGTACCTTCGGCCAAAAGGAGCCAGCCCCGCTCGGGGAAAGGCGGAGGGACCGACTTAGCGAGACCCCTCCACGAAGGAGAGGGTGCCCTCGGCCTGCAGGCCCCGGGGAGCGCTGCGGCCGCCCGCCAGCTCCGCCGCCGCTGCCCGAGTCGGCGGCTCCCCCCGCCGCGGCCCCGCCCCTTCGCGTGCCGGGCACCCGGCCGCCTATTGGCCCCCCGCCGCGTTCGGAGCGCGCTCATTGGCTGCGGCGCGGGCCGGGCGGGCGGGGCGGGGCCGGCGGGCGGCCTTAAGGCGCCGGGTCCGGGGATGCCCGGGCGGCGGCGAGCGGGGGTGTCGGTGGCGGCCTCATGCACTGCACCAGGTAGGGTCCCGCCGGGGTCCTCCCCATTCTCTTTGCTGGCGGGCGCGTCCTGCCCTGCTGCCGTGTGGCGTCCCCGGGTGCCTGCCGTGCTCCCCGGTGCGGGGTCGCAGCCCCCTCGGGTGCTTCCCCGGCGCGGTGCCGCTCCCGGGGCGGGGGGACAGGATCCTCCAGGCTTGGCTCCTCTCGTTCCCCGGGTGAGCCGCTTCTCCGCTGCGCTCTGTCCTGTTGCCTGCCCCCGGGCTCGCCGGGGCGTCCCGGAGCCCCGGTGGGGCCGGGCGTCCCGTCTTGGCTCGGGTTTGCAGCGCTGCGTTTGTTTGCAGGAGGGCTGGGCCGCAGCAGCGGTAGCGTATGGCCCGCAGCTGGGGTAGGCGCCTGCGGGAGCTGGGCTGTGCCCTCGGGGCGGCTCGGCCTCTCCTGAATCGGAGAGGGGAAGGGGGAGAAAACCCGAGCGCTGCTCCCTCCAGCAGTGGCTCACGTCTCCAGACCTCTGGCTTAGCGGCTGCTGCAGACCGAGCCCTCTGCGAGAGGGTGACCTGTTTGCTAACGGCGCTGGAAGCAGAATGCAGGCAATTGAAGGGTTTTGATAAACGTAGGTGTAAATTTCTTCTTCACTGAAAGAGTAGTCAGGTGCTGGACCAGGCTGCCCAGGGAAGTGGTTGAGTCTCCATCCCTGGAGGTATTTAAAAGAAGGGTAGATGTGGTGCTTAAGGACATGGTTTAGTGGTGGACTTGGCAGTGGTAGGTTAATGATTGGACTTGATCTTAAGGGTCTTTTACAACCTTAATGATTCTGTGAGTCTAAATAATTCCTTAGCTCTGACTTGCTTGTCCTTCCTAGAAATAGAGGAGGGAAAAGCGAGCTGTGACATCCTCTTCTGGAGAGGGTGAAGCTGTGGGAAGATGTCCGGAGGCAGAATCTAGCCTGCCTCCCTTTTTGAGAGGAGGGGGATGGGAACCAGCCCCGGTACCTGTGTAGGGCTGCCTGCCCTGCACCGCTTGCTTCCTAGAGCTCCCTTTCCTGTGTGGGCTCTCAAAATGATTTCCCTGCTCCCACCTTCAAAGCATCTGATGTTCAAGACAGCCAACACTAGCCCCAAAAGGGAAACCTTCCTTTGTTGGCTGAGTTGGGCATCAAGTGCAGAAAGAGATGTCTGGGGTATCAAATGAACTGAAAAAGGCAGTTTGTGGACCTCAGCCTAGTAGTAGGTATGAAAAGCTCTTATTGTAGTTCTTGGCTTGGAAAAAAGCTCCAAGTAATGCAAATCAGGCTGGATATTTCATGCCTCTTCATTCTAAAAATTGTGAATAACCAAGGCTTACTAAGAAACCTGACTTCTCAGCAGTTATGGGAATTCAGCTGAATAAATTTACCTGGGAAAAGATGCAATGCAGGTGAAACTGGCCCAAGTAAGAGGCAAGCATTGGAGGCTGCATTAATTTAAAGGAGGAAATGACCTATATAAAGTGTGTGTGAATAAAAACTTGGCAAAACCAGGTAGAGATGAGCAGAACGGTGCTAGCAGACAGGTGGATCTGCCGTCTGTCTTGTACAGCTGCCCTTGAGCTGAAAGGAGGCTGAAGGAGGCGAGGCAGGAGTTAGCTGGTGGGTGTGTTGGGAAGCAAGCCTTGGCACATGTGCTCTGCTCTGAATAAACAGATGCGCTTGCTGAATGGATGCTGTGAAAGCCTGCTCAGAGCTGCTCTGTTGGTGTTGCAGGGTGGGGAGTTAAAGCACTGAATTGGAGAGCGTAGCTCTTGCTTTTTCTTGGCACGAGGGCAGCAATCAAGTACTGGAGCTGGCTGTGCGTGGCTTTGGCAGCTGGAGCTCTGCTGCGTCCCGTGGCTGCTGCTACCGCTGCTGGCTCATCCTGCTCTGCACGGTGGGAGTGGTTTTGGAGCCTGGCCTGCAGCCAAACAGGGGATCTTTATTAAGGGAATGCTCTGTGTTTAAGGTCAGAGGCAATGCAGTTGACTTAAGGGGGATGCGTGATAAATCTGTCCAGCAGTTTATCCAGAGCCAGGCCAAAGAGGGTCTGCCAAAAGCATCCAGCCTAACCTCAGTGTAAGGGCAGGAGTGATAGGTACAATGTTCTGGGAGCTGCCTGGCTGCAGAGGCAACTCCAGGGCTACAGCTGGCAAGGTGCCAGGTGGGAGCTGCCTTAGAGCGGGTGCATGGAGAGGGATGGTGCTGCATCCCTGGAGGAAAGGGATGGATGCTGGAGAAGGAGAGGCTGTGGTAGAGGGGCACATGGCCTGTACCTTCTGGGAGAAGGACTTGTTTCCAGAGGCTTGGTCAACCTTGAGTAGGTGAGTTGTGTTTGACAGAGCCCTGCGGCTGTATGGGTGTCTGCCAGGAGCTCAGTGCAAGTGCTGTGGAGGCTTGAGGTGCAAACTCTGCGCTGGAGGTAAAGTCTGCTGGGCCATCTGAGCTGACATCTGTTTTGGAGTGCAGTAGAGGAAGAAAATGGCTCCTCTGTAGGGGTGGAGCAATGTTGACTAAGTCTCTGCCCTGCTGCTGTGTCAGACTGTTGCTGTCCTTGCAATACCACTTGCAGGCCTTTCAGATGGAGCTGTTGTGGGAGACAGTGATGAGCAAAGTATGTAGCTGAACCAAACAAGTGCATTTTAGCCTCTAAAAATACCAGACATTTGGGGTTTTATGAAAGGTGAGGTCAGTTGCGTACAGCATCTTGTGACAAACAGAGTTCCTGCTCCTAAAAAAGCATCCGATGCCCTGTGGAGAGACTCTCCTGGGTGGGAGGAGAGTGCAGCAGGAGTACTGCTTTATGTAGCATTGGAATTTGATAATCTCTGGATTTTGTGGACATCAGCAGGACTGAGCCATGGGTTTGCTTTGGGTCAGAAATGCTCTGGAGCCTGCTATTGCTGGCCTAGTAGGGCAGTGCCTGCGTGTGTCTTCAGATGGTGACTCTGTCCCTTTAGCAATTGGAAGAGATCTTGTTCAAGGGCACAACGGGCTCTGGTCCTGCCACTTTTGCTGTAGCACATTTCTCGCTGTGTCTGTAAATCGCACCATGGAAGTACCTGCCTTTAAGCTTGAGGGACTTGTGGGGTTGATGGAAGCAAATTTCTTTGGGACGGCTGGGGGGAAGTGGTGTAGCATTTCTCTGGCAAAAGTCATAGTAAAGTGCTTTTCTAACATCAACTGACCCTTCTTCTCATCTTCCAGAGTATTAGAGTATTTTCCTCACAAACAAGCAATGGCTGTGGATGTAGCAATGCAGCTATACCTATGCTCTTCACCCTTGCGGAGAGAGAAGTGTGCCTGCAAAATTGCTCCGAAGCCAAGCAAGCCATTGCGGCCCTGCATCCAGCTGAGTAGCAAGACTGCGCTGAATGGACCAGAAGAGGCAGCAAACTCCTTCGCACACAACAAAGTGAAGAAGAGGGTGTCGTTTGCAGATAGCAGAGGCTTCGCTCTGACGATGGTGAAGGTGTTCTCGGAGTTTGATGATCCACTAGACATTCCTTTCAACATCACTGAGCTGATAGACAACATTGTGGGCCTGACAACAGTGGAGAGGGACAGCTTTGTCCTGGATTTTGTTCAGCCCTCTGTGGACTACCTGGACTTCAGAAACCGCCTCCAGGCAGACTGTGTCTGCCTTGAGAACTGTACGCTAAAGGAGCGATCTGTTGTGGGAACAGTGAAGGTGAAGAACCTCGCTTTTGAAAAGACTGTGAAGATCAGGATGACGTTTGACACCTGGAAAAACTTTGTAGATCACCCATGCCAGTATGTCAAGGATACGTACGGAGGGTCAGATCAGGACACGTTTTCCTTTGACATCAGCTTGCCCGAGGGAATTCAATCCCATGAACGAGTAGAGTTTGCCATCTCCTTTGAGTGCAATGGGAAGGTGTACTGGGACAGCAACAGGGGCACAAATTACAGGATCATACGGTCAGAACTGAAGTCTGCCCAGGAAGCCATCCACCCCCCACGGAGCCCTGACTTCGGCAGTGCCTTTGACCAGTTCGGGAGCCCTCGGTGCTCCTACGGCCTCTTTCCCGAGTGGCCCAGCTATTCGGGCTACGAGAAGCTAGGGCCTTACTATTGACCCAAGGACAAAGTCCTGATTGACTAACTGTTGCTGGCGTGTCCGCAGGCCTGGGAGCTAGTCTGAACATGAGGCGTACGGAAAGGTGGAAGAAGTATAGCTCCGTGTAGCTCTGCATAAGCCTCCCAGCAAAACCAGATGTGCTCTGCTGGCAGTGGGCTTATAGTCAGGGAAGCATCTCTGGTGTAAAGGGCTGCCTTCCCTGCCTCGGCTCAGATACCTGGCTCTCCGGATGCTCAAAGGACCAGGAGCTGTTGCTCGTGTGTCTCTTCAGTGCTGCTACTCCTTTCTCTTCTATAAAGCTGCTAGTCTCCAGGGAAACACTACAGTGCTTATATAGTCTGTCCAAGCTATGTAGTGGTGGCTGGTTTGTATTGCTTGCCCAGTGTTAAAAGGCTTTTTCAAAATATGTTCTGGTATTAATTTTTAGTGGGCTGTACTTCAGCTGCCGGGTTTTCCTTGCAGAGCTGGCCTGTGCCTGTCGGGAAATGGAGTGGTTGGCTTGAGGGAAATGGAGTCCTCTCCTTTCACACGTCCTTGTAGTGCAAGGTCCTTCCTACTGGAGGCAGAATGGGTGTTTTGGAAATGAAAATGCAACTGTGATGACAGGAAATGTGGCCCTGCAGCCTGCCGTATTAGGAGACATATGTGCCCGTGGGAGAGGATCTGATATGCTTAGTCACCAGTTCTATCAGCTGATCTTGAAAAACTCTTATTATACCCTTGGTGTTACCAAAAATAGAGATTAACTGTAGCTGTGTGGCGCTTGTAACGCAGCTATGGGTTGAAAGCCTTGACTGCCTTCTTCAAAACTTTCCTGTTTCTTTAATCACAAGTGATCAATGATGCTTTTTTCCCCTTGATGGACATCTGAAGTCAGCTGTTGGCCATGCTGGGCCCTGAAAATGCAGTTCTTCCTCCTGTGGACTGTAAAACAGGGCTTTGTCCAGCTGGGGCCCTGAGTCCTGTGCAGGAGGCTGTGCTCAGGTGTTGCAGGAGCTAAATGCAAGCGGGCCACACAGCTACCCTTTGCCGTCTTGTGTTACAAGAAGGTGACTGTTGTGTACCTACTGTGGTGGAAGTGCCTTGACTGAGAAAGGGGTGGTACATGCAGTCCCAGCAATGCTTTGGGATAAACAGGCTTTGGGAATGACGTTGCTTTTAAATAAAGATCTCCTAGTGGTTTGTTACTCCGTGCCATGGACTGCTTGGCAGCTGGGCTTCCCTCGCTGTTGTAGCTGTAGCTGCTGTTTCAGCCTGTAAATGCCCAAACTTTGCATCTCTGTGTCCATAAGAAGCGGCTTGCCCCACCTGTGCAAAGAACTAGCTGTGAGGAGCGTGAGAGGTGGGGTTATCCTGACACCACCCCTGGATGTGAAACATCATTGATGTGAGCCATCCCTATCTTCAGAGAGGTGGCTTGTCTCCTGGGCCTGCGCTGAGGTGAGGTGGCCAGCTTGTGCAGTGCCAAACAGCCTCACAAAGCTGCTTGCATGCTAGTCAAGCAGAATAACTTAATCTCTCAGCTCGAAGGGAGAGTACTGAAGAGTTTGTAGAAACGGAGGTCAAGGGAATCTTACTTTTTCTAGTGCATAAGCTTTATATAATATTTTGGGTGCCTATAATAGCCTATGGATGGGCTGGAGAGAAGCAATGGGCTAGACTACTTAACTTTTTAAACCTAGCTTTTAATTCTGGAGACTACTGTGTAAAATACTTACAAGCTGTTTTACCCTAACCTAGAAGGGATACTATGATCACTGCTGGATGCTGAAAGGGACAAGAAGAGCTTGCAGGAAGAATAGCTAGCCTTCAGTTGCTGCTTTTTCAAGACCCAACATCAATGCATGTCAGCACTGTGCTTGATCACTTAGTCCAGGTGGTAAATCTACTTGCTGGCCCAGAGCTCATCAGGCTTGGTTCCTCTGTTCAAGCAGCTTCCCAAGTCAGCCCTTATAACCTGCATCTGGTCTCTCTTGAAGGGACTGTTGCCTAGCCTGGCTTGAACCTGGTTTTAAACTTAAAGCAAGTCTGAGTGACACTGTTCTGATTTTTGTTTTTTTGGCTTTTTTTTTTTTAGTATATGGTGTAAATGCTGTAAGACACTGACTGTAGAAAAGTCATGTTCTCCTGGCATGCTGTCATGCCTATGGAGAGCTGTTTGTGGGCTGAAACAAGGCATGTATGTCTGGGGTGCTGTGGATGGTGGTATCTCCTTACGGGCCTGTTTGTTTTCAGGCTGTGAATGGGGTGTGCTTAGGGAGGAATGTGGAAGATAAGCTACAAGAGCAATGCCATAAGTAAAAGCTAGGCTGGGAACTGACTAATTGACCAATAATGGTTTAAAAATACTACTTGTGGCCTTTCCCCTTTTCCCTTTTTCTGTTGCCAATGTGAACATAGAAGTGAGGGGTTGCTCTCCTCGTTCTATGCCTGGAAGTGCCTTGTGGGGTGTTTTGCATGTTTGTTTTTAAAAGATATTTTTGTACACAACATTCAAGTGGAAAATGCACTTTATAATTGCCATGTAATGACTCTTTTAAAACTATGGTTCTGTTTTTATCTGATTGTTAAAATAAAGTTGGAACAAAATGTTGGCTGTGTATCTTGCAGTCGTCTTATTTAAACACCCATGGGGCTGGGGAGGCGATTTGGACACGGGACCAGCTTCCTGCAAGAGGCCATTGGCAGAGAGGAGCATGCATCTGCAGTGGACGCCGCTGCCTGAAATGGGAAAGAGCTGCCTGTTCCTGCTGCCTTCCCGCCAACACAAATCCTGGGAAGGAGGAGAGGAGCCAGGCCCTTGTCTCTGTGCTCTGAAGTTTCTCCACTAACCACTGTGTTCCTGAGCCACTCTTCCCTGCTTGCAGTGCCAGAACAGCCTTTTCAGGTTTTTCTGCATTTATTTCAGGTCGGTCTCAGTCCTTCCCCCCACTTGGCTTGATCGGGGATCAATGCTTTCTCTCTGCCTGGGTACTGGGGTGTTACGGATGCTAGGAGAAGTGTTGCAGTAGTGGGGGTCAGGCTCTTTTCTAATACCAGGATCAAGTGAAAGTTAGACCCTTCTTCACCTCAAACTAGTTGTTCCTGTTGCCACTGCAATAAAAAGCACTGGCAGGAAACGTGCCCCTTTGCAGAAAGGGAACAACTCTGGTGTAAATGCCAGCCAGGGCTAGTTTCAGGATTTGACCTGGCTTTGACCACAAAGACCAGGTGTTGGTGATGCCCTGAAGGTGTTGCATTTCAAGCTATCGACTACTGAGTTGGGTGGCTTTTGCCACTTACAGATAAGGTAAGAAGGAAAGCTGGGGGGAGGGGGAAAAAAGCACAGACAGGCTTGGCGTGGGCTGGCTTGAGGGGCTGTGCAGGGTGCAGGCAGTACTTCCCATCTGGCTACAAAGCCTTGCAGAGAGCGAGCTTCGCCTTTGCTCTATACAGAAATAAAACTGAGCGCCTTCTGACTGTGGCTATTTCTGAGTCTCACTTTCAGAAGATGAACTGTCTTTCCAGGGTGTTTTGCTTTCCGCAGCAGCTGGGTAAGGTAAAGCTTTTGGTTTCTCGGGTTCCTCCCGCAGTCTTTGCATCACAAAACCAAGCGTGCTGACGCAGTGGGGTGCAAGCTCTTCCACCAAGTCTGTGAAGCTGCTCCTCTTGACAGAGGAGTATGGGATCTCTGTGCACCTGGGAAAAGGGTATTGCATGGTGTTTTTTTGCTGGTCTGGGATGTTTCCCCCCACCTGTGGCTCGGGGGAGCCTGTGCTGGCTCTCACCCGCTGCTGTTTGGGCCCAGAGGCCCTTCTGGTGTCGTCTTTGTGGTGGGATTCTTCCAGGGGTGGCAGATCTGCCCAAAGGCAGCTGAGAGCTGCTCCGCAGGAGGAATGCTTGGGTTCTGGGAGAGGGGACAGCACGGGCTGAGGGGGGGAAAGTTATGTGGGTGTGACTTTTCACATGCAGGTGGGGAAGAGAGAAACCCTGTATGTAATTCCCGGCCTGACAGCAGTTATGCCATGAGAAGTAGCATGAAGCAAAGGGCTTTGCTTTCTTGGCAAGCGTTTGCCACTCCCTTTTCTCCCCAAATTCTTTGTCACCTCCACATCTAACTAACTGCTGTTAAGCTCCATTAAAAACGCTTCAGATACTTTTTTTTTTTTTTTTAAACTACTATTCTTTTAATCAAACACTCAACACAGATCTCTTAAAAGGCCATCTGATTGTTTTTCTGGTTTTGGGGCGGGGGGGGGGAATAAATATTTTTAAAAGTTATTTGTGCCCCTGCCCCAGCACATCCCCAGGTGACTGGGGTGGCTCGGCCGGGGCTGCTCTCGCACCCTAGCGCCGGCCCAAGCTGCCGAGTGAGCCAGCTGCAGGCCGCCATTTCCTGTAGCAGTTTTGCGGCCGACAACCCGGTCTGCTGGCGGTTTCTGTTTGAGAGATAAGGAAGTCCAAGCTAAGCCTGCTGGTGTCCGGGACGGCTGGGGAGATGTGCAAGCATTAGAAGGGCCAAGAGAGCTCTTGGGTTTCTCTCCTAATGCCCAGGTATTATGTGCTAGAGGATACAGACTTTGCAGTTACTGCATTTATAAAACCTGTGGTGGCAGGTGTGATTGTGCACTTGCTGTTTAATATACAAAGATTTCTTTAGAGTGCTCCTGGCATTCCACCACCAGTCTTTGCTCTGAGGTTCCCAAACCTCTCTATCCTGAGGGTTTTCGGTGCCACCTCTTGGCAGAGATAGTGAAGCTGGGATGTCATGTTGGTCTCGGCTGAGGTGTTTGGAGGTTCAGGTTTCCTAAGTCTGTGCTCCACGGACAGCTCTGTAAAGGGGAGGTGGGCAGGTGTTCCCCTGGTCCATATCCAACTCCCTTTGCCAAGCACAATCTCCCACTGGCCTAGGGATGCTGCCTTACAGGGGAGCGGCTCTGCTGAACCACTGCCACCGTGGCAGCCTCAGCTACAGCACGCTGGATTGCAAGTCCTGGATGCAGTGACAGTGACAAAGGCAGGGCGTGAGCTCTCGGCACTTGGATCCTGGCAGAACAGGGTCAAAACTGTTTAAGAAGTTTGGTAAAAGTAGATCCAAGCATCCCAGGAACAGCACAGGTGAGACTTGGCTGCTCTCTTCCCATTCCTGTGCTTGCTAAGAGGGTCCTTGCTGGGAAATATGGGCTTAATCAGAAAGCGAGGCTCTGTTGCTAACTGAGCACCAGACAGCGGTGTGAGCAGCGTTACAGCTAAGATACACGAGCCTGAATGTGAGGAGGTGATGAGCAAAAATGTAGGAAATCCAAGGGAGGCTGACTGCTGTCAAACCCAACGAGGAGGGTTCAGCCTGCTGTCTGTCTGTGTCTCTGTACAGATGCTGTATGAGCACCCCACATTTTTGCTTTAGATCTTTGCCAGGCCAGACTCAGCATGGGGGATGCTCTGGTGAAAAACTGCCCACAGCAGGGTAAGAAAGAAGCAGAGGGTGCGAAAAATGTCTCTGCCAAACCCTGGGAGTGTCAATGTGTCCAGATAGTACTTCGCTGCTGGAGCAAATTTTTCTTTGGTGTTAAATGTAGCTCTTACAGGCACTCAAAGTGGTGAGTGACCTGTGGAAGATGTGTTTGCCTTGATAAGAGGGGAGCGTGAAAGACAGAGCGCATCATTTCCCAACAGCAGTCGCTGTTTCTTCTTTGGTTTCCCCTCCACAAACTGTCAGCAAATGAGCCTCACAGAGACTGGGCCTTTGGGGGCATGTCTCTGGTCCGCAAGGCAAGGGATAAATGGTGCTTCCTTTTCGACACGTACCACTGGGCTTCCTGTTGCTCTGCAGTGTCTCCCTCGTGCTCTACAGCAGGGCATTGCCCTTTTCACTTCTCTCTTACACACCATGACGCCGTTTCCACCGCTGTCAGTGTAACCATCACCAAACTCGAGTGTAAGCTTGGTTTCACAACGTCTGCTGCGAGCTCGTGTGTGGTCGGGGGGCAGGAAGGGCACTTGTGTGCAGCAGGAGGAGGCTGCGCTAAGGACACAGCTCTTGGCAGCTCCGAGCGCACCCTGCACCCCCGGGAACAGCAGAGAGCTTTGCCATGAAGCCCGCAGCATGGAGCTGGGTTGCGATGCTCCCAAGCAAGCCTGGTATTTCCACAGACTTGCTCCTACTGGGTAGTTCGGCTGGCTCTAAACTATCACAATAAAACATTTTTATGTCCTTGTCTATTTTTGATGGAGCTAAGCTTCAAACCAGCTGCTCTGGCCCAGCAAGGTCTGCCACGCTGCAGCCAGAGAAGCTGCCTAGCCTGTCTTTATCCTCCCCCTTGGAGGGGTACCATGCCAGGCAGTTAGCTGTCTTTAAAGACTTGTTATTGACATTTACACAAGGCTTAAAAAAAGAAAAAGGGTGTCTTTGTTGAAAAATAATTGCAGCTGGCGTGTTCCTCTGGTACAGATAAGTCAGAGCAGTCACCAAGTTAAGTACTTTGGCTCCTGGAACAGGGATATGGGCAAGCCCTTCCAGCCGATGCATTAGTCACAGATCTCCTCTCTGCTCCAATGCTGGTATGTAGTCTCGGGGGGAGGGAAGGCTCAAACTTCATAACCCAGGAGAAGTATGCTGAAAAGAGCATAAGAAGAGGGTGAAATGTTCTGGATATCTCCATAAATACTTTTATAGCTTCCAGCTATTTCTGGTGTGGGAGCCTTCTTGAGACCATGGTGATGTCTTTATATTTAATGAACTCTAGACAGGTTCAAGTGGGAAGAGATCTCTAGATGTCTGCTCCAAGGGGGACCGCTTTCACAGCTAGCTGAGGTCACTCAAGGCCTCATCCATGTGGACGCTGATGACCTCGATGGTGGAGATGCCACCACATCTCTGCGCCCTGTCCCAGGGCTGCACTGCTCTCCTGGGGAAAAGACACGGTCCTCAGGAATCAAAGGAGCTCTGGGCAATGTTGCAGTCTTGCCAAAGCACCCTGTTTGTTCCAGCTCCTGGCCAGATTCAGGACATAGGGATGTGAGGGGACAAGGTAAGTGGCCACAGGACACCAATATTTCAGGGCTGGCAAGTGCCAACCCATGTGTAGTCTGGGGCAAGGGAGCAGCTGCTATTTGCAAACAGCAAGGTACTTGTCACCGCCCAAGGCATCCTGCAGTAAAGGGTAGAGCCATATTCCCAATACAATTGCTGGAAAACCCTGCTGCCAAGAGCAGAAGACCTAAATTGACCTACAGCCCACCTTCCAACGATACCCATCAAGGCCAATCTGAGCAAACCAGACCCCAGTTTCCTTCCCAGCACTCCATATTCAGCAGTAGGGAACTCATGACCTCCTGCACCTGCTTTCCATCTTTATGGTCCCTGCCAGAACAAAACTGGAGCATTATCTGCAGGAGTGTAATTCTTCAGTGTTTGTGTGGTGACACTCCAGCGCTATGGAGACAGGCACTTTTATAGGAAGAAATATAATAGCCCTCTCCAGCCCCACTCAGGGTTTTACGACCATTCCCCTTTCGCACAGTGTTCCCCTGGACACCTGGCAGGTGTTGCTTCTCCCACATTTCCCTACTTGCTGTAATTTATTGGCATCTGGGTGGCCATCAGAAATGCAGTGTTTCTTCATCTATGAGCTCAGCTGAATGTGTCCTTGATGGCGTTGCAAGCCAGGGTGCAGAGTAGCTATAGGTGATGTGGTGGCAAAGACCATGAGTGGCACTTTCCACCCCTCACTCAACAGCACACGTGGTCACTGGGGTAGGAGGTGTGGGAACAGGTCTCCCTCTTGGGCTGAGGACTGACACAGCCCAGCTTTACTTTATCCAAGAAGCTGTCTCCAAGCAGAACAACTCACAATAGGAGGCAAACTAAAAATAAATAAATCTATTGAACCCTCCACTCCTCCGTGGTGGCTTCTGCAGGAGAAGAACTTCACTTCAGAGACCAGAACAATTATCACTTGAATGCTTTATAGCCATGAAAGGAATTATAGCAGACATGCACTAACTTTTAAGTTGGTGGTCAACAAGATTTCTTAGACAACCAATGAATCTGCACACAAATCTTTCAGTGCCTCTAAATGCCCTGCAATAACAGCCCAGTGCTGGTAAACAGGGAGCCATAAAGCTGGCAGGGATGCACTCACTGGGGGTTAATAGCAGGATGACTGAGCATTTTAGTCATTTTTCTTTTTTTTAGTTTTGGTGTTACTGCAAGGAAACACGGCTTTTGTTCAGGCAAGCTGTCTTCTGAGTGGTATTTCTGCTAATATGTATCCCGTTTTAGTCTAAAAATTAGTATTTATTAACAGTTCAGTACAAAAAGCTTTTGTCATTACTTATCTGCATGAAACTGGATTTAGTGTTTAACCACTTACCTCAACAAATACAGGCACTGCACCCATGACTTGGTGGCCCGCTCGAAGATCTGGGAAACCCATGGCAGTCACTTAGGACCCTCAGAACCCAAGGCTGTCTTTGGGGCTGGGCATCATGCGAGATGGCTCCCGCTGGCAACTCAGGATCAGTTTGGAGAAGCTGGGAAGCAAAGCAGAGTTATCGCCCTCTGAAATCAGAGCAATATGTGCTAGCAAGGAAAGGAGATCTCCGAGGGCCTTGTCCTAGCCACAGTAATGCCTGTAGGATGCAGCTGTTCCCTGGGTGAGGGGACCAGGAGCTTGCATTGGCTGTCCTCCTCTGGCACACTGGCAACATGGAGCAACTCAGCTGTGCTGGGAAAAGTCCACCCTTGGCCTTAAGGTGACTGGATAGGGAAGCAGGACACTGGCCACTCCAGCCACCTCTGCCCCTTGCCTCTCCTCTCCTCGAGTAATTTCTCAGGACGGGGGACAGGACCCTGGTTCCTTCGGCACCTGTTGGCCCACATGGCCATGGGGCACAGAGGTGGCCTGGCAGGGGACAGCCCACACCCCGTTCCTCACCACTTGCCTGCAGCTCCCTTGCCGAGGACACCAGAGCCCATGCTTATGCATGCGGAAGTCACAAAGGGAAGGCACAAAAAGTCATACCAATAACCAATTATTGAGCTTACATTAAAAACACAGTATGTTTTTTTAAGGCTGTGGGGAGAACGAGCTGGTCACATTAAATCCACATCTCTTGCTACCATGCTACCTGCCAGCAGCTGAGCAGTGGTCCCCCAAGTCTGCCTGTCTCCTTCCCTGCCACATCAGGTCTCAGGTAATGCGGGAGCAACACTGTCTGCTCCTCTCCAAGAATGTCCCCTGTCCTAGGAGCAGAGCATTGCTCAGCCTCCCAATAGCCAGGCAGACCCATTAACAGGCAGAAAGCAGAGCTAAAGTTACTCTCAGGTTGGCGTGCTTCGTGTCGTGCACATCCTCCAAAGCAGGTCTTGTGCTGTTCCCCAGGTTGGCTCCATGCGGTTCGGTAGAGCCAACCCTTCACTTGCCTGCAGCCTGGATTATTCACCTGTGGAAGTCTACTAGATCTAGCACTGTTTCTGAGTGCTTGTTGCAAGCTGTTGTGCTGCTGCGTAGCTGTCTTGTAGGATGTCTCAGAAGGCATGATGTATCAAGTGGGGTCCTTTCAGCACAAGCTGTGGTTCTCACATGGTCCCCCTGGTCCAGCCAGAACTGGCAAAATAGCCCTTCCCATAAAGACGGTTTGCTAGGCTGACTTGTGGGTGCCAAGCTGGAGGTGGCCAGATTCTGGCTACATTAACTAACCTCCAAATAGCCATATAACCCCCCCTCCCAAGCAAAACAGTGCCATGTGGGAAGCTATGGCTCCAGATCATCTCAGTGAAGCTAAATACCCTGTGTAAGGCTATAGGATGGGCTACTCTCCTACTGAGGAGACAGAGGAGCCCAAGTCCCGGGGAGGTGGCAGTGCCAGGCCATCTCTGACCCCTGTTGTGGAGCTGAGAATGTGGTCTCACATTGTAGGGGCTGGGACAAGTCCCTTGTGCTGGGTTACACAACTAGGCATCAGTCTAGAAAAAGCGCCCATCTGGCAGGACCCTGCAGCTCCACCCTCAGGAAATTTGCATTTCTGACACTTAATCTGCCTGCTTGAGAGAACACACTTCCAGGATCGGCTGCAAGCAGAGAGCCTTGTGAGCCAGTTCTGTACAAGTTACTCTAAATAAGGCTCCACCCAGCTCTAGCTGCAGCCAAACAAAAGCAAAGGCTCTTCTCTTCTGAAATACACAGGAGGGCATAAACTAGCTTGGAGCTGTATTTTCAGCTCTGACGTTGCTTTTCAGCCCTGCCGCTTGTGTTCGTGCTTGGCTGCTTCTCCCTTTCCAAATTCCAGCAGTGTATTGCCTTTGTTTCTTTAACGATGTGAAGAAGGAAGAAGTTTGGATATGGTCTTACAGGAAAAGAGCGGATACAGTTTATAGCATCTTGCACCAAGTGTGCACCAAGGGTGCTCCGAGAACAACTCGAGACCTCAAACCCATCTGAACCTGAATCAGTAAACAGATTTTTCTAAGGTGCAGATGACCCAGCAAGAGGAATGGGTGAGCAGCGACCAAGGGGCATTCCCAGCTGCAGTACAGACCCCAATAAAAGAAAAGACTGGCAAATCTGAACCCTGGGGAGATCTCCAGAACTCAAACTTTTCCACTGATCGGAAAGAGCGATCACTTCTCAGAGGATCGACCCTTTGGTATGAAGAAGCAGCTCCACGGCCCAGCAGACCAAACTGTAAATACAGCCCCAGGGAACCAGACCACTCCAAACTGGTGCAATTATTGAACTGTGGAGATGAGTAATCATCCAAATAGCTTTCTCCAGGCAATGCAGGGAAGAAATGTCACCAACCATGTGAAAATTGAGACCGTATGCTTCTAGGATGCTTTCTGAGAAGAATGTGCTTGACAAAGCTGGAGCGAGTTCAAGGCTCGTTCTCAGGTCAGACCCCGGCACAACACTCCCTCCTCTTCTTGTCCCAGGGACTCTCCCAACTCTGGTCATTATTTTCACTGCAGCCAGTGCCTACTTTTCTGAAAGGCTGCAAGTCCTTCAAGGCCAAGACAGAGCTTGTGCTTTGTTTGTTTGGAAAAAAAATGAATGCTAGAAAAAAACAGATGCTGGAGAACTGCCTCTGGCCTCCCCCATCTGTGCATGAAGGCAACTCCTCCACGGCAGCAGCAGCCTCTCCTTCCGCTTGGCAGGTGTTGTCTGGACCGGAGCCATAGATGCGGGATCTATTTTCTGTTGAGCATGCAAAGGAGAAGCAGTTGCCTGGCACAGCCCATGACAGAAAACACTTTGCACTTTAACAGCTGATCTGATAACACAGAGGTGCTGACCCCCATTCCCTGTGCTTCATTCCCTGAAGAATGAGGAAGCTGTCAGACATAACCTGGCACCTGAAAGGGGTCCTTCCAGTGTGCAATTAGTTTCTAGGAATTTGGGGTTCTTTCACATCCTGAAAGATGGCATTTTGCACCTCTTGGGAGGCCTGTCCCTCATGGTCCGGCTCTCTGTATGCCAGTAACGGAGCCACATGTGCATGTGCCAGAGCCTCCCCGACGCTTTGGCCTGGTTACCCTGTCCTGAACAGCCTCGGCTACAGCTCCCGAATCTCCAGAGGGCACGCACCAGAGGCTGGGAAACTGGGCGAAGGCAAAGCAAGCCCTAATCAAGCAAGGCAACTAGTTATTACCAAGCTGCTATTTCTACTGCAAGAAGCCCTGGAGCAGAACTGCTCGCCTCGTGTATGTTCATTAGCAGCACGGATAAGAGCAGCATTGATTGCAGGCTATAATTAGATCTCTGGGACCTTTCTGGACTGGCTTTCTCTGGCATTGTGCTACTTTGAAAGCACTTCAATTTCTTCTCTCATTCTTTTTTTCTTTTCTGAATGGTTGGGATGGCATTTCCCTATTCAGCAGATTTGGGACAGTTTCTGTTTTCTCCATTGTGGCTTGCAGAGCTCTCCCCAACTTGGTGCCACAAGCCCCACACCACAGAGTTAGCAAAAGCTCCATTGTTTGACCGCTCCTGGTCCCTTGGGCTGTAGAGTTGGCCAGACTGTAGCTCTCTCCTTAGCACTGCATGGCTAACCTGCCAGGCAGCCCTACCCACTTTGGTTAACTTGCCAAGATGTAGTTTCATGAGCATCTTCCTCTGATGATGACCCTGATTTTCCTGGAATTGCTTTCTTAGCATGTTCTGCGCAGCCAGCCTGAAGCACTCCCAGAAGAGATGGATGCAGTAAGCTAGCACTAAGCACGTACTCCCGGCACAGTGGCCTACATGGAAATAATTACGCATCCCCTGGAGTGCTGGAAAACAGCCTCAGCATCCACTCAGTGAAAACAGGGGAGGAAGAGTCAAGGGAAAGACCCACGTCGCAAAGGCCTGGTGTTCATGTATCAACACTCCACATTGCAAACGGTACCCAGGGGTCTCCCTGCTTCTGGCTTCCCCTCCAAAATTCTGGTGTGTTGGAGACAACCACTAAGCAAAGCCCTGCGGTGGGCATGGGCCTTCTGGGCTGCACCAGGTTCATCTTTCTTTGCCACATCCCTAGACCATTCCTGTACCATCTGCCGCGCCGCCCACACAGCGGCTGGGAGGCAAGGGCAGAGGTGCCAGCAGCCCACCTGGGATTACGGAGCCTGAGGCAAACAACGCACACCGAAGCCTGGCTGACCCGTGTGCTGAAGGAGGGTATCTGAGGAACTACATTTGTACCTCTGGTTTTGAACCCAAGGCCAAACCGACGGAGATTAAAGCATATCTTTGAGTGGCACTCTCTTTGAGGACAGAAATTCACCCAGGACAAAACATTTTGGTGATGAGCTACTTTTTACCTTCCTGCATTCTCACTGGAGACTTGCTGACCTCATGCTGACGTGTAACCTGAACTAGATAATACTGAGTGCCTGCCTCTTCCTAATACCTTCAGGCCACAATACAACCTCTGACCCACCCAATGCAAGTTAATCTTGCTATTTTCTGCAATGTCAATATGAATTTTATCCTATTGTTTGTGCTTCAAAGCTATGCGAATCATTGGAAGCAATTTTATCTTTATTCCATAGCCTCCCCTTCCCTTTCTCTTCCCTAATCTTAAATTGCTTTTCTGCTGGTTTGAAGTTAAAGCAGTTTAAAGTTAAAGCTCTGCTCTGAGAAATGACTTTGTGAAACTGTATTTGCTTACACATTATATTTGTTCCCTGTGTGAGATCTAAGCCAGATCTGCTGAGGTTAGTGGCTCTCATATGGGTTTATTGCTTGTTACTCCTCTGAACCCAGGAAGAACCAGTCCAGCAAAGGGAGCAGGTGTTTTATTCTGGGTGATTTTCTAATTACCTATATCAGGTCTGCACGTGCAAACCACAGTATCTACCCAAAAGGTTGTCATTGGTAGAACACGGCCTGGCTGGAGCTGAGAAACTTGATTATAAGCAAGGGGTGAAAAAGAAATTACAAGCTTGAGTTTCAGAGCCCAGCACAGGTTCTGACCCATCTCGCACTGATTAGCAGCCAAAAATTTAAGATCAAGATCTTCATCTGCAGGTATGGCAGGAAGAAGTTCTCTAAACTGAGCAGCATGAATCGGGTCTCCCCATTGACTTTCTTTTATATGTAGGTGACTTTTGATCTACAAAGGCGTTTTGGTACCTAACTCCTCATCTTCCCTGTAGGTCTTAAAAATTGTCTAGAGCAGCCTGTAATAAACTACGCCTGACAACTCTCTCGAATAATTTCTAGCACAGAACGCCCAAGCGGTAGGACAAGAACATTTCTAACCAGCAGAAGCTAAGGACAGAGCCCCTCTCTCCCAAGATGACCATGGGTTTCCAGCAAATCGGGCTGCTGAGAAGAAGAGGCAGCCACAACCATTTCTGTCCCAAGGCACTTGACAAGGCAATGCATAGTTTGCACTGGAGCCAAAGTCCATTAGTTTAGCAACAAAAAGCCAGCAGCACCTGACTTTCTAATGTAACCTGATACCACTATTTAATGTCTACAGCGTGAATTATTAACAGCGTTCCACCCAACGCCTTATCACTGGGAGGCTGGAAAAATCACCTACTTTCAAGGGCAGGTTTGATTTCCTTCGTCTGGCCTAGGTTCTATAATCCCCCCCCCATCTTAGCCTTATTTACACTTTTAAATTGACATGCATGATGTGTGGCTTACCGCCCTTCCATGAAAAGATGAACAGGGGCTGAATGTCACTGCTACCTGTCTATTGGAAAGGGACAAGCTGAAGGGGAGACAAAGAGAGAGAGAGAGGGCGGTTCTGTTTTCTTTTGATATAGTTTGGCACTGAAAATGCACATGCCTAAAAAGAAAGGGAATGTTTAAAGGACACTATGACAGGGACTGGTTTGCAGGGTAAAGACAAATCCTCTCGTGGCCAGACAGAAACTCAGGTCATCTCTGCCTCTCCCATGCCACTCTCTCATGCTCCCGTCTCCCCCTTGCCCTGCACTCCCGTGGCAATCTCCCTGATTGATAGAAACCCCCATTTCAAGTGTCCCATTCCCCTCCTGGTCTCCTCTCCCTGCCTCAGTTTCCCTCTGGAAACCCACTGCTGATAGAGGAGCCCATCATTTCATCCTCACTTCTATCAGGGGCCAAGCCATGCCCCAGGTTTCTCCTGAAAGGTCCACAGCCACGTGGTACCTGAGCCCACGCAGGCTGCGCAGCGAGCCATGCTGTGACGTGAGAAACGTGACAGCCATTCTGCTCAAGGGCCTGGCTTCTCGCCCAATAAATGGCTTGAAGAAGAAGGAGAAAAAAATTGTTTGCAAGAGTATCGTGGAGAGACATCAAGACGGGGCTATTAATAACAGGCGAGACGTAACCTGCAGGCCACGTGTCACGGGGCCTTGTGGTGAGGCCATCATGTGGCATGTGCAACTCAATGTGCCTTTTTGAGAAGGCAGATGTAACCCTCACTCCTGTGGACCTGCAGCTACTCAACCTTTACACTGAATATCCCGGTGCTTTGTGATCTTCTTGGGAAACACCTCAGGACCCCCCAGGAGTGTTTCTCCCTTCTATGAATGACCTTCGCTCAGTCCTGTGTCCATCCCCTACCATTGGATGGCACAATGGGCAGGCATCATCCTTCTTAATCCTCACTTAGCTTAGCTTACAGAGACTTACCTAGACAGAGACTAAAAGAGCCTTTGACTCACTCTGGGCAATTGCTCCCCCAACTGCTCTGTTGGCAGCTCATCCCACAGGGTGCTCAAGGAGCACTCGGAGGTTGTGCGGCTGGGCAAAGCGGGCAGCAAATCCAGTAGACAGCAAGTTGGGCTTCTCTCTGCGGCATGTGGATCTTGGCCCTGGTGGACACAATGCATTAGGCTAGCGACCTGCCTGCCCATCCCCTGCAGCTGCTCACTGTCATGGAAGTCCCTCCATCCTCAGGACTGTAGATCCATATGCTTTTTCCCCAGAATATACTGCATTTATTTGTAGCACCTCAAGAATTTCCTTGCCTTGTTTTCTGGCCACCTTCCTAATTTTTCCAGGGCAACTTGGGTTGTTATTTCATGCCTGGGAAGTTATTGCAAGTGAGTGCCCTCACTTGCCATTGAGATGTGCCGTCTCAAACTCCCCTTTACACAACCCTCGCTTTTGCACACAGACCACAGCCCTCTTTCCGTGGGATTCAGTCTGCTATCCAACACCTCACAGACCTCTGGTGATATTACACCCAGCACAAACCATTCCTCCGCGGAGCCTGAGTGTCTCCCTCTCCTGCCAGCATCATGCAGAGACAATGGCCCGCTCCTTCCCAGCAGTATTTTCTCTTCTGCAAACCACAACTGGCTCCTGCTTTACAGCAGCGAAAGCAGATCTCTTTATTTCACTGTGTTACTAGGAAATGAAATTATTTCACAGTATTTGCCAAAATAGCCTTCTTCCCAGGTTTCAGTATGACCAGGAATGGGAGGAAGATGCTGTTCTAGTTTCATCTACTTGAAGAAGTGTTTGGCATGCATCTAAAGAGCAGAGCATAGCACAGCCAAACAAGAGCGGGGCGTATCTGCCGGTGGCTAGTCTGCCTTCAAGAGCAAACACATCTGCCTAGAGAGCCTGCAGAGCCTCCTGGAGACCGCTGTCCCGGGGAATGGCTCTTGAGGCCAGCCTCTCGCTTTTTATGGGGTAGCCCCCAGGGAAAGCCCAACTGCCCACATGGAAACCATCTTCCAGGACAGCTTCCAGTGCTACTTCCTCCCCTGACTGTCGGGTCTCTCCAGCCGAGGGGCAGAGGTCTGCAAGGACCCTAGCCACACGTGTGACTCAAGCCCTGGTGTTAGAGCAAGAGTGGGGATGGCCTCGGGGGTAACTGCATCCATGTGTCCACCCTGCTGAGACAAGGTGCTCTGCACAGGGCAGACACCTTGACTAAATACCTCCCCCTTTATAGAGAGGAGATGGAAAGAGGCCAGTGATCTGGGAGGGACTGGCAGCCGGGCAGAGGGACAGGAAGGGCAGCCTGGGAGAGAGGCTGGAGAAGGCTGATAGGGAAAGGTGGAGAAACCTCACCCCATTCCTCCTTGGTGGCTTTTCTCTCCCCTCCTATCACTTCCAATACACAACCACCAGGAAAACAGCTGAGGGTTGGTGAGAGGGTGTGCCTTTGGGCTGGAGGAGGAGGGAGGGACCTGGAGAAGAAGCCCCAAGCCAGAAAGGCATGTGGAGATGCCCCAGCACCACCAAATGGGAATGATGGGAGACTGAGACTTCCCAGCCTGAACGAAATGGCAGTGGGAGGCCTCTTCTGTTTGCACTGTGTGCCCTCACAGGTCTGAGGAAGGAGAGCAGGGTCCCCCAGGCTCACCACGGCCATCCTACTCCACCATAGTGCTCCACGGTAAAGGAGAGGGAGGAACTACCGAGAGGTCACTCCTCTGCCCAAGACACAGCAGCAACCACATATGAGGACGCCTCAAGGTGAGGTAAGATGCACATTTCTCATCCGCCCAGCAAGCAGCTCTGCCCCTGAGGAAAGGAGGAAAAAAAACACGCATTACACCCTGACCAGAAGCCAGCCAGCAGCTCACAGTCACATCAGCTGTCATAAAACTGCAAAATCACCTCGTGGCTTAGCCGAGCCAAACCCCATTGCTATGAAATTAATTTAGGAAAGCATATGCAACTCCAGTCAGAAGGCCCATGGGAAACACCCTAAAAGAGAGACATAAATTTTTCTCAAAGTTGCTTGTAGGGTAGGTTAAGAAGGCCTTCCTTAGATGACCATGAATGGTCACCTATGCACAGGGTAGCAGAATCAGCTGTGATGTTGCTGGAGCCAGTTAGACTGTGGAGGCAAAAGATTATCCCCATGGGATAATGTGAAGTTGCTTAGGACCAAGCTTTTCATAAGAAAAGGGTGGGCCAAGTGATGGCTTGGTTAAGAGGAAAACCGTAAGATTTTAAAAGGTCAAGTGTTTTAAAACTGCGTGATTAAACATTTGAAGAAACCCAAACCAAAGTATCCCCTGTGCCTTGATTCACATTTGCTTTGACCCTCCATCCCAGTTTGGGGTGAGGAAAGAGTGAAAACTCTGTAGTTTTCTTGGCACAAGCAAGCCCCTCCCTACAGGGTGTTTGAATTTACCGTAAGAGAGGCCTGAAGGCTTGCAGAGAGCGGTGCCTGCATAAGGCACAGCTATGGCTTTCTCCCCACTGAAACCCAGGCACTCAACTTAGTCCTTGCGTTCATTCTTCAGGGAGGTGTTTAACCAAAAAGAAGGATTAGCATGGAAAAAATGACTCTGCGGGTACTGCGTTGGAGTCCGGGGCTTCCTTGACTCATAGCGTTGGCAGAGCATCCCAAGTTGGACTTCAAAGTTGGACCCAGGCCTTGGAGACCTTAAAATCCCAGTGGGACTTGGGTCCTGCTGCCTGGAAAGGCTCTCTGCTGAGCTCTGAGCCTGCTCCTCCTCACCCAGGGCAGGGTTATTACTGCTTGTTGGCTCCAAACCTTTCCTCTGGTGAGACCAGTCATATTTTCTCCAGCTGCTGCAAGTCTCCTTTTCTCAGCTGTTAACCCTCACACCAGAGACAGCTGTGAACACAGAGGATACCTGTCTTCCCCCTCGGTGTGAATCCCAAATTTCTTTGGTTTCTCCCAGGAGAAGATGGAGAGAAGACAGCCCTCCTTTTCACTGCCTCCATGGCACAGGCTAACAAGAAGACGTGCCTGCTGTTCCTTCCTCTGAGGTAAGTTGAACAGAGCCCATCGCAGACACGGGATGCCTGCGGCAGCCATCCTGCCTTTCTCCTGCTTTCAGCAATGTCCGATCAGCGATGCACTGAAACCACTGTCTTGCATGGAGGTAACCAGCACTGATTCACAGCCCTTCCATGGTGAGGGCTGATCCAAACAAACTAGGCAGTGATCAGTGCTGAGACCTGGAGATGGCAGAAGCCTGGAAAGGCAGGGGAGGTGAAGTTTCCCAAGAAGTGAGGAAGAAATAGCATCTCTTCACCGAGTTCATGAGGTTGAGATGTCAGCCTGCAAAGATGGGAAAGGATACGCGGCACTGGGCCTTGGAGCAGAGGAGCCAGCGCTCCTACAGACAGCAAAAGCCCCACGAAAAGAGGTGTGCAACTGGCTGCTCTTTGAGCCATCCCGGGGGATCTCAAAGGATTTCGAGATGAAAGCAGCAGTAGGCAGATCAAGGGGTCAGGCAGAAACCACCAGTGCAGCTCCAGGCAGCCTTTTGCACAAATGGCTGAATGCAGACAGAATGAAGGTCAAACAGACAGAGAAGAGGGAAGCCTGGACATCTGCCCAAGACTACTGAGAAGCAGTCTGACTGGGAAAGATCAGTCCTACAAAGCTCTAAGGCCCAGCACTACTTCTCTGGCTTTGCTCTTGCAGCGAGAGTTGTGTGACAGGCACCCAGCCCAGTCCACGCCTGAACGTGGCCGCAGAGGAATGCTGTGAAGCAAAGGCATTCACAAGAGATGAAGGCCATGGCGGACATTTTGGTGATGATTACCAGGTTTTAAGCCTGTTGGCAAGGTTTCCAGATGTGGAATTTTCCCCATGAAGTCATCTGATGGACACGCGCTGGAGCCAGAACCTCACCATCTTCCATATAGGGAATCAAACCTTGTGTCACTCCCTGCCCCTCCTCCCCTGCATTTCTAAATCCTGTTTAAAAATAGGATGTTTCTGAGTTCAGCCTCCCCTAGTGAAAACCATAGGAACAGTTGCTACCCAAAACAGTGTTGTCATGAGTTGTGTACACTGAAAGACTGTAAAACTGGAGTGCAGAAAGCCAGTGACCTCAGGAGAGGTAAAAATGGCTGCAAAATTACTCCCTCTCCATTCAAACGTGTTGCTTTCTCAGCCACTGCCTGCCAAAGGAGACAAATGCTTTTTAATTATTCAGCCCCCAAAGTCATTAAGTAGACTAGTACCAAGCTAGCTGAAGTCCGACATCTTTGCTTTTTTTTTTTTTTTTTTTTTTTTTTAAATGAGCATACTGCATTTCCTTCAAAAAACGTCTTTGCTCTGTAAAAGAGCAAAAGCAAGCAGTCTGTGTTTAATTGGGTCCCTGTATGTTTGGCTTACGTGCACTTGAGGAGAGAGGGAGAAGTACACTAACATGGGAACAGGGCCAGCATTTGCAAAATTCACAAGAAAAAAAACCCACAGTCACTGCTTCTGCAGAAGCACTGCCTTCCATGAATTCATACTCATGCAACCAGCCAACAGAAGAGAAAAGCATGCAACATGTTCACTTGTGCTTTGCTCTCCTTGCCTTCTCCTTCCAGCAGCACAGGGACATCAGGTCTGGGTAGTTTCTCAGCGCGTGATGCTGTGAGATAGGAACAGGACAGTTAAATAAGCTATCTGTAGTCTTTCTGTCAGTCAGATCTGCCTTGGTCAAACATTGCTCCTAGGAAGGTCAGAAGTCTGCAGGAAGGAGGGAACTGCTGCAGTAGGCTTTCAGTCTGCTGCAGCAGAAAACACCCATGCAGCTTCTACTCCAAAGCAAAAATCAAGGCTGAACATACCAGTAGTGGGAATCCTCCTCTAAGGACTTCACACTCCACGTGACTTCGTGCAGGGCCACTGATGGTGAGAGATTCCCTGTCGCTGCTGGCTCCTGAGAGCAGAAAAGCCAGTCTGGAAGTACTGAGATCTAGGATGCTCATGTTGCTCCATGCCACGTGGCAACCAGACAGCCCATTGCAGCAGTTTCCAGCCCATTTCCAGGAAGAGGGCAGGGGAGGAAGTCCTGGTGCCAAATCTGAGATGATGTGACCTAGTGCCAGAGCCCCACAGCAACTGTAGGTGAACACCGGCTAGCAACACCACATGCAAACATACCAGTGCGGGACATGGCTGGGCTGCTGCGGTCAGGCCTCTGTCCACCATGAGGCACTACAATCGTACAACATGAAACCCTCGAGAAGGGGCTACGTACGCAGCTGACGGTGTGTCCGCGTGGTAAGACCAACGACTTGCCTCTGGCAGAGTAAGTGCTCTCCACTCTCAGCTCTGGGCAGCTGAGCACGGTGACCTCGTTGTGTTTTCCCACTCGGAGACTTTTCCTATGTTGCTGTGAGGACAAGCAGAGTACAGACCACCTTTGAGCCAAACACTTGGCTCTGAGCAGGCTATGTTAAGCAGAACCCAGAACGAGAGCAGCTCACCAGCAACTGGAAAGACTTCCCAAGCAGAAGGCAGCTCTCAGAAGTATTCAAAAATTATCTAGAGCCCTACAGCCTTGTGTGGCAACACCAAGGAAAGAAATTCTGTCCAGTATGAAGTCTTCTCTTCAAACACAGAAAAGGGACTGGCCCGGAATTTCTCAACAACCCTGAAACTCAAAACTTTCTTCTTGGATGTTATTTTCTGTTAAGCACAATCCTTAAACAGAGTGTTTTCCGCAGTGCAAGTAGAAACTACTGCAGCTGGCTTAAGCTATGGACAACCATTGTGAAAATGCTTACAATGGTGCAAGTATCCATTGGGACCTATTTTCTGGAGGTTACTGCCATCAGATATATTAGTGCTTTTCATCCCCCACTGCTAGTTGTGTTTGCGTCTCCTCCACAAAAGATTGTCCAAACTCACCTGGCCAACATTTTGCTCCAGTTACAGTTGGAAAAAAGGACATCTGAAAATGTCCCTGGGATGATGAGGGTCTCATCTTGAGAAAGGTCATTGCAAAATACACACAAACAGAAAAGAACAGGGTGCACTCACTTCAGCATGCACAATGTGGAAATTTATCCTCATCTGATTCTTATAAAGTAAACAAGCAAGAACACAATGCCTCTGCAAAACTGGTACATCTCAGGGTAGTGCAAATACCTGAAAGTTGGAATAATACGTGGGGTAAACACTAATTTGGTACTTTCTTATATTTTCCTTGCTAGAGATCAAAAGACTTTCTGTATATGAACAAAGCAAGAATTCTCTATTTCAGTAGCCCGCAGACAAATCAAGAGCCTGTGGTATCAAACATTGGCAAGTTTAGAAAAGAACCTAGGGCTGAAAAGAAAAAAAAAAAAAACCCAACCACTAGCAACTTGGGAAAAACTCTGGTGGTATTTTAGGAGCCTCAGGAAAGGTTAAAAGTTAAAACTGGCCTGAGCATCTCAAGTAATGCTTATGGCTACACACACCATCCTACTTTTTCTGAAGAACTGGCTACTAGCACTGGCCACGAATTGGGAGCCATTGGTCCTTCTCACCCCTGACTCCTTGTTGGGTGACCTTGGAAATATACTTGGGGTTACCTTGGACACCTAAAAATAGAGCCAGATCCAGGCACTAAGCAAAACCGTTAAGTTCCACGTCTTGCCTTGACCTTCTCCTCAGTCCTGCCTCTCTCTGAGCGCATTCAGACCCTCCCTGCCTGACGTGACATTTCCCCAGGTGTCAAGAGCTCAGAAGTACCTTGAGTAAAAGATGGGAGCAGCACTATTTCTCCACACCCTGCCTCTGCCCTACAGTCACGGGTCAGGAGAAAGGCATGTCTCTGTCCATCACACGTACACCATTTGTAACAGAAACCACTCCGTCCAAGGACTGTTCCCGTCTTACTGATGAGGAGTGTGGTTTTATGCCAACTTATTATTTTTTGGGCTTGTTTACATATAATCACTGCCTGGCTCACATCCAGTTTGTTGACATCTTTCTTCTGGAGGCCCTCAAACTGGATGCTGTGCTTCTGACACAACCCTACGAACACCAAGCAACCAATCATCTCCCCTGCTCCCGTCACCTGGGTGCGAGCTAGGCAGGAAAAATCACCTCTGAGGACCAAAGACATGTAGCTCCAGAATATCAAGGATACTTTTGGGCTCATCCAAAAACTGGAGTGAAGCCTGATGAGCACCACCTCAAACTGTGCTTAGAGGTGTGGTTATTCTGAACGGGAGAATGCTACGTCTCAAAGCTGACAACCTCTGCAGAAGTCAGGGCAGCAGCTGGGACAGAGGGTGTTCTTGTGGACACGGAATCCCTGGGAACATGGCCTGCAGGAAACGCTTAGTCACCGGCACAGATGTATCTGGGTGTTTTTATGCTAGAATTACTTTTGCATGTTATCTATTCAGACATCCTTTTCTTTCCAACCTTGTGCAATCTTTTTTACTGGGTCCCTTTGCACTCACTGAAGACTCCTTTTCGTATTGAGCCTGCCAGTATTGGAGTCAAGATGAACTGGAATGAAACCTATAGCTTTGTGGAGAGAGGGTGTCCTACAGTCATCAGAAAAGGCAAAGAGAGGAGAGATTGTTACCTACAGAAACCTTGAGAGGATTCAGAGTCTGAGAAGTGGGTGCCAGTGAAGCTCTCAGTGGATGGTGAACAAATACCACCGCCAATGGTAAGATGGTGATGGGGAAGGAAAAGTGCCATCAGGCTGAACTCTGGGGAGGTGTTTCAGATGGCAACCTGAAGTCAGCATCCCCCCCACCCCAGCTCTGTTTTCAGTCTCCTCTAGAATAACATTGGCTACTTTACAAGTTTGGTATTGGCAAGCTGGCAAAAGAATTTGAGCCTGATTTGGCAGGTAAAAGGGGACCAGTTTGTAGTGATGCTGTCACACAAGGTCAAAGTCACCTGTGAAATAGTGCAAGCCCTAGGCCAAACACGGAGACAAGCCCACAATAGCATTAGCTGCCAAACTCAGAAAGCCTTTGACTACAGCATTATTACCTAAATTTAAGGGCAGCAGGACTGGTTGAATTATTCATTGCAAGCAAACTCTCTGGCAAACCTTAGCCCTGCTACCTGTTAACAGACTGGGCAAACTGCCTTTCTGTTTACAGATGTTTGTTATGCAGAAGCATACGAACAGTTCATGCAAAACACATTTCAGCCTAGGAGCTGTCTGCCAGTCCTGTACTTCCGCAACTCCCTGCCCGTGAGTTGTACCCTGTCTCAGATGACAGAGTGGTATCCCTGCTCCCTGCAGTACCTGTAGGTCCTACCCGTGGGCAGAAGACTGATACAGCCCAGGGAGGAGGAGGATTCTGCCTGTGAAGTGTGTGGGTAGATTTCACCATCCTTTTTTGCAGACACTTATGCAGGTATTTGCCCATATTCATTTTCCACTCTTTCTTGTTTTCCTCTGGAAGATGATCCTCTTTCTCCAGTGGGGGTTTTTGCCTGTCTGGGGGAGCAGACTGGAGACAGCGCTGAGAGTCCATCCTTAGAGGCACTTCTCCTACTGCTGTCCCTGTTTGCAGCCAGCACTCTGTCCCTTTCTGCCTTCAGCAGTCTCCCTGCCATTTCCAACTCTCCTGGCTAAATAATCCAAACAAAGCACTCCCATGCCTGTGGAAGAGGCTAGTGCTGTGCTATCAGTGTTGCAGGCACATCCCTTGAAGCCTTGCACTACCCTTTCCAGAGGCAGAGCTCCATTACCAGGGACAGCCTTTAGCACAGAAAAACTGCTTTCTGGGAAGAGGAAGGATGGGGCTGAATGCAGCCCAGAAAGACTGACTGCTCCAAACTTACGAAGGGAAAATAAAAAGTGAAAGAATATTTCCTTTTTTCTTTCTTTCTTTTTTTTGGACATTTTTCTTCTTGCAGGGGATGGCCAGTTCTCTTGCCAACCCCCTTCACCAATACTCAGCTATGGCAGTGTCTTGCGAGGCTGGGTTCACTGCCTAGCACTCTAGTTTGCTCCATGTGTTCTCATGCAGTTGCACAGAAAGCAGCTCTATCCTGCTCATGCAAGAAGTGCCTTTTCATGTTCTACCAGTGGAAAGGAGACAACAGTCTCAGGCTCTGTGGTTTGTGCAGACAACCACACAGATAGTTTGGCAGGCAAAAGTCACCCTGAGAGGGAGTGACACCTAACCCTGAAAGCACTAAGACAAGGCATCCCAAATGCAGCATTTTGCTCTAAGAAACTGAAGAGCTGAAATCCCTTCGTCCCAGCTTAAAAACTTGCACCAAACCACTACAAAAAAAAAAAAGCGCATCACTCTTTCCTCACCTCAGCAAGTGCTTCAGAGACTCTTCCCAACTTTGAATCAGTTCAAGACTTCCTAAAGGTCAAAGGCTAAGCATCCTGACCTGCAAATGAGGACCTTGGCAAGTAATGGATTCCCACAAAGGTCGGCTCCTCCACCACTCCTGTGCAAACAGGCAATATAGTTGAAGGTGATCCCAACCTTAACAATCCTATAGCAGCTGTCACTATTCATTTTCACTGAAGTGCAGAAAAAACCCAACTAAATCCAGATCTAACTGTCTTCCTCCCATGCTTTTTGAGAAGGCTAGCAAGTGAGCCAGAAACACGTCCTCATTTCCCAAAGCTTTTGGTGCTTGGGAGATGATGTCTTGGCCTAACAATTGCATTCCCTCTCCTGGCTGCTTGAAATCCCCATCTCTCTAGCAAAGGCTCTGTGGAAGCTGGTATGCTGCACAGCAGCAGCACAGCTTCTACCTTGCAGCTAGGTCATATTAAGAGGCAGCAAAGACCAACGGGACAATTCATCCTCTGGAGGTACCTGTCTCTTCCTGTTAAGCAGACTGGGCCATAGGCTTGCTCCAGGGGCACCATTCCAGTGCCCACACACAGGTATGAGCAACAGTGCTACTGGAGATCTCAGGTCTCCAGTCTGGCCTCCAGCTGCTGCTTCAGAAGACAGGAGGACTCCTGCAGGCCCCATATGGTATCTGCAAGCTTTGTGCAGACAGCACAGATACCAGAGAGCACCAGACAGCTATGTTTAGGTAACTAAATCTTTCCCCTAGCAGGCCCTACAGGTCTAATTCTTAAAGAGCTTAAGATAGGGTGAATTATATGCTGTTTGTGTCAAGCTCTTCTGAGACAGGAAGAAATAAAGTGGAATTGGAAACAGGACTAGAATGCAAACTATAAATCTACGGCAAAGCCAGCAAGCGGGAACCATTTCTAATCAACAGGCATCCTTCTGTCTCCTTGAGAAAACAACCTCCTAGTTGGTCTCCATTTGCCCATTAAACTCTGCCAAAAATGCACACTTCATCATGCTTCCTTGACATGTTCTGTAGACTATGTCTGGAAGGACTCACAGACTCCTTCTCCACTTCAAAGCCTGTCATTTGAGATTGTGGTCTTCAGAGTGCATCACCAAACCTGTTTTGTAGTGGGACACTGCAGTCCCCTGCCATCCTTTGAGTTTGCCCTCGTATTGGTAGATCCTGGAAGGATGGCTCCAAGCACAGCCAGATTGCCCTCTACATTGTGTGGGGTCCCAACAGTCCAGTAAGTCATTGGTGCCTTAGCACTGTGCTACGTGGTCCACAAACACCTTGCAACCCAAGGATTTGGCTGCATATATGCTCCCAAGACCACCTTTCACACTCACAGGAAGCCAAAATAAATCCAACAACATGGATTAGTAGAGGATCCTGGCGAGGCATTCTAGTGCTACTGCTAAAATCACAGGCAGCCATTGGTTCCCAGCAAGCTTTCAAGAGTAAGACAGCCTGTCACGGGAAACCAAGGAGCAGAAAGCAGCGTCAGAGCTTGCTTTTAAAGCAGCAAAAATCAAGCCATAATGAAAGAGAAGAGACAGCTGGAGAAGGCGGCTGGAGAAAGTGAGTTTCCCCCAAAGACACTGGACCAAGAATGAACACTTTGCATTGCCTATGCACTGATGGATCTCTGCTCTTGCAGCCACACTGCAGCAACAGCTGTATCAAAGCTCAAGGTGAGACTATAGAAAGTGATTTTGTTTAAAAAAACCCAAACTGATTACATTCATGCATACTCACATACATATAAATCACAAGTACTATGACATGTTTCCATGTGGTCAGTCCAGAATGCAAGCACCAAGGGTTCATGCTCTTGCCAAGATTACTTGCAACAAGATGGAAGCAAAAAGATGCCAGCTATTTTCCCCACCCTCCTGAACTCTCAGGTTGGTGAGCATATGCAGGTTTTGGATGTGCTCTCTGTACCTGTAGGAGCCCGACTGGTGATTAGGATCATCTTGTCCCATCTCTGTGAATCATTAGGATATACTTGCTGTCTTTTGTCTCCTTATCTCAGCAACTAATTCCTCCAATCCCACTCTTTTAACCTCCAACCAGCATATTTTTACACCTTAAGATTTTAGGTTTGTTTTGTCTTGGTTTAGGCTGCCCCGTGTTCATCCCATCTAGGTGTTCTAAGGAGCCGTAGGTGTGCTGTAATTTTGATGACCTGCTAACACATTCTGGAAGCCTTGATCCAACACTTAGAAGAACATCACCATCTCCCAGACTAAGCTATAGAAGAAAACTTCCTGCCAATATGCTGAGGCGTAGTGTTTATAATACGATTGACTCTACGGAGTCAATCTCTACGGAGCTGCCACCATTTCAGCCTGATAATATCTTGCTCTGTGCTAAAAGACACACCCCTGCTGGGATTGCTCCACAAAAAACAGCTAGCAAGGCTGGTCAAGGTCCTCCAGAGCTTCGTGGTGCCACACTTCAAAGTGTTAAAACAGCTACACAACGCTAAATGCTACACAACTATCACAAGAACACCTTGCTGTGAACGAAATCCATTCTGTTTGTTACACACACCTCTACTCGACAGCACAAAAATCACTTTTTCAGCACCACTGTTTCTTCTAAAGCACTTCCAACTTCCCAGTCCTCCTGAAACCATATGTAGATCTCTTCATCTCCCCAGTCCCTCAAATACAAACTTTTAAAATACTTTTGTAAGTTTAAAAACATTATTTTCCTCTTTCAAGGCCAACACAAAAACAGAAGTTTTCCATGCTTGAAGGCTAATGACAATCTGTCAGAAAAATCAAAGGCATTTGAACAGGCTTACTCACTGAATCTAGTAGAGCATCACTCTACCTCCTCCACGTGATGCTACACTCACCAACGCAGGTCTAGTGTAGAAACAAATACCCATCACACATCTAACTTAACTGGCATTCAGTTTCAAGATGACGCTGTCCTTGCCACGATTTTTAGTCTCTAATGGTGGCAGCAGCCCCAGAGGAGATGTGCCTGTGATAGCAAGCATGAATGAAAGCATCATTAAACCATGAGAATTTGCACAAGCTTTTTGCCATGACTTGTGAAGGAAGCCGAGAGATTCTCCATTTACTTATACTGTCCTCCTTACTGTTAGTATCTGTTAAATGGCTGCAGCATTCAGGAACCGCAACACTACACTACACAAGCTCCTAACAAGGCAGCAGTCCCTGATCTGATAAGGTTTCTGTAAGACCTGTTCGTAACAGTTAGGCTAGCAGCACAGACAAGATTACAGCATAGAGTACAGCTGCTTCCAGACATGGCTTGTTAGAAAATCAGCACAAGCAGGGTCAGGGAAGGACTAATTCATGTAAGCAAAACAAGCAAGAACAAGGAGTGAGCCAGTAAATTCCAGAGAAGCCAGTCCCAAAACCAGGAAATTTGAAGTGTTTGAGAAGGGTCTGAAGAAGAAACATGCCCGTGTGCCTCTGCAGATTAACGGGGGGAAGAAAGCACCAGCATAGCTGAAGGGAACTGCTCCCAAAGATCTGCAGCACACCAACAGACGGGATTCACAGGCACCACAGCAATTCCCTCCAATGCCGGATAAGGATGCCTGATTCTTTTTCAGCCATGCCCCACCTGGGCTTCTCAGCTCAAAGAGCTCCTTACCTACAGGGCTGCCTGTTTACTGAAGACTGCCAAGTGCGGTGACCTGCTCTATGGATATTACCCTCAGCAGGACATTGCTTAACTTTCCAAACTAATACATGGCACGACACTGTTGGCAGGAAAGACCAGCTCTCTATCAGTAATGAGAAACAGAGTCATCTGAAGAGTAAAGCTGGCTTGAGGGCCCTGTCTGTGGCCAAAAACACATGGAAAATTCCCAGTTAACTAAGCGATCCCAGCAGCAGATTAAACCTACCGGATAATCTACAGCTTGTTTTTCCCCTTGATGGGTTTTCACAGAACCAGAGGAGTGTTTTTTGGAAAGGAGGTGGGGAGGCCTCTTGTCCAGCTTCCCGTTTGGAGCAGAGCTATCACTAACACAAGGTAGCGGGGCTGGCTCCATCTTCTCTCTCTCTGTGGTGGACAGCAATATATGGCCATGCTGTCCCCCAGATTGTGCTTAAATACAGCCACGCTTAGGGCAGAAGCAGTCACTCACCCCCTCTGTACATGGCATTAGGCATCCCAAAAAGCCTGTTCTCAGAGTCCATCAACTGTATTAAACATTCAGACTATACGGACAGGTATATCCCACACCTGGCCTACCCTGCCTAGGTCAGCTAATAACATGTCACTTCTCCCTTCTTTTTAGGTCTCTATCATCTTAGTCCATATCTGCATGAATGGAAATTAATGACAAACATGCAAGTGTTTTCAAGTGAGAAAGGGAGGCACTTTGAGTCTCACACTGCTGGCTGCTACACCTGCCTCTAAATTACATATAGAGCACTTTCATGCTGCTCAGAGCGTAAGTATTCAACTACTTATCAATTCAAACTATGAATTACTATGAAATGAAGAAAGGAACACAGCAAGGAGACCTCCAAATCACACTGACTGCAGTCATAAGTAAAAATAAGCGACGCCCAAGCATGGTGCTTTGCTGAGCATGTAGCTGTCTGGGAAGGTGTGTCATGCTTCACGGCCAGCCTGCAGCCCAGGACCTGCACACCACCCCAAAGCTGAACACAGGCACGATGAAGCAATTCCTGCTTATTGGGACATCTCTGGCTCACAGAGGTCCAGTTGGCTACGTGCACTCTTTAAAAATCAACATCACTGAAGCAGGGAACATAAACAAAGGAGGTCAGAATCACCTGCAAGTACTTTACCAATGCAAGATCATTACTACCACTCACTTCAAATAGCAAAAAACCAATTAGCAAGAACTTAGCCAGGAAAGTAGGGAAAAGCCCCCCACCATATATCTGCAAACACCACCACGAGATTTACAATTAACATGTGCAGGCATGACCATGCTGAGTTAAGCGCACAGGAGCAGGGCATGGTACTACCCATGGGGCACCCCTGAACCGAGTGGCCACAGAGGAGACAGCTGCCTGAGCCACGCAATCACGTCCCTCATCACAACACAGCCAGAAGTCACCTCTGCTGTAAAGAGGTGTCCAAGGCTCTTGTCATTCATTCGAAAAAGCCTTTCCTCCATGTGAGGCCACTTAGTGCAAAGCAGTCACACTCCTTTAAATTAAGGAGCACATCCCTGAAGCTACCTCAGGCTTTTTTCCCCACAACACAAAGTCCTCTGATTTAAGAAGGCAAAAAACAGTCAGTGTTGGAAGCCGTGAATGCGCAAATACCAAACTAGAAGGAACCCAAGAGAGAAGTGACTTTGCATCCTCCAAAGCCTTGTCTGCTTCCATACTGGCAAATCGGCACCCTGTTCTCCATCGGATGAGCAGGAAGGCCTTCTAAAGTGAAGTGTTAGCCTACTCCCCGTTACGGCTATTCAGCTAGGCCACAACTCAATACAAGGTAGAGCAGAAGCACAGACTGACCACCACCTTGCTACTTCACGTATCGCCATTAGAGGAATCCTTCTGGTAAGCTGTCACTGTTACCCATAGGAATAGGAAGTCCTTGAGAGGGGGCTAGAATGGTCTTGGTTGTAACAGAATGATGTTCTATACATTTAGCCCATTTCAAAAGCCTCCAGTCAGTAACTGGGTCTCTTAACACCTATCCTCCACAGGGGTATGACTTCCAGTTTCTTTTTAAAGGGCTGTTTTTTTTCCCCCCCCCAGATTAAAAAGGGCATACAAAGATCTTACCTAGCACAAACTTCTTTGCAGGGGAGGCAAAAAGTTCACTAATGGAAATAAAAAGGAAAGGGAGGACTTAAAAAACAGCCTTGGGAACTGTAGGGCAAGAGAAATGAGTTGTCCTTTAGCAAAGCTGTGGTGAAAAAACACTGCTTCCGCAAGGTCACCTAAGAGCAGCGAAGGCCCGCAGTGAAGCGCCGAAAGCTCTCCAAGGACACGAGAACCTCAACTCAAGGTGAGCTGAGGTTTCTTCCTTATTTCCACTGCTGGGAGCAGCCCCCTCCTCATTGCAATGTTAATTTCCAACAAAATACGGAAACAACAACAGTCTTCTTCAACTAAATCATTAAACTACCTCATTAGGAGACAAGCACAGACAGGAGCAGTTTCTATGGACAACTGACCTGCTGAGATTTGCCCCCGTAGCCATACCTCACTAGGAGGTCGACGGGAGGCTACAAACTGTTGTGACCTTTTCTTCCCCATGCAGCTAGCGACGTTTGCTCATCAAGACGGAGAGGTTATTGCTCTTTAACCTGTCTGAGAAACCTTTTTTCCCCCTCTAACACAACCCCAAGATTCTGTGAATCCCTCTCGCATTCATATAAGTACCTATTAAGAAATCTACTTGAAAGTGCTCATGTTGAAATTTGTCTGCAATTCCTTTGTTTAAAGTTCGCTAGTGTTTTACAAAGGCTGCGTGCAGTTATGGTAGAATTGCTCCAGTACAGCTCCTGACATGTGAAATTAAAAAAAAAAAAACAAACAACAAAACAACAAGGGCTCTTACTATATCAGCAGCATAATGTCTGCATGTTTTTTTCTGCATAAAAAGGAGATTGTTTCTTACATAGTTGTCAATGAATTTTTCTAGCATGGGATGACTCCTCAAATAAATAAAAATATTCATTACAGCAGAGGTGCACTCAGCAAGCTTCTCTGGACAAACAAATGAGATCAACCTGAAAAAACATTGTTTGGCTGAACACAAGAGTCACTACTAAAATCACCATACCACATTTTTTTTCCCTCAAATGCCTCCTTCCCCCTTTAGTATGAAAGCATCCAGGAAAATGTATCCCTTTACAAACGTTGTGGACTACTCACATTCATGAGATTCGAGCCACCTAGCCGTCGCCATGTTGCTAGTCCACCAGAGAAGACTAATCATGGGCCATGCTGAGACCAAGACCCCCAAGACTGCTGAAGTCATCTCATGCTTCACAGAGTGAATTCAGTACCTGACATGTCAATAAATACCAACTTATTTTAATACGCTTGTTTACATTTCAAAGTAAACCAACAAACATTGATAAAATTCACTTCATCTCAAAAATCACAGAATCAAACATTCTGTGAAAATAGTTACAACTTAGTTTGACATTAATCCAACTTTGACAAAATAGTATCTGGAATGATTCCACTGATTTCTGCAACTCAATGATAAAAAAAGCTACTCAAGCAGTAAAGAGAAAACAATTATTAATATTTAACCCTTATCTCAAAATATCTTTTTGAAGTTATTTAACAAAAATAAACAACTGTACTTAAAATAAATGATGTAAAATTACAACAGCTCTCCACTTATGAAACCTGTAGTATAATCTGTAACAAATAAAAGTTTTTCATTGGACTGTGAGCCTGGTTACAGACCTGTAAATAAAAGGCTAGTGACAAAGTCTATGATATTGCCAGCATCCCAAGGGGAGATCTGCTGAGCTAGACTCAATTTTATCATAGAAACATTCACCACAGTAACTCAAGAGACAAAAAAAGTAAACTACCATGGTTCTTCAAAAAAGAGGATACTATGGTTGCTATAGTGAAAAGCAAATATATAACTAACAACTTGTACAAAATATGGGCTGACAAATAAATTGTATTTTCAGAGTAAGTGTATCAGAGATTTGGATTTTACCCTTCTGAAAATACATCAAGTATTCCTACAGAAAGAAAGGAAACTGCGAAGTTCAACAAGTAGAACAAGTATTTACTTTCAGAAAAAAATGAACATCATTTTAAAGCAATTGTGGCTGTCCAAATCCGTGACTCTGGAAAGAAAACTGCTTCCTTCCTACATGTGAAGCAACTGAGAATTATCCCATACTTCTCTCTCACATGAATTTAAAATAAAGTTTTCACAGTTCCATTGATCCGCTTTAACAGTCAGAAGAGCAAGGGGAGGTGGGAGGAGTTTGATTAGCCAAGCAGCGAATGTTCGCAATGAAGCTTTATTATGAATTGGTTATTTTGTTTCCTGAATGTAAGTGGCAGAAAGAATGAAAGAATTATAATACAGAGATACCGAACTAACTTTTTTTTGACCAAGAGCAACCAGAATACAACCTTCCGCTTTTCAGAACAAGCCATTCTAATGCAAAGCTGATCACATTAATGTTGTACTTCGTAACAGCCCATGGAGACAAAGCAAACGCTTTGGCCTCTTTTGAATATCATCTTATCTGGGCCTAGCAAGAAAGCAGAAGTTGTTAATAATTAGATGTGGCCTTTACTTATAAAATTATATTAGTCTTCCAATGTTAGATTTTGAGATAAAGGCATAGCTTCACGGTGGCAGAGGTACAGGAAAGTACCAAAAATACTTGAGCATGTCTTTAACTATAAACCAGAAGCTTCTTGTTTTGTTCTACATAACAACCACATAGCACAAAATTTTGATGATCTGGCATGTTTTGAAGTTATTTTTACTTCACTCATTTTTAAGTCCAAACAGCTGACAGTGTCTAAAAGTGATATTAAATGAGTGTAGGAGGAATAGGAGATAGGATCCTCAGAGTGAAAATCTGAAGAACCTTCTCTTTTTAAATACAGGTTAAAAAAATTACTATCATACTGCATTAATGGAATTTTTATCCAATACACAGCTCTTTGATGTGGAAGCAGAAAAACATATCTCAAAGAAAAACAAACAAACAAACAAACGCAAATAACACAGTACTTCTCTACTGCTTTAGAACTGATGAACATGCTCCCATTTCTCCTAGACTTTGAAAAAAAAAAAAAAAAAAAAAATTACCAGCAGGAACCCTTACAAGAGTGCCTTATCAGGAAAGGCCAGCCCGACCACTCGTGATTTCAGTTCTTCCAGCAATGTCTTATTTGTGTGCAATGAATAATCAGATGCTAGGTATCATTAGAGTATGGTATAGTGAATAAATGCTACCCACAGGCTGGGGTGGAACGGCAGCGCGCAGACCCAATTGATCTTTGCATGTGTTTAAATTACATGTTCTTAAAAGCTTAACACTTTGCCTGGATTCTGCATATCAACCTTACTGCTAGAAAAGTTGCAAACAACAACAACAACAACAACAAAAAATCATGAATATAAAAAAAATGCTGTAACACAGGCTTCAAAGAGCAACGAGTTTCCATACTCCTCTTTATTTCAACAGAGATGATTAGCTAAGGTGCTTTCAGATTCTGCATTGCAGACAGGTTGTCAGATGTGGCTGTTTAATAAGCTCTTAACAGTCTTTAGTGGGTATCTGAGAGCAGTTCCTAAGGCAGAAGCCCCAAACTGCTAGTTTCTGTAGCGGGGCATCTGTGGAGCAGGGGCTCCCTCTAAGGGGGCTGAGGAGGAGACTGTCATAAGCTGTCCAGCATGCATTCTCTCATTCACCCGCAGTTCACAGCCATCCTGCAGCATCCTTATAGCTATCCTTGCAATGTTTTTAGAGTCATCGAGTCCACTGTGAGGTCTCCCATCATAATTCATGCCCAGCTTTTCAAGCATGATTGTCAGCTTGGTCTGGCTCCTAGGAACCTGATGGAGAAAGTGAACCACATTCAAGAATTAGGTTCCGTACCAAGTTTTTTTAATCTAACACAGTGCAGTAGAAACATATGCAGATTTTAAGTCTACTTAAGTCACATACTACTTTCATGTTGCCTTTTGTCAGATCACTAACAATTTACCTTCAAAGCACCTTGGTGAGACAGACACTTTCATTTTTACAGAGGAGACATAGTCAACAGGAGCTTGTCTAGACTCAGGATAATCTCAAGAGCCTCTCACCATTTCCAGCATGAGCTCGAGATGTGCCAGTGCTGGCAACGGTGGAAGCCGTGGCCTAGCTGGGTTTAACAAGCTTTATAAAAAAGGAATTACCACCCAAAGTGGCATTGCAGAGGGAATCACATTTTGGTTTTCCTTTTAAATGCTAAGCGATTAAAGAAGCACTAGGCTCCTGATTCTCACTGACATCAAGCTTCTGAATGCCTCCAAACACCACAGGAACAGATCAGCGACACCTGTAGCAGCCCATGTTTACATGGATGACCAACAGCACCAACAGACGAGGAAGCTTAACTGACTTACCCATGCAAAGTGCTACACCAGCAAAAGCCCCAAGTACTCTCTTGATTAACTACTAAATATACATTTTTGCTTTGGAACGGTCAAAGAGAAACAAAAGGATAGCTTCAAAGGAGAACTTTAGTTTGCTCTCTTGGTGGTGGTTGTTGGGGTGGGGGAACATGGGACATGACAAATTCCAGGATATTGCACCATACTACTGGATTTAATAGCTAGGCAGAATGGTGACGACACAGTTGCCAAAACCTGGCAATATGCAAATCCAACAATAATACCCACAAACTGGGCAGAGGAGACATACCTGCAGGTTGTGGGATATTCCACAGGAAAGTTACAATACATTCCTTGTCATTAATTTTATCTATTACTATTACTTTACAACAGATTCAATAGCAACACAGAATAGCTACAGAAGAACTGACCGACTATAAATGCTACAACTGTTTGCATTTATTAAAAAAAAAAAAAAAAATCACAAAACCCAAAAAGAAACTGATGCATTCTAAGTTACAATCTTCATTGCCTTTGATGAAAAAGCACTCACCGCTCAACAGAGAAGGAAAAAGAAAGTATGTCAAGGTTAAAGCTCATAGGACTAACAAGACCGTTCTGTGTTCTCGCATGTTTCCAACAGAAACGGTCATGCAGAGAAGGCACAATAATAGAGGGAGAAATAGAGTAACCCTGTAATATTTGCTCAGCACAAAGTAAAGCTCTTCTCTTATTAAATGTTAACCTCTTTTTTTTTTTTTTCCTAGAGGTTACCTTTAGTATGAAAAATCCATTCAAGAGAAGATCATCAGCTAGGCTGAAATCACATTCAAACAAATGGTTTAGTGTAGACTGACTAGGAATTTGCTAGAATTTCCAATAACCTGTTTTATGGTAATCTGACAGTGAAAGAAAGCAGCAACAGGTTCCAGCACTGAACTTGGTATTACTTTTCTCTTGACAATTTGATCCAACTGTAGATATGTGCTAATCTTTCTCTGTTCCCATTACACTGTCAGAAGTGGAGATAATTTGAGGGTAGCAGTGCAAATTAGTTTTGTAGTGTATTACATGAAAACAGGAAAAAATAATTGAAAAATCAATAGAGTCTTTTCAGCTGAACTACTTCAAGACATACTTGATCTAAGAGCAGCAGTATGACATTTTTAGACAATCCTTGATGAAGCATGTCCTGATTTTTAAAAACAAGATTAATATCAAAATGCAGTAGATATGATCTTCAATTAGTAAAGTGAGATCCATGCATGAAGCACATTTGAAAAATCAGGCCCCAAGCAACTAGTTTAAGTACTATAATTTCATACTACACAAGTAAAGATGACAAGCACAACAGGACATTCTAGACTTTTAAAACAAATTTTCCCGCAAGAGAAACAACAATCTGTACAAACCTTATAAAAGTTCCCATACGATTTGCGAATATTGATCCACTTTTTGGCAAAAGAAGGGTATTTGATACGGCTAATACGGCACTGGATGTTCAAAAATTTACTCATATCCCAAGATCTTAAAAAGTCAAAAGAGAAAAAAATTAGTAATATATAATTCAGATGCCCTGCGTTCTAAATATAGCACACAGCTGTAGCACGAACAGCTGTCTTGTCTATGGTGATCAGCAGAAGGAAAAGAGTTTAGGAAAAGCTCTTTAGCTATAATCATAGTAAAGTATTTTTTAGTATGAATTTCTTAATCATGGCTAAAACAAATAATGACATGAGCAAGACCTTCACTAGGATGGTTTCAGGTCGAGGATGGTTAAAACAAAACAAAACAAAAAAAATCATAGAATCATTGAGGTTGGAAAAGACCCTCAAGATCATGGAGTCCAACCATTAACCTAGCACTGCCAAGTCCACCACTAAACCATGTCTTCAAGCACCACGTCTACCCGTCCTTTAAATACCTCCAGGGATGGAGACTCAACCACTTCCCTGGGCAGCCTGTTCCAGTGCCTTACTACCCTTTCAGTGAAGAAGTTTTTCCTAATATCCAAGCTAAACCTCCCCTGGCACAACTTGAGGCCGTGTCCTCTTGTCCTATCACTTGTTACTAGGGAGAAGAGACCAACCCCCACCTCGCTACAACCTCCTTTCAGGTAGTTGTAGAGAGCAATAAGGTCTCCCCTCAGCCTCCTCTTCTCCAGACTAAACAACCCCAGCTCCCTCAAGCTGCTCCTCATAAGACTTGTGCTCTAGGCCCTTCACCAACTTCCTTGCCTTTCTTTGGACACACTCCAGCACCTGAGTGTCCCTCTTGTAGTGAGGGGCCCAAAACTGAACACAGTACTCGAGGTGCGGCCTCACCAGTGCCGAATACAGGAGCACTATCACCTCCCTGGTCCTGCTGGCCACACTATTCTTGATACAAGCCAGGATACCATTGGCCTTCTTGGCCACCTGGGCACACTGCTGGCTCATATTCAGGTCCTTTTCAGCCAGGCAGCTCTCCAGCCACTCCTCCCCAAGCCTGTAGCATTGCATGGGCTTGTTGTGACCCAAGTGCAGGACCTGGCCCTTAGCCTTGTTGAACCTCATACAGTTGGCCCCTGCCCATTGATCCAGCCTGCCCAGGTCCCTCTGTAGGGCCTTCCTACCCTCCAGCAGATCAACACTCCCACCCAACTTGGTGCACTCAATCCCCTCATCCAGATCATCAATGAAGATGTTGAACAGGATCGGCCCCAGTACTGAGCCCTGGGGAACACCACTCGTGACCAGCCGCCAACTGGATTTGACTCCATTCACCACCACTCTCTGGGCTCGGCCGTCCAGCCAGTTTTTAACCCAGCG